>NC_137580.1:95726641-96087881 GCF_963210335.1 Falco punctatus
GGAAATGACTGTAAAGAAAGGAGGGGAAGAAACTAGAAACAGCAAGAGAGCAGGGTGAGGGGAGAGGCAAGTACTGAAAAGGGACGGAGCAGGGAAAGCATAGAGCAGAGGGAGAGAACTCTTACTGAAGTAAAAGATCCCTGGAGCAGAGACAGGGAATGATTTAATCTGTGTGAATAACCCAGGTTGTGGAAGGGTGGTCTTAGTTATGTTGACTTGCTTTAGAAAGAACATGCCTTTAATAATCTGAACTATTTTCGAAGCAGCAAATATTTCCCTTTAAAATTGAGTCACAGTTTCTTTTTATGTGTTGTTAGTGTGACGTGCCAACAGTGTGTGCAGTTCTGTACTGCAAAATGGTTGCTTGAAGACTGTGAAATTCTGGGATTTAAGGAAGGAACGCGTTCCCTCACCTTAAATCACAGTTCACAGTGGATAAGGTGTAACTAAGTATGCGGAAGAACCGTCCATATGTCATGGCCCTGTTGTGCTGCATCGCTCCCGTCTACCTTTTCTAAAGGCATTTGGTGCTGTCAGTTATACTGCAGTTCTCTGTCAAAAAAAAATTACTCGCTGAGAAAAGAAACAGAAGTAATGATCAAAAATGTTTTTGTGAGGAGATAAAATAACTGGGTGACATTTGATGATCTTGTGGTTAGTGTACAAAATGGGAGGCAAGGGTCTGCGTTCGTTCCCAGCTCTGCTGCAGCCTCCTTGTGTTGCGTGAGGTGAATGGCACATTTCTGCTCCCTGAGCTTTTCTGTATGGAGATGGTGCTTCCCATCTGGGGAGGTTGTGAGGTGAAATTAATGGTTATAAAGGTCTGTGACACCTTCAGCAGAAAGTTTTGTAGTAAAATGTATGAACTGTTACTATTTTATGGCAATAGAGGAGTGGTGTGCAATTCATAGGCACCTCTTCCAGATCATATGTACTCATCTTTATGGAGCTTTTTTGAGTCTTTCGTACTTTTACTAATGTATTGATAATTACTTAGCACAACAATTACACTCCTGTAGACACTTCTTTTTTTTTTTTTTTTTTTTTTTTTTGGCAAATGCCCTTTCACAAGAAGCAAGAACCTGCCTTTTTCTTTTTAGCTCTAGAGTAAGAGAAAACAGTCCATTTTGAAAATAAGTCTCTGTTTAATAATCAGTCTGACTTTCCCAGCGATCCTAGGATATGTACAATGATCTTAATTTAGGCCTCTTCAAGGAATGTGGGACCAAGTGGATATTTGAAACCTTCTTGTCCCGGTGGTTGACTGATGGTTTACGTACCTTCAGACTAGATGGCACGTTTTGCCCAGCTGGCTGCTGAGCATGGATGCAGCTGTGGAAATGTAATCCCCATCCCTGTCCCCTTGCTGAGGGGTTGTGCAACAGTAAGTTGTCCTCACTTGGTGCAGTGCTGAGTGTTATTTGGGGGGGGGGTTGCAGTGGTAGTCTGCTGGCCAAAAGGAAGCACTCCATAGGGTGTGCTGCCTTGAAATTTTGGATTCTTAAGTGACTAAAGAGTGAGAAATAATCCTAACAAACTCACTCCTTCCCCATCCCTGGGACATAAACTTCTGGGTGGTGTGAAAAGAGAGCAGGGCCTAAACCTGATTTTCCACTGTGGTGACACATCACTAATCACTGGTGCAGAAAGCTGACTACTGTCAAGCCAGATCTGGAAGCCCACTTTCAAGGTTTGCTCAGCCCTACAATACCAGAGTTCCCATTTTATCTGCACAGGGTTTAGGGGTAGCATTTTATTTAAGGAACTCAGAGTATGGCCCAAGCAGAAACCATGCATTTTTCAAACAAGTTCCTATTTCTGGAAGACAACAGTCGACTATAGTAGCATGTAATTACACTCTATGGCAGTGCCTTCTGCTTTTATTGTGATAAAGATCTTTAGTTGTCTATGAAGAGCAGCTATAAAGAACTAAAATATGTTTGGACTCTCTTGTTCTGTGAAAAGTTAGAAATGCAGACTATGAGCCAGATTCTCATCTCTCTTACCTGGCACAAACCTAAAGCCACTGCATTTGTCAAGATAGCAAGTGTCCAAATATGTAATATAGGTCTGGCTGTGAGCAGAAGATGAAGCTGTAATTTTCAGTGGCTGGTTAACAATGCTGCAATCTGTGGCTGTTTTTCTGATGCCTGGTCACGTGCTTTTTTCATGTAATTTTTACCTGTTGATTTTAAGAGAAGATAACTTGAGAAGTAGAACAAGGAAATGGTAATATTTTTATTTAAAAGAGTACTATTAATTAGTAAAGGCCACAAACTGAAATTTTAATTGGATTATGATGTTGTTTTTTTTTTAAAAAAAAAACAACCTTCCCTGCAATTGGCAATGCAAATAACATTCATAGCTATGTATCAGTGCATGAGAACCAGGAAGAAAAAGTGGTAATTTAAAAAGAAAAAAAAAAAAAAAAAAGAGGAAGACATCTCTCGGGCTGGGTTTTCTTGCTGTTGTTTTTTGGACTTGCGGGGTGGCAGTGGGTGGGCACAGCATTGAAAGGGACCTTCTGGGGTTTTGACTCTATTTTTCTGTTACCATGGGCAGCATCTGATTCCAATCATTAGTGAGTTGTGTCTTAGAGCAGTTTATTTTTTACCCCATTATTTTTACTAGTAATCTTTTTGTAAAATTCTACAGATACATCCATATATCTGAAAAAGAAAGATTCTCTCATAAGAACTAATCTGTGAGAGGCAGAGCAAAAGGCTGATTAGTATGATTGAGGGAAGGTTGAGCTAGTCATACTCCATCAGACCAGGCAGTCCTTGTAGTGCGGTGTTCTGGTTTTGATGGTGACCAGTCACAGCTGTTGGAAGTGTTGTAAAAACAAAGCAGACATACGGTGATCTTTCCTTTGCCTATCTTCCCAATTAGAGCTAGAAAATTATATCGTCATCTTTTGTGTTCAGTGTCCCCTGGTAGAATTTTTTTTTTCCTCTGTGAATTTACCTGACAATTTGTGGAACCTGTTGATCTGTTTGATCTCCAGAGCATTCTGTGGCAGTGTCCCCCGCAGTTTAATAAAGCTCTGTGTAGATAAGTACTTCCTTAAGTTGTTTCAGATCTGTCCCTTAATATCATAAATACACTTCATGCCCTCTATATCATGCATTTCGAGAAATTTGAATGAGGTCTCTGTTCACCTTCTCTGTGCTGTCAATGATTTTATTTTTTTTTTACGTCCCTGTTAGTGCTTCTCAGTCTTCCCCCACTCCCAAGCTGAAAAACACTAGTAAGTTCAATCTTTTTCTGGTACGCAAGCCATACCATATGTTTGATCATTTTTCTCACTCTATTCTAGTTCCACTATAGGTAGTTTTGAGATGAGGGTGGATATGGGACTCCACAGCCACATATAGTATTCAAGATGTAATATTTAAGAGTGGAAACTAGAACATGTCTGGTTCAGCATGGCACAACTAAGTTGAAGGGGGAGGTGATTGTTGTGTAAGTACTTCAAGGAGTAAAAGCACGAGGGGAGGAAAAGAGTTATTTAAGCTAATGGACAATGTTGGCATGAGAACAAGTGAGTATAAACATATCATAAATAGATTTAGGCTGCTAATAAGATTTCTGATCATTGTTCATAGTCTGAACTAAATGACACACTTGGAAAACAGTAGACAACTGTGGGGGAAAGGGCGTTAGGTTCTTAGAAATAACTTATATTTAAAAAAATAAAAGGCAGTGGTATTAGACACCATCTCTAGATCTGGAGCCCACAGGAGGACCCTGGACACACTCAGTGTCTGCTGCAAGGAACGTTTTTCCCTTTTCATGGTGTTTCACATTAAAAGTGCTAGGAAGGGAAGATGTCCCACCTTTTAATAATAGAGCTCCTTTGTGTGTGACTCCGATTTTATGAGCATTTTTGTAACACTATGCATTGGATCAAACTTAAGAAATAGTAAGTAAATGGACTAAGAATCAGTGGACACAATAAATTTGATTGTGTGCAGAAATTAGGGGGTAAAAGCATAAATTCAAGTGTTTCAGTAAACTTCAAACGAATGTAATTTTTCCGAAGTGTTGAGCATTGTTTTACATTAAGTTTTCTTTAAATTCGGGGTGAGAGGTGCTAGGTGGACAAAGAACATTCCTGAAAACCTTTAAATAAATACTTCCAGTTTTTACTTGCTTGCTTACCAAGAATTCCTACCATAGCTATCGCTAGGCCAGCTCCACCCAGAGAAGCAAGAGCAGTGAGGTACTAGTTACAGCAATTAGTGTTTTAACCAGAATGGTGTCTGAAACAGATCTGAGCACGTATAAATGGCACAACATCAAAACGGCATCAGTTGCAGGAGCCTGCCCGGGGGCTACCACCAGGAAAGCAACATTCCTCGTAGTAGCAGTGGTAAAACTCTGCCAAATTCCCTAAGACAGACCAGTCCTTGGAGATCTATTCAGGGTACTTCCTGTGGGAATACGAATGGATTAGAAAGCAAATACTGACAATTAAAAACAAGCACTTAAGAAATAAAGTAAAAATCGAGTCCTCCTAGTGTTGGAAAAAATGTGGGAAGGGGGAGGGTAGAAAGACAGCAAAACAATTCTGTGTACAATGTATTTTTCTGGTTGAGATTCAAATAAGTTTTACATCAGTCATTCCAAGTGGCTCAGGAGCAAAAAGGGGATTTAAACTGTCACATTTCATCCTTGCCAGGCACCAGCTTAAAGGTGTTTGAAGTGATCTCACACAGCACTGCCTGAACTCTGCTTGGTGTCAACAACAGTTTTAAATGCCAATAGTCTGCAAGAAGATTTGCATATACAAATATGTATGTATTGTGAATCCTTTTTGTTGATTAAAAAGTCCTGATTATAAAGTTTATAATCTACTGCAAATCAGACATTTCTTGGTTGTTATCAGATGCTAATAATTAATTTCTCTTCCAGAAAATAACTCCAGTACAAAAGAAAATCAGGATTAAAATAAATTTAAATTTGTTTTTCTCTTTATTGATTTAAATTGTGATTGGAATCAGCAATTTAAATAATTTTGAATAATTTCTGTTCTTTTACACTGTAGAATAGTAGACGGGCTGAAATTTATTCGGAAAAATATCCCAGTTCTGGTTCCTGACAAATCTATTAAAAACCAAAACCACATAGCTGAGGTCTGGGGGATTTTTTTTTTTTAGGGGACTTCCCACAGTAGCAGTATGCATACAAAACTAAACCCTTTCCCTGCTAACTACACTTGGGAACAGGAAAAAACCTGATGCACCAGAACCGAAGACAACTTTGGGTACTGTGCAAAGGAGTAAAAGCTGTTGAAGCTACTGGGAGTTTGTCAAGTGTCTGCTTTTCTGGAGCAGTGCTGCTGAGGAAGGCAGCTTCCTGCCTGACTTGTTTATTTTTTCAAGCGCTGCTTCAGTCTCTTCTGAACATTAGTCCTCAAGACAAATTCCTTTCTGTGGTAACTCCACGCAGGCCAGAGGAGTTTCAGGGTTTGGTGTATGTGTATCATACATAACATGCCCAAAGAGCTTTACTGCGTCTTGCCTCAGTATTTTTCGAAAAGCTTTGCCTGGTGACTTGACAGATTATTTCTCACCTCAAGAGGCTGTACTTGAAATATTGTGTCCCTTCAGGGAGTAATTATAAATAGCAGGGACTTGAATGAGCACCTTCTTAATCTTCCATCTTTGACTTAATATTTTCCCTTCTTATCAACTCTCAGCTACTTGCTTTGAAATCTGACCAATGCCTTTATGTGATTAATACATCAAACAGGTAAATTAGAGCCATTTTGACTCTGAGTGGAAATTTGAACAGGTTGGGAAAAATGAACAAGCATCTCTATTTTCAAACTGTTGTGCTCCAAGTATCATACAAGATTTGTGTATTCTTCCCCATTGTCATATGCATGAATATTCAGTAACATGAATTTTTCTCAACTCCATCTTGACTGCCATTTTTCAAGATAGCAGCTTTCTTTTTTATTTCATGACAGTAAAAGTGCTCATGAGAACTGCTTTAGTCTTAAGACCTTTTTCTTAGATGGTGTATGTGAAATGAGTTGACAGGTCTCAGATTTTATCACCAGGACCTTGCCTATATCCATGGCCAAGTTGGCCAACAGAACCAAACAAAAAGCTAGGGTTTGAACCTGGTTTAAGTATTCCAGCATCCTTGTGCTCTTGCCCACCCCAACATTAAAACCATTCAAGCTTTGAGTTACGTATCTGAGATTTAATAGTTTTGTTTCTGGATCGAAGCACATTGGCAGAGCAATGGGGAAGGCGTTTGTCATGCCACAGTACGTGCTGCACAATTATGGACATTAATCCTGCGTGCACTTTTCAGAACAAAATCGAATTGTATGTTCTGTCCCTGAGAAGATGGCTTCCTTTTAGTTCCCTAGCACATGGAAATTAAAGTCTGCTGAGAATATAAATGAGGTCTTGTTTCAACTTTGTAACTTTCCTGCAGGCACTAGCAGACCAGATAGAAGAGGTACAAAAGTGCTCTGCTTTTTGAAAATTAGCAAATACAACAAAAGATACGGATAAATTCTGATAAAAGCGAAACAGCTTTAGAGGTAGTTTAACGTGGTTTAGCTGTTTGTCCTGGATGTTTCCCTTACAAATCTAAGTCAGGCTTGTAGGTGACAGCTGAGCACCTGAGCTCTCACGAGGCAAGCTATACTTCAGCTTTTCCTTTGGTTACCATTTGTTTGCCACTAAATGCTTGGGTTTGGTCACTAGGTTTTAAAGCTGCTACCCACATGTTGGACACAACTGACTGTCTTACAGCGTTCTGTCCTGTGTGTCAGAGTGCACTGAGCCACTTAGAGGAAAGCAGGTTATATATTATGGTTAATCCACTCAGCTAGCAGCCACATCAATTTGCATGTCCCTCCACAGCGTGGCAGTCACTTCTTATCTTCTTAGGAACCTGTTTCACTAGGTTTTGCATTTGCTGACAGAACATGGCTCTTGAAGACACAAACTGTGCTGTGGAAGCGCTTTGTGGCCTTAAGGATCTGTGGAAGAAGGAAGCATGGCAGGATTTTTTCATTTCCAAATGGAGAGTCCCAGTCATGCCACAGCTAGATGAACTTGATGTTTTACTACTCTGCAGCCTTACTCACTATACTTCTGAGATGACAGGGTGTTGGGTTTGGGGGGGGGGCGTGGTGGTGATGGTGTTTTGTCTTTAAGGCTTATGAGAGGTAGAGTGAGTTACTGTCAGCACCTTCTGTCTGGGCTCTCACTGCTTTGGGTGTTGCTCCACTACTGCATGTAACAGTCCACAGTTGTCATCCTTCACGAGAGAGTCGTACAACGCTTGCTGCCTTTGCTTCTCTTGTGCTGGGTACTGGTTAGGGAAAGTATGTGCAGCAGGCGTTACATGGAGGGAGTGATCAATGTATTATTTTGTCATGAGTTACTTTATTTCATCTAAGGTTGATCAATCAGGCTGTTTTATTAAAGAGATTGTGATGGATACTCAGTGCATCTGATGATGACTCTTATGTCATAGTTCAGATAAAACAGACAGTAGGTAGTGGTAGCATGATGATACTGGATGGATATTTAGGTTGTCAGAATGTCACTGCTAGTGTTCAGAGTACGACTGAAATACTGGCTAGAACTCGTGAGAAAAGTGTCATGAAATTTGCCGAAGCCCAACAGTTAAGATCGTATTTCATGTGAATGGACACTTAGACCAAAACAACAAACCTTAGAAAGCTGTTGGGTAACTCTCTTATTCTGATACAGGTCAATAATCATGATTCATAAACATCTCAGTGGGTTTCCTTTCCAAAAACATGTGCTGGCCTGTAGAAAGCAGCAGAAGCTCAAATCACCAGATCTTTTTTCAAGGACTTGCATATAAACCAGTTTGAGGTTGTTTTTCCAATTGTTTCTGTGTATTTTTTTCTAATACCCGCTAAATATACTAGTCTATAAAAATGCATAAAAAGTTTCAAGGCAAGGTTAAATCAGAGGTGTGTTTGTGCCACATATTTTTTTTTTCACTCATATTGAGAATCATAGGTTCTTAAACTCCAGTGTCTAATATGAAAACACAGGTCCTGTTTAGCACTGGTAGCAGTGACTGAAATCTGTTGGTACAAGAGATGCTCAGGAGCAAGTGAGTAAGGTGCAGGGGTTGTTACTCATCCTCCCCCCGTCTTGGTTTTACTACTTCAGGATATTTGCATGAGAATAAAATCTGGTTCTTTGGCACTCATCTGCTCCTGCTGTTTATTCTTCGCTTGAGGTTATTGTCTCAGTTGTGACAACATAATTGGTTTCCGTGGAGAAGATTATGATATTGATGAGACTTATATATGACTTCAGGTGAGGTGCAATCAAAGCAGCAGTTCAGAATAGAAGGTACTGTCTGTTTTCATGCAGTTTTCACTAAGGCTCATTCAGGAGTTTAATTAAGGATGTTATTTATTACTGAATTGTATCACGCAAAGCTGAAGTATGGACACAGTTATGCCAATACTGGCATGACTGGGGTCAATGCTGCTTATTTTGTTTTCTAAACTGATGTAAACTGCACCAGGCTAGTCAAATATACACTGTTCACACAAGGGTTGCTCACTATTTGTTGTAATTTAGTGTTCTCTAGCATAGACAAGCTGAAAAAATTGAGCTGGAAAATGCTCTCTTAATAGTTCTTTCTGTGTATTAAGTATTTCTTTGAACAGTTAGCTGCTCTTGTACAAGGTGAGATTTTTTGAGAGCAATTATAATCAGCAAAGGTTATTTTATTGTGTTGTTTTACCCCCACTGATTCCCAATTTGCTGTTTTATATCATATCCTATCCATATTTTTTTTAAAACGCCACCTTGGCAAAGTTTACCTAGCATTTAGAAATTATTCTGAGATCTTGGCATGTGTGTCTTCACTCCTAACACAGGCTTCATAATTAGAGCTCATTTGTCAATTGTGTTGCTGTTGTAAGCAGCAGACTGGAACACACTCTCCCGTGGCAGGGCTGGCTGAGGTTCTATGTGGGTTACACTTGGTGACCTGCTGCAGCCCAGAGAGGCTGATGCAAATATCAAGAGTGCTAGCGTGCGTTGCAGATGAGAGGAGTAGGGTGATCTATGTCATGATTTAATTTGCTGTGAGTGACATTTCGCTGTGGTGTGACTGGTGGATTGTCCTTGGGGGATGTCACAAGTTATTTTTTTCTCCTCTCTGGATTATGGAACCAAAAGGCTAGAGGGATGAACTAGTGTGAGCCAGGTTACGTGGAATCACTACAGGGTAGTGGAGACTTGGTCTGCCCACAGGCAGGTGTGGGACCAGTGATCTTCCTTCCGGATGTCATCTGTTCTCCTGCCTCTGCTGGCGGACAACTGCATAATGAACCACAAACACTGCTGTAATCGTGTCAGTTATCCTTGCTGCCTGGTTTAAAGCTGTCCTTTGTAGGCCTGTCATGAGACAGGCATCGCCCCCTTCCTCTCTCCTCCAGAAAACATTGGATTCTGATACTACCTTGTGATTCTGAAAGCCAAGGCCTTAGGCACATGCCTTTCGTGCCTCAGCTTTCATCTGCTCCTGCTCCCGGTTGTGTATGAACACAATGGGGGGAAGAGAGAAACCTGAGGAGATAGGCTGAATGTACCCAGTCTCGTTCTGGAGAGCCCCATCGTGTGCTGCAAGTAAACTCTTGGCTCCTGGCATCGCGGATGAGCAGGATTGGGAGAGTACCATCATGTACCCGTAACATGAGCTCCAGTTGGCAAGAGGACAGAAGTGCAAAGAAAGAACAGATATTTAAGGTATTGAAAATAAGGAAAGGGCATAATGACATGATCCACTTGGCTTTATCAGCAGTCACCTGTAAATATGTGTTTGAAGTTTGACTGTGTTTTGTTACTTAAAACCTCAGCGACCAGGCCTTGTGTAGATCAGGGTGTCACAAGGGCTGTGACCGGGCGTAAGGCAACATTACTGCTGGCTCTTGTGCCAGCTCCTGCCTGTTGCTGCCTCTTCTGGGCTACCTGAGGTGTTTCTATGGCCATGTGGTAGTTCAGACGCGTGGAATCGAGCTGAAACTAGTTTGGCAAAAATCCTGATGCAAGGACCATTAGGTGTGCTGCTTTATGGCTTCTTGGTTGCTCAGCACATGCAAATATTTAATCTCATGCTTAATTCTGTGTTGTGGGCGTAGGACCCAGAGGCAAAATCCTAACAACTTGAATGGAACCGGGATTTCCCCTGAAAGCAGGCCCATCAATCCAATGGGAAATTTAATTCTTAGTGCTCAAATTCAGGCCTGTGTGTCTTGACCCTCAGCTGCATGCTCTCGAGGGCGAAGGCAGTGTCCGCGTTTGGGTGCTGGCCCTGCTGTGGGGTCCCGAACAGCTCCTCAACCGACCGACGTGTAACATTTCATAGTGCAGGGAGGATGTTTTATTGTAAAACCCCAGAGGCGGCTCAGGCCGTGCAGAGCGGGGCTGGAAATGGTTCCTCAGGAGCAAGCTAAATCCGGGGGTGCCTGCCCGGGGAGCGGCGTGAGGCCAGGCGGGAGCAGCTCCGGGAGCCGGGCGGCCTCGTGTCCCATCTCCCCCCAGCGCTGCTTCTGCCGCTTGAACCCGCGAAGTTTGCTGGGTGCCCTCCTCCTCCCGAGGGATGGAGGCTCCTTGCCCCGTCCCTCGGGCGGCAGGTAGCGGCGGCGAGGCGGGCGGCGCGGCTGGCTGGCTGGGCGCCGCTCCTTTGTCTCCGGCAGCCCGTGCAGCGCCGTGCACCCTGCGGGCGGCCGCGCATCCCGGCGCCGCGCATCCCCTCCCCTCCCAGCCCCGCTCGGCACACCCAGGCAGGCCCAGCCTCGGCCCGCCCCCGCCGGCCCCCTCGGCAGATCGCGGGGCTAATTACCAGCAGGGGGCTAATTGCCAGCGGGGCGTTAAAGCCCCCCCTAGCCCCCTCGGCCCCGGCCGGGCTCGGCCGCGGCGAGGTGGCCGGCGCTACCCCGGCCGAGCGGCCGCGCTGTCCCCGCTGTCCCCGCAGGCCGGCTTTGTGCAAGCGGGCCGCGATTGGCCGTGCCGGCAGGGCCAGCCCCTTCCTGGCTGCCTGGCATGAATATGCACGGCCCCCCTTCCTCCTCCTCCTCCTCCTGCATGTGTGTGTGTGTGCGGGGAGCGGGGCTCCGCCAGCAGCGCCGCTCCAGCCATGTCAGCTCGGCTCCGCCTGGGCCCACCATGAGCCATGGCCATGTCTGCGAGCGCCGACGAGGAGGACTACGAGTCGGAGCCGGAGCCCGAGCCGGGGCCGGGGCCCGAGCTGGGGCCGGAGCAGGTCCGGGGCGGGCGGCGAAGTTTGCAGCAGGAAGGGAGGGGAGGAGGCCGGGCCGGGCAGCGCCGCGCCGAGCCGCGCCGGCAGCGGGGCCGGGGAACAATGTGGGGTCGGGAGCGGCCCCAGCCCGGCCCGGGGCAGCGCCGCCCGCCGTGGGGCTGCGCCCGGCGGCTCCGCGGGTGCGGGCGTGTCCGCGGCCCCCGGTGCCGCCCGCCGAGCCCGGTGCGGAGCGGGGCGCGGGAGCCTCCCGCGGGGGGCCGGCCCGGGGCGCACGGCCTCGCCCGCCGTGGGCGCCCGGGGGCACCGGGAGTTCGGCACCTCCGAGGGCCCCGCGCCGCTTCGGGGGCGAACGCGCTTGGAGCGTGCGATTGTCCCTCTCGGGGGCTTTCCCTGTCGTTTCCAGAATTATTTTTTTTTTTCTAATAAGATTCCTCAAATAGCTGAGAGGGCTGCAGGACTTCAGGAGAGAGTCTGATGCTGAGCTTGTCTTAGTTTGATTTATAGCCAAAACCTCCTTTCCATTCCTAGGGATGAGGGATGTAGAATAAAGAGAAGGATGTGTGCTGAAATGAAAAGACAACTTTTATTAATACTTTCAGGGTTTATTCTCTGAAGGTGGGTTGGTTGGTTGGTTTGGTGTGTTTGGTTGTTTTTTTTCCCTGTCGGGGAAGGAGAATAAACTTTTTAAATTTATGAAGTAATCTGTGAAAAATAATCCAGAACATGTGTTCTAGATTGCGTATTTTACTCTCTAAGAACTGCCTAAGCAATTAAAAATGCACCAGGAATAGCATTAAACATGTGTATGCAATTTAAACATAAACTTGATAGTTTTGTTCATAACTCAAGGTGTTTTGCTCTTTAAAATAGCCTAATAATTTGCTTTTAGAGACAAGTTTCTACGTAGGCCGGGTATTGAGTCTGTCCTCCAAAACCCATCTCGTTTCTAGTAACTTTACTGTGATTTGCTTCATAATTGCACTAAGAAAGCTGAAAAAGGGCTGAAAAAGAGTTTGGGGTGGTGGTGGTAGTGGTGGTGTGCTTGGGTGCTCCCCAGGGATGGCAGATCTGGCACAGAAACCCTAAGAAAGATGTTTATGTGCTGCACTGGCCTGGTGTAGTTTCAGTCCAAGAACCTAAGCTGGGTCTTGGATGAGTAACTTTATTAAGCCTTTACTTAATTCTGCAGATTGTGTGAATGTGCAGGCCTGTGCTGCTGCTTGTTTCACTGCTCAACTCCCAGACCTGGTAGTTAATAGTCCCAGCCCCCTTCCTTTAAACGTTGTCCTATGCTAGGCCTTTTCCAGTTGCATCTACGTCTTGGTGCGATTACTGTACGCTTTTTTTTTTAAAAAGAGCTTAATCGTAGGAGAGCAGATTGGTCTCAGCTGCATTGTACCAGCTGTGAAATTGCTACTGGAGGTGCTAGTTCTTACTGGATGAATTTGGAAAGTTGGTTACATTCTGAGATTCTTCAACTCTTCTAAAACCTGAGGATTTGATAGCGTTTTCATATTTTCATAGTTTAAAACAGAAGTTAATGCAAGAAAGTGGAAATCCTTCTTGTGGGATTTCTTAACAGGCCTGGTCTGATCCTAGATTACAGTGGTGTGACTTACATTGCAAAGACCTGTGGAGTGTTTTTCTTTTTGTTCAAAACACTTGTGGTGGTAAAACACCTCATGTGGATCCAACTGTATTTTTCATACGCGCCTGCTTTAACATGTCGTTGCTATATTTTTCTGCACAGGATGTGTCAAATTGTATCACATAGCTTTTCCTACTACAGCAGTCTCTGGTATGTAACAGGTGAAAGGCTTCAGCTCTCCACAGGTGGAGTTGAACAGCACAACTTTAGTGCTTGGGTAGGAGCTGCAGGTTTTGTCACTCAAAATTTTATCCTGACTTTCATTCTTCTTTCCCTAATTTACATCTAAACTAAGAAGGCAAAAAGGCTGCCAGGTTTCCCAGCATGAGAGCAGGCAGGATTTACTGCACTTACAGCAGTTGCAGTCAGCACCGGGGGCTTGGAAGCGTGTGGGTGCCAGGGCATGTGTCCTGCCTGGTGCTGGTCGTGCAGAGGGCAGCACCCTGCTGCAGCCCACCAGCCTTGTTGGGCTACTTGCAGTAGGAAGAAAGTTGATTTCTGACTGTGACGCTTCAGCATGTGTAAACAGACTGAGGAAAATGCTCCTGGGTGGGGGAAGGGGAATTTGTCCTGAAGTAGCAATAAGAAGAAAAGCTGCAATTGCAGGAGGTGCCCCCAAGTCTGTATAACTTCCTGGTGACTTTCTTTTTAAGAGCTCCTACTTTGGATGCAGCTTATCTACAAAAGCATATTTTTGCCAATGTATCTTATTCCACCCTCTAGGCCTAACTTTTACCTCCTCGCTGGCAGAGGAAAATAAACAGGGGTACTTGCATTGGCACTGACATGCCAGTTTATCACACCCTAAACAACATAACTATGCTGGCAGAAAGGCTGCTGGAGTGTCACTAATGGCCAGATGAATCTGTGAGGTATAAACTTTTCTATTTACTTGTGGGAAATTGATCTGTTTATTCAGTAGTGGAGCTCTGCGTGGTCACCTGGAAGTGGTCGCTAGGAGCTACAATTGCTTTTTGCAGGAGAGGATGAGAAAGCTTGTGGGTGTGAACTGGAGGAGATGGTGGCAGTGAACCTGTGGAGAGGATTAATACTGTTTGGAGGTGGCTGGGCTTGGAAAAGTTCCACTGCCTTCCCTTTCCCTCTGATGGTGCTTGCTTAATGGGGGACCTTGCACTTGCCTTGCAGGACACCTCCACCCTGGCAGGAGCGTATGCTCATGATGGGTGATGACTCTTGTAAACCCTCACTGCTAGAGGAAAACAATTCTCCTGGAGTTTGAGTGTGTAGACTTTGGGGCAGATATGCTTTAGTCAGACATGTGTGATGTTGGTTTGCACTCTTCAGTTGATAAAGCTGTTAAGGATGTTATTGGCATAATTCTTGCTGTCTTAAAGTAACATCTTCCTTGTCCCCACTGAAAATCTGCAGTCCATTCATCCTGTCCTTTCTTCCTCTAAGTTCTGCCTTTGACAAGGGTTTTTATTAATCACTGAAGAGATGTAAGGGCTTAATGCAGAAGAACTGTTGACTTGGTTGCGATTATCTAGTCCAAGGCTCTGTGTGTTGAGCAGGCTGTCAGCTTGCCAGGGAATTTAATGCCAGTCCCTGTTTTTCAGGGTTAATGTAGAGTTAATGACGGGGTCTGTTTTAGAGACCTCCGGTTAAATGACTTTGGTGAATCTTAGACCAGTGCGTTGGTATGTGTGTTGTTGGTCTAACTGCTGCTGGTCGTTGTCAGTTTGGTTTTCTTAGCAGGAAGGCCAAAACTACGTGCCCAGGAGGCTAGGAGAGGGACACGTCACTGGAGCAGTAGAGGACACTGCTGCTTGCTGGCCCTAGGCACCAAGCAGGGAGCCATGTCCTTCAGAGCTTCCACCCTGTTTGAATTGAAAAATGCTCTTCCACATCTGCTCACCTCTGATGCTACAGGAAGAGACAAGGAAATAATTGACCAGAAGCCTTTGCTGTGGCACTGTGTGAGCTTTTCCAGTGCCCGGTATCAGCCTGTGACCCCAACACGTTTAGGCTGGCGTTCAGTTGACAACGGTTATGAATTGTGGGTTAATGTGTGTGGCTTGTTAGTTTGGTTTTTTCCTAGTGTTTATTTATCAGATGTTATAAAGTAATTGGTAATTAAATGTGTCTATTCTAAGTCCGTTACAACAATTATATTGGGATGCAGTACCAGTCTAAGCACAGGACTGGCACCTGGGAAGTCCTGGGTCCTCATCTTTCTTTCGGTGCTGATGCAGTTGCATGGACGTGGTCAAACTATGGCACATCAGAATAATTGGAATCTGTCCATGTGTTACAGAAAAAATCACCCCTGTCTTGCAAATGGAAGGGATATATTTATGTGGCGCAGCACTTTGAAGCAATGAACACCATGCATGTAAGATGTCTTGGAGAGATTTATGTGGTGGATACATAAGCTATTCAGATTGTACTTGGTTAGGAGGTGAAGTGCTTCAGGGTCTCACTGAGCTAGCCAGGTGATAAGCCCTTCAGAAGGGCACTGCGCATGTCCCTGGATTTTTCTTGGAGATGTTGAGTCTGAAATAATGGTATGGTGCTGCTGGCAGCAGTTTAAGCAGGTCACTGAAGCTGAGTGGTGGAATGAGACCCGTGCCCAGGTGAAGGCTGCTTGCAGAAGAGCTTCTGGGCTGCAGGCTTTGTCAGCCTTGCTTTTAGGACTAGAACTTTTCTTCCTCCTGTACTCGATTGCAGGGTCAGCTGATCTTCCTCTCCAGAGCAGAGGAGTTCACATGAAGTTGCCTGGTGACAGTTCCAACAGAGCCCGATTGTTGGGGGATAGCAGTTGGGGACCATCAGCACCTACTTAATGATGCATTTAACAGCTTATAGCTCTTAAAGTGTTATCTCCAAAGCTTGATGCTCTTGGTATTTTTGTTTACCTGAGGTCTTTTGAATTACTCTTTGCAACTGTGAAGGTTAGAAATCTGTTGCTGTAAACATCAAAGTTGTGTTTCTGTTACAGTAAGAGTTGTGCTCAGGGCAGAGGCCCTTAGTGAATCCGTTGACCCGGGTGGGTGGCTTTTTGGTGACTGCTGGGTGGGGAAGTGACATATGGTAAAAGTGTGTTAAAGTACCTGTAAGCAGGCAGTGAAAACTTCCCAGCAGCCAAATGTTTGTCGGTAGCCAAGATAAACTAATGTTCCAAGTAGCAATTCTTCCAGCTATCGTTTCCCAGGGGATTGTTTAGAATTGGAAGTGTCATACCTGGGCTTATTCCCAGATCTACCCAGCCCTGTTGAGAGACTTAAATTGCTGATGACTACCCCACCCAGTCCCCTAATTGTTGTCCACCTGGAGTGCTGTTGAAGTTGCTGGGATCTGGAGGAGCTTAGCACTTCTGAAAATCAGTTTGCAAATTTGTCCCCTTTCCTGTCTGAGGAGCCGGTGTGTTTAACCACTGTGTGTGTGTGGGGGCTGACCCCAAATTCTTTATTTGTAAATGTCTTTGTAGTTCATAGTGTATTACATTTGATGGCCTAAGTTTACTTTCTGCACCTGGATGCTGTAGAGACCATGCTGCGTCTGCTTCATGGCCAAGAGTAGGTTAACTTAGTGTGTTGCATAGCAGTAATCGGGGGGGGGGGGGGGGCACAAACCCACAAAAAACCCCAGGGTGTTTTGTTAACCTGTCTTGTTTTAGAGGCAGTGCAAGTCGACCACCTTTCTAGGTTTCAGTGTCATAGGGGTAAGTATTTAGTATATTAATCCTGGTATGTTTCAGCAGCTGCTTGCACAGTCTTTGTTGTGAGCTTGGGAGGGTGGTTGTCATCACTTCAGTATCTTCCTACCCCTCTTCTGAAGACTCTTGCTGTGGCCAGGGAAGTACAGGCGCAGTTTCTGTGGAGGTGCTGGAGAATGGAGAGGATTGCTTGTGATGGTATTTCAGGCAGGCAAAAAAGTCTCTTCAAGTTTGGTGTCATCTTTCTTTTCTTGACAGTTCTCAGAGGTGGCTGCTGGGGACTGCAGAGTCAGCAGGCACAGGCTGTGCTTGTGGGTCTCAGTTCATCTCCTTGGGAAAGGAGATGATAGAATCTGCTACACAGGTGGGAGACTACATTGGTCCAGAACGTAGTTCAGGGCTTAGTGTGTCACAGAGTCCTGATGCTGCTGTTTGTTGGCCACTGTCGTAAAACCAAGGAATCCTGCCATTCCCTACCGCTTGCTCAGTATTTGCAAGACAGCTCCATAGAGTTGTGCTTGGAGGGTGGCAAATTGCAGGACAGAGATGAGAACAGGAGCTGGGACAGAAATCTTTACCTAGTTTGGCTACCAGGGATGGTTCGTTGTAAAACTGCAGTCTGAGCTGGAAATCCTGCAGCATCTCTTCACTAACATCAACCTGGAATTTATCTGGCTGTCTGCCATGTGCTAAATAAACCCCAAGCCATGTTGGAGGCTCCGTCCACCCCCTTGAATCCCAGCCCCTTTCTGGGATAGCAACCCACAGGCCAGATTTTCTTCTGTGGAGGTTTTAAGCGACCACTTTGGAGCCCCTTGAAACTAGATACTAGTGGGAATTCCGGCAAGGCCTCTCTAACCTTGCTGGCTGCGACATCCTGGAGTGAAAACGTGGCTTGGATTGAGGATTGGTTGGTTGGTAAATCAGTGCAAACGCAGCTAGTACAATTGCTTGAATTTCCTCATGAGCAGTGAAGAGGTCTGGGCAGGTTAAGAAATGTTACATATGGTGAGATCGCAGTGAGCCACCTCTGCTGTCTGCTGGTGACTGGTAAGGAAATCGGGGTTGTGTGTGTAGTCTGGCTTCAGATTGTCCTTGTACCTTCACCTTCCTGCCTTTTTTTTTTTTTGGGGGGGGTTAGGATTCTCAAATTCAGCATTCAAGCCATGCTTTTTTTTTACTGCTTGTATCTTTGCAGTGTCCTGGCACTTAAGACACTGTCCTCAGAATTAGGATTTGGCTCATATTACTGTGGCAGAGTCAGGAGTTGTCTTTCAGCTGGAAAAGTACCGAGTTTGATTTTTCCTTGAAAGAGATTGCATTTTAAAAAGACCATTCTGACGGTGTTGTAACTGTCGTTTGCTGCCTTAAAAAAACTTAATCCTGTTCAAACCTAGTGGGAAGGAGTCAGGTGCTCATGTGGAATCTTCTATGTGCTGCTGGCAGAAGGGAACGGCCCAGGTTGTTGTACGTGTTTTGGTTTAACTTGTTCCCACTGGTGTCTAGCCTTTTTGGTTTGTGTCTCTCCCTCCCTTCGCTAGTGGAGGTAGACTCTTTAATAGGGAGAATGGAGGAGTGATTCATAATGAGAAAGGAAGTTATCTCTTACCTAGGTTGCCTTTAGAGGCAGAGTCCTGCCATAGCTGACTTTATCCTTTAGAGACTGAAAAGTTGGTCTGAAAGGTAAATATTTAGAGTGGCTGAAATCCAGGTGTCAGGTGTGGTTGCCAATGGGAAGGAAGCTACACTTGTCCCTGTTCACACAGCAGTGTGATTCAACCTGCAAGCAGAAAACCCACAACTGTTTGGAGGAGAATAATTTAAAACTTGCTGAAATCTGTGTAACCTCATCAATTAAGCAATGTTTCCTCCCACCTCAGTTATGATAGTAGGTCTGTGGGAGAGAAAGTGAAGAGATCTAGCTCCTAGCTTCTCTGCTTTCCCAGGACTGAGGTTCCTGGGGTGGACACTGTTAAAATATCAGCACTTTTCTGCATCTTAGAGGAAGTCACTGGAGCATTGCTAGGACAGCTGGGAGGGAGATCAAATGTGGCAATGTGGCTTTTCTTCAAGGTTGTATAGTAGGACACTCAAGGAAGCTTTTGCAGTACCAAATAGAATGTTTCCATACCCTTTCTTTGAAAAGCTGCAGTGGAAATTCTGCATGGCATTCCATAGCCAACCTGCCCCTGCCTTGGGGATTGCCCAGAATTCAGCAGGAACAGAAAGTGAAACTGGCTGGTCTGTTGGGCATATGTTGAGGTGCAGAAAGTGGAAAAATTGTATAAATGCTAAAGCAGATGAGCTTTTTGGTCCTATTATTATCAACTTTATGGAGAAAGCTGTCAGTGGTAAGAATGAGCCAAGCCAATTCTTGCGTAATTAGCCCCATACAATTACATGGTATTTAGGGATGTTTGGCTTGAGCGCTACGTTCTTGTGTATTAACAGGGAGTTTCTGATGAGAACATGAAATTTAGATATCCAGAGGTGAATATGTTGCAGTTAACCTAATCATTTAAAATCTTTTCCTGCTCCTTTAGCTTCTGTCTTAAAGGTCATTGAAAGCTAGACCTGGGATGCCCCTTTTAGCCTTTGCATAGCATCAGTTAGTGTTCTATTTTTGAGCACTTGCTGGTAGTGGATATGAGGGGAGCTACTTTGGAAGGGTTTTGTAGTAGTTGTGTTTTATTTCCTACTTTATCACTTGGCAGTAGTTCATAGTCTCCTATTTTTTTAAGGGAGATTGCTGTGGCTTGAGCTGTTGCTGCTGAGTGTTTCTCTGTTCTACCTGACCTCAAAATTAATTTGCTGCTTCCTTGGATTCTTCCACTTCCAGCAGAGGAAAGCAGACCTTCTGGCTTAACTTGGGGCACAATCCGAAGAGCTCCCTAGCCCAGAGCTCAGCAGTGGCGCACATCATCTCTTGACCTAAGCCAAGCATGTCACTTGGGACTTAGTCCTGCGTTGAGCTGTGCGTAAATTGATTTTCCTTGCCCTCCTGTTGAAGCAGGCTTGTTAGAGGCTTGGGATCGCTCATTTATGCCTTGGTTTCTTTGTCTTTTTACAATGCATTTTTTCTTGAAAAGGTGATGAAACTCCTTTAGCTATAAGAGTGATTGTATGCATCTGCTGAGTATTACCCATCTGTGTGTAAATCTGATACATCTGTCAGTTTTATGTCTAAGATGTGTACAACTCCTGTCCAAGTAAGTTCTCTAGCATAGGTGGTAAGTGGGATGTGAGATTAACCTTGTGTGTCTGGCTTTTTCAGAACAGGGCAGTCGGACGGCCCAAAGGGAAACTGGGCACTGCTTCTGCGGTGAAGCTTGCAGCTAATCGGACAACCGCTGGAGCACGTCGGAGGAGGACGCGATGCCGCAAGTGCGAGGCTTGTCTGCGGACAGAGTGTGGCGAGTGTCACTTCTGCAAAGACATGAAGAAATTTGGGGGACCTGGCAGGATGAAACAGTCCTGCATTATGAGGCAGTGTATCGCAGTAAGTGTACCTGTTGGTACGGATTGTTTGGAGATCCCTATAACTGTGTCTCTTGGTGACAAAGTATGAAACTGAGAACTCTGCTCTGAGTAGTCTCCAAAGTGCATCAGACAAAACAGTGTAATCCCTGCCCTCTCAGTTCAGATCTCTTCTTCCCATCACTTTTCATCTTCACCAAATCTTAAACCAGAATGCCGTAAAACTTAATAGCACAGCTTTCATTCTCAGTAATATAGAAGTGGAGATTATCAGTACACTGGAATTGGTGCTCAGATCACACTGAAATTTTGGGATTTGGGTGAGAAGGGGAAGAGTGGGAAGTTCCAATGCAAAGGGAGAAGAATTGTGTTTGCTTTGGATGTCTGATTCTCCTGAGAAAAGCTGCCTTGCAACCATCCTTACCATCTTAACTACTTAAGCAAATTAAGATGTGGAGAAATGTTTGTCTGGCATCCTTCAAGATTTTGGTGTTGGTGACCCCAGCCCCAGGCTACTTGGAGATAGGAATTTCAATTTGTTTGCTGTTACCTAGGCATATAGTGGAGGGTCTGATCCAGATGAGTAAAAGAGCCCTCAGGCCAGGGTCTTGTCTTCCTCGGGGACTGGAAATGGCTGTCAGGGGATGAACATCAGAACAGAGCAAGCAGGCAGCTGAAGACAGTTGCCTGGGCTCCTGTGGTACATTGCTTCAAGGCTTCTTGAGTCATAAGTGATAGCTTGATATTTAACAAATATTGACACATGAATCTTCCATTAAGTTGTCCAAACAGCTTTTGAATCTGTTGCTTTCACGCTGAATGTTGCAGAGCTGCTCCTCAGGTCTCATGTCCTCAGTTGCCCCCATTCAAGGGTAAAAATTAGCTTTAGCTTTTATCTTAATTGTTTGGAAGGTCTTGTTTATGCTGTTGTTAAGGGTTTGGTTTTTCTGCTGGTTTTTGTTGTTGTTGGTTGGTTGTTTTTTTTTTAAGGAACGGAATGTTGTTTATTCATAGCTGAAATATCACCCCATCTATACTGATTTCTCTCTTAACTCTTGTTACAGTTTCTTTCACTTAGGTTTTTGGTTTTTTCTTTAATTCTGTTGAGGAGACTGAAGTGGAGGCTTTAAATGACTTGGTCTGACACTGATAAAAAAAACTGATAAGCACTTAAGGTTTCCAGTAGTTGCTCCTGGTAGCTCACTCCATGTCCTGTTCTAAGCCATGTGCTGTTCTTGACATAGAGGATTGGATTCAGCTCTGCTGGATCTTTCAGTAAAGTACATAGAATATCTACCTTTCCGCAGAGTGCTTTTGCAGCTCAAGTGTCTTTTCTTTGAACATTTGAT
Source organism: Falco punctatus (assembly GCF_963210335.1). Taxonomy (NCBI): domain Eukaryota; kingdom Metazoa; phylum Chordata; class Aves; order Falconiformes; family Falconidae; genus Falco; species Falco punctatus. The sequence goes on from NC_137580.1 coordinate 95,748,084, forward strand.
TTCCTGGAGTGTGGCATGAATTGAACAGCATGGATGAAGAATTTACTATTCTCCAGGGGCAAGAAATAGTGAAATCATGCTGCCTTTTTAGTGGAGGGATTAAATTAGGGCTGCAGTGTGCTTTCTTGTCCTGACTGATGAAGGAAACTTTCGTACTAAGCTGTTTCACTCTTGATAACGCAGGCTGAGCCTTTTGGAGATGAACTGGGTTCTCTTCTGGCTGAGTCAAGTCACCTTCTCATCGCCTATCTTCTAATGAAGACATGTTTTTCTTTTTAATATCTGCAGTTTTATTTCCGGAAGCTGTGGTTAGAGTACGGAGCTTGGTAGCCAGGGTACTCTGATTACTTGTCCCACCCTTGCATGCACTGAAGAAGACATCTCTGCCCTTCTTAGGTTTCCATTGGTCTAAATAGCAGGGGGATATCACAAACTTTCTTAGAGCGGCAAAAGCATAGAATATTAACAAGTTGTACTATTGTAACTTTTAAGGGTGCTTTACGTTTCTGTAATCAATCCATTTGGTTTTACTCTTGTTCATTATGTTTGCTAACATTGCAGGGGTAATATATGTGGTACCTATCCAATAGCTTTCAGCCAAAAACAAAACTCCAAAACACGGCTCTGTGGAAGTAATGATCCCTACAGTTCTGGGATTGTGCTTTCCTCTGGTTAATAACATTGACGATATTAACTAGACACAGACTTTCATTAAACTCACAAGCCTTAAGAGAGCCTGTACTGCTGTTCAGAGGAAGGAAGCTCCTCTGCATCACTAGTTCAATCAGGAAGGGAAACGGGAGCGCCTGGGACACTTCATACCGCAGTGAATAGGTCTGAAGGGAGTGTGGGGTGCTGTGCTGGGCGCACAAGTTGTGACGGCATGGCTGCTGTTCCAGCCCATCCGTGGGACAGATCTAGCTGGGACACGGGGGAGATTCCCTAGACACCCTTGCTCCCAGCAAGAAAAATTGTACTGCTCCTGCGATGTTTATTCTTGTACTCGGATATAAATACTTGTTGTATGGGAGATTGGACAAAACAAGTGGACAGAGCCCTTATGGCTCTGGACAGCTTAGCTTGTCTCTGGTTTACCTGCTGGTGGAATGAAATCCTGGGGATTCTTATCCTGTGCTTGGAGGAAGGGTGGGAATAGTATTTGCAAAGTGTTTTTAAAATGGAGCGTGGGTAAGCACTGGCATGAGAAAGCAGGAGAGTGTTGCCATAGCTAGTGTGTATCGGATGTTGGTGTGTGGGGCAGCACGCTGCTCTGGAATGGCTTACTATAGCTAGGTTTTTCCCTATTGGAAACTTGCCAAAGGATGCACTGTTGCTGCATAGATTTGGTTTGGTGTGCAAGTACCTGTTTGTGGATTTGATTCACTCCACCTACTAAGAGATCCTTGCTGAGAAAAGCCACATCTCTCTGGCTGCTTGATAGTTAAGGACTTGCAACCTAATCGATTGCATTTCACGTTACAGCCAGTTTCTTACTAGGATCTTCCTTTTCTTTCTTGTAATGAGGCTTATACCTTATTGCTGCAAACCAGAAGTTTGTTCCTCATTAGCACAAAGGTGGCTTTTTAATTAGACTGGCATTCGCTGCTTTGACATGGGTGACACAGTGAGATGTTGCAATTCCCTTTCTGCCTCAGCAAAAGACAGGAAAAAATCGGTGTGCTTCCCACTTGTGATACTCGCAGGAGAGGAGTTCTCTTTTTAAGAGCCTATGCAGTGCTTTTTGCAGTGCTCAGGTTGGGAGCAGGGCCCTAGGTAACAGACTGTCAGTCAGGAAAAGGTCTGTTCTTGGGTCTGTTGTACTTGCTGTGAGACCTGGATTGGGTCCCATAACATCTGTCTGCCCTGCTTGTAAAATAGGGGAGCTGCCAAATTGCTAGTCAGATTGTGAAGCTTAATGGATGTGAACAGTGATGTTCTAGGTTGCTTCTTTTCCCTTCCATTGTACACTGAAGTGACTTGCATGCTGATGTCTTGTCAGCTCACAGATTCAAGGGACTCACAAAAAAAAGCATTTCCCTCTATCCCTGGGATGGGATGCCCCATGAATCTGTGCTACAGGGAGGGCATTTTCGTGCCATGAAACATGTCCTGTGATGCTTGGTCTGGATACCCAGCCCTGATTGTTACCAGTTTTTCTTGCCGTTGTTGTTCTGCTGGGCTGGAGCCTTCAGCAGTTTGCACAGTTAATCCCTATTATCTCCTCTTTGAAATGAGAATACTGTAAATGCACATTGAGTTCTTCTGTTTCCATACATCTTCCATGTCCTGATCAAGACTTCTTTCTGATATGTGTAAACAGCCAGTGTTGCCTCATACTGCTGTGTGTCTGGTGTGCGGAGAAGCTGGGAAAGAGGACACTGTGGAAGAGGAGGAGAGCAAGTTTAATCTCATGCTAATGGAATGCTCCATTTGTAATGAAATCATACACCCAGGATGCCTTAAGGTGAGTATGAGGATGTGATACATGTTGGAAACAAACTGGAGTAATTACCACCTTAATGTAAAAATAGTGCACAGAAATTGGAAAGCTTTCACATTTTCATCTTTGAAAACTTAAGTGAGCAAAGAGTTGGTGTGAGAAGCAGTGTGACAGCCGTGGCACACGCAGCCGTGACGGGCAGGCAGGGATCCTTGGATGTAATGGCATCCCCTGTAAGCAAGACTCTGAAGTGTGTGTGCATGCAAATGTCTTGGGGTGGGGGGTTGTTTTGTTTTTTTCTTTCTTTCTTTTTTGCCTCGTTTTAAGGAAGTGAGGACTTTCAGTTGGGACGGATAGCTCAAGAGGACGAAGAAATCTGCCTGTACTTTTGGATGTTAGTCACAATCTCTGTATCAGTAACTCCGTCCTGTGTCCCACAAACTACAAACGAGTAGTTTGCTGTTTGTGTTTGTCCAGGCACAGATGTGCCTTCCGCTGGCGGCTTTAAAGGTGTTATGAGCAAATGTTACAGTAGGAAGACTACAGCTCTAGAGAACAAACTGAGCAAGTTTCAGGCTGCCAGAGTGCTCACCTTTGGCTGACTTGAGTCCTGTGAGCAGCTATATTCTTTGCTGGTAACAAAAGTGTCATTTTGGGCATATCTTTTTGTATTAGCATTTAGAAGCTGCCTATCTCCAAACCTGGTTTGTTTCAGCTGATCAGCCATTTCCTGTTGCTGATTTGTTTATGGTTAAAGTGATTTGCCAAAGCAAATGTATTCTGACACACCATGCCCCAGAAAACAGCTTTTGGCCTTTCTGGGATCTCTGGGAGGAGGGGTATGTTCCTTATGCAGGCCCAGGGTGATGCTCTCCTGGCCTTTCATGTTTCTTGCGCTGTGCATAGTATTGCACCGAGCTCTGTGTGTGTCATTTATTAGAGCAGAAAGTGGGTAGCTGGCAAACCAGAACTGTGGCTGTCTCCCTGATTCATGAAATTGGTGCTCACAGCTCCTGCCTGCCACAGATGGGCTCTGAAAGGGAGCTTTGCTTGCTTGGCTCTGCTTAAAACAAGGCTTTGGGGGCTGGTGAAGCAAGGGAAGGAGCTGCTCATTTTCAGAGGTACCTCAATTTTGGCTTGTAGCTGCTGTTTTGCTATTCCAGTCCTTCCTGAAAGTGCCCTGCACTGCCCCATCTCTTGCTTTGCAGTGCCAGTGACAATTTGTGTCTGAGTCTGGAGGACACAATTGTTGTCTAGTGGCAGTTCCAGTATGGTTTCCTCTCCCCATACCACATTTGGGACTAGTTGCACAGGATGTGGGTCAGATCTGTGAAATCTAGCAAGTGCTGTTTGTTCTTTTATGCATGTGTGGTGTTCCGAGTGCTGTTTTGGTAACTAGGAGCGATACTGCTTTGGGTGTTTGTGAAAATCAAGCAGTGGGAAATTTACAGTGTGCCTTGTGTGTCTTGTATTTTAATTTCTCAGTGCTTCTGTTGAGCTGAAATGGTGAGGTGACTGGTACTGCTTATTTACTGAGGAAAAAGGGTGCTGGTAGGATTTCTGAATTGTCATGGAAGGCAAGATGAGATGCACAGGGGAACAGCAGAAGGAAAATGGAGCCTCTCCCTTGGTTCCCTCCTTACTTTTTATTCCCAAGTTCTATGATTTTCCACAAGACAAAAATCTGTTGCCATGTTTACATGTTGCTCAAGCCCCTGATAGGAGCTTAAGCCCGGAGGCTGGAGCCTGTAAACAGTCCTCCTGGGAAGTGCCTTTGAACACAGCCACAGCCCCAGGGCAGCTGCTTCTGCTGTCCACCAAGAGAAAGTCCCTTCCTGTCCTGCTTGGTGAATAGGCTGTTGGTCATCTCCAATTAAATGTCTGGCAAATGTACTTTTGGGGGAGACTGGAATACCTTGGATCAGTGAAGGGAGGAGTGTTGTTTCCTGACTTCTCCCATGTGGAGTGAATTCCTCCAAGGTGCATCTCCAAAGCTCATGGAGTAGTTTGGCACATGCAGCAGCTCATCAGTACTCCAGGGCAGGTTGTTCCTGTTTTGAAGTCCATCCTCTTCCAGCTTCCTGATTTGGCTGTACATGTTTGTGGTGGGTTTTCTCCATTGAAAAAAGTGTCAAGAGGATGATCTCTTTGGGGAGATTAAGGGTAGCTCAGTGCCTTTGTGCTCATGACAATGTTTGCAGCCTTGAGGGGCTTCTCTGGGTGCCTCTTGCTGGGGAAGCCTTGGGTACCAGAGCACATTAGGTGCTTGTGCTGGATCCACGCTGAGGACAGCCAGGATGTTCCATATGCTGAGAAGTGTCATGGGAAGTTTCTGACGTGCTTCTTTCCTTGAAAATACGATAGCGACACAAATGCTCATTTTGCTGGAGTTTCTTATGAAACTGTCTTGGTGCTGTGCATTGTTTCCAGAGGGAGCTAGTGAGATTTTTGGAGGAATATTGTCTTTTGTTGTTAGCATTAAAGTTGAACCAATATTGATGAGTTTTTCTTGCTACATCTCAAATTGCTAGTAATGCTGGTTAGCGTGGGTGAGTGAGGGCAGTATCTGATGCTGTCCCCTTAAGGAGGGGTTCATTTTCCCCAGTAGGGGCCTGTTCTTTTTCACCTTAAGTGGATATAGTGATAATGATGGGACACGGTGAATATTCAGGTGCCTTGTCAGAACAGCAGAAATAACAAAGACCTTTTGCAGCACAGCTGCGTGGCTGCCCATGGCTTCAGCTCAGGTGTGTCTTGCTGCCTATGTTATTACGGTCTCGGCATTACCAGAATTCACGGCTCTTGCTCAGTGATGTCAGATCAGCATCCTGGGGTCTCCATATCCCTAACAAGAAGACTTTACAGTAGTGTAGTCTCATGTTTAGACTTCCTGAGTTACTGACCTCAGGTACATTTCTGAAGATGGCCTCGTGCTGTGGCTCAGACACCCACCTGCTGTTTGTAGCAAACACTCAGAACTGGCTCCCACCCAGCCTGAAAGGCTTGGGACAGATTCAGTGGCAGGTCTGTGTGTGTCTAATTAGTCTGCTTACAGTTCCTCACATCTGTTCGGTTCCTTAAACTTCACAGAAGGGACAGAGCTGCACTGTTTTCCCTTCAGTAGCATTTGTTCTACATTCAGTGCGGGAAATAACTTGTTCCCAACTTGAGCTTGGGCCAGGAATTGTTCCCCTGGGGCAGAGATGTATACAACAGCTCCTGGAGTATCTTACACCTACCATGGGAAAGAAGGTTCAAAGGCACACAGTTGTGATAAAACCAGTATTTAAATTCTGCCCACTTCATTTACTCATTTATTAACTTCAGAAGACTTGCGGAGAGAGACTGACATGTCATCACTCTTGCTAGATGGTGAAACTAGAATGGCTGCTGTCTGGCTCAGGGACTTGAGGAAGCAGTTCCCCTAAACCCAGGGGCTTCCTCCTGCACAGCTAGTACATTTTTGCTGAGCTGGAAAGAGAGGAGGAAGTGTTTCAGAAACATGAAAAATCTGCCGATCTCTGCCCCGCCTGTATCAGCAGATCTCCTGCTACTGTGCTGCTGATGCCAGTGCCCAGCTATTTTTCTTGACATAGCATGTTTTTGTTGTCTGCAATAGTAATAAATCAACCTTTCTTTCTCCCCCCATTAAGACTTTTTTCTGAATATATAACTAAACCCCCGAATGTTGAATGTGCCATCAGTGAACGTATGTGTCTGTGCGGAGGGTGTTTTTAGCTTAGCTCCACTTCTCATCCTCAGTTTCATTCACAGAAATGTCTTTTCAGAAACGCCTGTCTCCTGTTTGGAAAGTAATGTGGGCTCCTATATCGAAATTCAGAAACCAGCAGCTTTTCAACTGCGCAGGGCAGGATTGTGTTTTATCGTAGTGTAACAACACTGAGTGTGCGTCTTCTCTTTCAAAAAGCAAAATGTCACAGTCTCTCAGAGGTAGTGAAGTAGTAAGCATTTCTTTTCCTTACACTAGCTGGGTATCTGTGGGTGTGAGAAACCTTCAAAATGCCTTCACGTGTCCAGTCTTCTGAGTATAAGTGCCTGTTCTTGAGCTGACTTGGCAACTGTCATTTTTATTGGCACATGGGCTTGAAGGCTGGAGGCATGGGACTGCTAGTTCTGATCCATAAAGAAAAGTATTTTAAGGAACGCTTGATTACAGTGCAGGGTGCTTTGCTTCTAAAAATGCCAAACAGTATTAATGTATGTGAGAATGTGTGTATGGGAAAAATCTCTTCCTATTAAAAGATCAGACTGTGCCTCACTCCTGGGGGGGGGGACAGGATGGGATTGAGCTTTGTCAGCAAGTGGTGTGGGAGGACATTTGGAGATGGCGTGATTACAGTCCTGGGTTTTGGGGGTTTTGGCTTGGGTTGTTGGGGTGTTTTTCGTTGTTTTGGGTTTTATCCCTGTGTTAATTGGGATTTGTCACTGACCTTTGTAAAAAGCCCAGACCTGAACCCTTTTGTCAAACACCGATTTGGCCAGCATGCTTTCCTGCCCTGTTGACATCATCAGAAGGGGTAATTGTGCATGGCCAAGGATGGTGCAGCACCTGTGGTGATCTGGGTTTCTTTTCTGCAGCCATTGGGAGGGCAGCAGTTCATCAGAGAAAACTGAGCTGTATAAAATGCTTCTAAATGATCTGCCTATAGACTTCTGCAGCTTTTTGCAGCACAATTGTGAATTGAGTTGTGCCTCTCTTTCATCAGGTGAAGGAATCGGATGGTGTGGTTAACGATGAGCTGCCGAACTGCTGGGAGTGTCCAAAGTGCAACCATGCAGGGAAAACTGGAAAAGTGAGTTTAATGGGAATAAGTGGTGCTGGAATGAGATACAAAATCTGAAACATTCCCTCTGGCTTGTAGATATAATTTTGCCCAATACCACCTCTTGATTTTGTGCTTAATTTAGTTGAGTTGAAGGAAATAAACTAATGGCCTTCTGTTCTTTAATAATCTCTGTATTCTTGTTCCATGTACCAACACTTCACCCAAAACTGGGGAATATTTAGGTTAGTTCTGTGCACGGCTGCATGTTAATTTCAAAGATGAAAATACTTAAAAAAAAACCAAAACAAAAACAAAAACCAGAAGCAATTATACTAGACCTGAAGTGTCTGTTGGAGTTAGTAAAGCATTATTTCTTTGCAAACTGAGACAGACACTTGCAAGTATGTAGTTACAAAAGTAACTTTATGAAGGTTAGAAGCATGACCAGCAGGTTGAGGGAGGTGATTCTCCGCCTCTGCTTGGCTCTTGTGAGACCCCACCTGGAGTACTGTGTTCAGCTCTGGAGCCCCCAACATAAGAAGGACATGGACCTGTTGGATTGAGTCCAGAGGCGGCCATGAAGATGATGAGAGGGCTGCAGCACCTCTCCTTTGAAGACCAGCTCGGAGTTGGGGTTGTTCAGCCTGGAGAAGAGAAAGCTCTGGGGAGACCTTGTAGCAGCTCTTAAGTGCTTAAAGGGGGGCTTATAAGAAAGATGGGGCAGACTTCTCAGCAGGGCCTGTAGTGATAGGAGAAGGGTTGGGGTAATGGTTTTAAACTGAAAGAGTGCAGATTTAGATTAGATATTAAGAACAAATCCTTTACTGTGAGGGTGGTGAGACACTGCCCAGAGAGGGGGTGGATGCCCCATCCCTGGCTGGACGGGGCATGGAGCACCCTGGTTTAGGGGAAGGTGTCCCTGCCTGTGGCACAAGATGGTGATCTTTAAGGTCACTTCCAACCCAAACTCCTCTGTGATTCTGTAAGGTTGAAAACTACTCTAACTCCTCGTTAATCATTTTATCTGTTACAAAGTGATCAACCCACCAGTGTTGGAGTGGTGGAGGCAGCTTAGACAAAGAGCTGAGAAAGGCATAAGATATAAAGTTTGTTTGTGTTTTGTGTCTCTTTGGCGTACAAGCAAAAGCGCGGACCAGGATTCAAATACGCATCAAATCTCCCAGGCTCATTGCTGAAGGAACAGAAAATTAACAGAGACAATAAGGAAGTAACAGATGCTGCAAAACGGAAAGGGGATTGCGAAGAAAATCCCAGGCGGAAATCGGAGGAACATTCCAAAAAGACTCAAGTTGACTCAATATTGAGGAGAAAGTCAGATGAAGTGCATCTGTGGAGGAAAAGGAAATTTGAGAAACCCCAGGAACCCACTATGAGAAAGCGGGTATGACAAAACACTCTTTTTCATGTGCTTACACAGATGCGCGTGGGCTGGTTGGGGCTGATGTCTCTTGCCTTCTGGCTTATAGCTCATCTTGAGATCCCAGATTGTTACAAAAGAAATTGTGATGTTTTACCTTCCTTTCTGAAAACTGCTAGTCTAACAGGACAGTAGTTTGGAGTGACACTTGAGTTGATGTTCAGAGGCTGAAAACACTGGGCTATGGCTGTTGTTTTATTCAAAATACTGGAAAACCCACTTTAACTGAAAAGTCTTGACAAGATGCTTGAGTAGGAACAAGGTGAAAATCAATTTTTAATGGAACCTTTTTTATCTCTATCCACTTGGTGGCGTACGGCAGCTTATTTTGTGGCTGATTCGGGATGTACGATACTCCTAACCCGTCAGAGGACCTTTAGAAATGACTCCTGTAGCCTGCAAAGAGGAGGAGCTGCTCACAACAGCGGTGTAGACAGCTTTTCCCTGAAAGTGACAGTCAGATCTCTTGGGCCAGGCCGGGACACCGAGTTGTCATGTGGATTGCAAGATACGGTTCTTGGGATATACAGAAATGCTGGTTTGCAGAGGTAGAAATGAGGACCTAGATTTAATGTGTCTAACGAGTAAACGGCTCACAGCTTTAAAATCCTGATCAGTGGCTGGTTTTGTATTGCGTGTGCAGTTCACAAGGAGTGGCGGTCAGTCCGCCCCGCAGGGCTCGACAGTGGGAATGCTACAGGCAGTACAATAAACGTAGGGTTTGGGGTCGCTTTGGCGGAGCGAGAGTGCAAAATTCACGATACCAGTTTACACATACCTGCATTCTGGCCGCGTTTTCCTTTTCCCATCCCTTTGGGCTCACTGCAATGTTTATGGATGGCTTGAATTGCTCCGTGAAAGCCCCACAGGGTGTGAGGAAGGCGCTGTGGATCACCAAACCTTCACCAGACAGCACAACAGATGTCGTGTTTTGGGGTTTTTACTTTTCTTTCTTCCAACAGCTAAAACTTGGAAAAGAAGACAAAATCTTCAGGAAGAAGGTACTTTGCCTTTTTAATAGACGTGTTCTCAATCCCTTTTAATCCCTTCTCATGTGAGCTGAATGGTGAGCCGGTTTCTCTATCAGTCATGTCCTTGTGTCACTGCAGGCATTTTTATTATCCCGTTTATGTCTTGAAGTTACAGAATATGTCTCTCATGGAAACCTTTACACTCCAGGATAGCTTAGCTGCAGTGTCTGGTTTTATATTTTCTGTTCTGGTGTCCCATATTAAAACAGAGCAGCAAGCTGTGTCCTGATGGCCCAAGGAGTAAAATTCTCTTTCTGTACTGATGTTTTGCTCTTCCTGTGTCGTTGAATCTTGCCCCTGCCACGCAGTCCCTTGGCAGCCTGTACTGCAACACATCCCTGGGGTCCCCTGCTGACACCCCAGGGAGCCAGGGATGAGCTGGCACACTTGTATTGATTACCTCTCGCAATCTGGCACGATAACAGAAGTTTGATACCTTTAAACTGAGCGCTCGTCAGTACCCTGTGTGAGGGATGCTGCAAGCTGCCAGTAGTCTGATATAATTTTTTTTATTCTAACCTGTCATTAACTTCCTGTGACCTCTTCCTTTATAATATGTTAATTTAAAGACAGGATGCTCAGCTTTCTCTGCTGTGTGCCGCAGTTTGAAGCATAGGAGCACATCCACTGTCTTGATCCAATTAGTTTATTGCAAAAGTATAGACCTTCTGATATAACCTTTTCTTGCCAGTCCAGATCTTGTCTTATTAGAGCTATTTCATTTTAACAGTTGGTGGCTACTTTCTTGCTTGTAGTGATCGGATTAGACTTGAAGTCTTCCCTGGTGTTAGTCCCTACATCTCTTACACTTCTGCCTGGTGTGCATCAAAGAGAGTTTTGATTAATGTGAGCAAGTGAAGTGCAGTTTGCTGTTCTGAACAGTGACCGGGGCAGGGAAGAAGGTGCCAGCTGACCCCTGTCAGCCTGCGTTGTGTTGGAGATTGTGTCGGCGTGAGGTCTCATCACTCTAGCAGTGTCACACCTGTCAGTCAGGCTCCCTGTTCTTCCCCATGCACCAGAGGTGGGGGAAGCTTGAGAAGGCAGAGTTTTTAGTAAGATACAAAGCAGCAGCTAAAGCGTCATTAAACAAGGCTGTGAGTCTCCAGCGATAAGGGGTGCAGCAGCACAGCCCCAGTGCGAGGCGGTGACTGCGATTCGGGAGGTTTCAGAGACTGATCTTTTGGCCACTGGGCATGAATGCATGGCAGGCAGTGCTTAAAGTGGGTGCTCAGTGAATGTGTCCCGAGCCTGGTTTCTTCTGGCCTGCTGGGGATAAAGCTGTCTGTAGTACGCTGCTTGTCTTCTGTGTGTAAATTGTCCACTGTGTAATGAGTAAGGCCCTTAAATCTGCAGGATTATGCATGGTAAATAAATGCATTTATCACTCGGTTGGAGTCCGGAGAGCCAGTAGCTGGACTCTTCACCCATGATGGCACTTGAACTTGATACCTTTGGCCGGTGAATGTACCCCTTGTGCTCAGATGGGTGAGGCCCGGTGCTGGCAGGCAGCCCAACACCCCCGGGCAGGGCTGCCTGTGTGGAGCATCAGCGTGTGGAGTATTGCTGAGTATGTTCTCCCTCAAATAGTCAACCCTTGTCTTTTCCTTTTCAGCGGCGATCGTGGAAGGCTCCAGATGACCGAACTGCCATGATCAAGCCCCTGCGGCGCCTCAAGCAGGAGCCAGAGGATGACCTGCCAGAAGCACCTCCCAGGTCCAAGGATAGTGACCAGTCACGGTCCAGCTCGCCAACCGCAGGTCCCAGCACGGAGGGCGCCGAGCCCAGGGACAAGAAGAAGTTCAAGATGAGGAGGAAAAGGCGGCTTCCCAATAAGGAACTGAGCAAGGAGCTCAGCAAGGAGCTTAACCAGGAGATCCAAAAAACCGAGAACAGCCTTGCCAATGAGAACCACCAACCCATCAAATCTGAACCTGAGAGTGAGAATGAGGAACCTAAGCGTGCTTTGAACAACAGTGAGAGACTCCATAGGTTCAGCAAGGGGTTAAACGGGACTCCCCGGGAGCTGAGGCACCAGCTCATCCCCAGCCTGCGAAGCACACCTCGGGGAGTAACCCGGCCACCACCTTCGCTCTCTCCTCCCAAATGCATTCAGATGGAACGGCACGTTATCCGGCCACCTCCCATCAGCCCCCCTCCGGACTCGCTCCCCCTGGATGACGGGGCAGCCCACGTGATGCAGAGGGAAGTCTGGATGGCTGTCTTTAGCTACCTCAGTCATAGAGACTTGTGCATCTGTATGAGAGTTTGCAAGACCTGGAACAGATGGTAAGGAGGATGGGAAACTGAGCCAGGCCTGTCGCGTAGCGGGATGGGCTCGAAAGGGAAGTGGGCGATTGGAGGCACTAACCTCTCCTAGAAGAGGTGTGCAGGTTGTTATTGAAGTTCTGATGAGCCCAAGGAGAAGGGGTGGCCACCAGTGTCTGGAGAAGTAGCATGTCTTCTGGTGTTTTCTCAGAAACAGCAGTGTTCCCAGCATCTCTGATGGGAATTGTGCGTGTCAGCCCTGGCGTCAGCCTGCCAGGGCTGTAGTGCCCCAGAGCAGCCTGTTCTGCAGTTAGACACCACAGCGTTCTTGCTGCTGGAACAGCCAGTCTAGGTCATGCTAAGTCTTGGTGTCATTCTGCCCCCAGGACTTGCTGACTGCTAATGCGGTTGTTTGTTCAGTGCAGCTATTAAATACCTATTGAGATACAGCGAAGATCTCCCGTGCCCTCAGTGTTCTCCTCAGGAGGGCTGTGCTGATCGTTTCCCTGCAGAGGGTACGTGGAGAGCGGTCCCGTCCCGTTCGCTGTGTTCTGTACCAGCAGAGCTGATGGATGGTCCTTCGTTAATTGTATTTACTCAGTGTGTCTGTTGGGTGCTCGGGGTACCGGAGTGTGAACGTTGACGCAGTCGGTGACTGTACAGCAGCAGGAAGTGTTAGTGGACAGATTTATGTTTCACTGAACTTGCAGTAGAGTTGGCTGTCATCTCAGATCCAACTGTAATGTGCACACAGATGGGCAGATCGTAACAGAGGCTCCTTTCTAGCACAGTCTAGTGACAGGAAGGTTGAGAGGTTGATAATTTGGTGCAAGATGATGTGTGTGGAGTGTCTCTTCTGTGGGCTTCTCGGTGTCACAGAAAGCTAGTAAATGCCTTTTCCACTTATGTGTGGTGGTTTTGAAGAAAATGAGAAAATGCAGAATCTTGCACACTCTTCAGGACTTCCTGCTTGTTGCCCTTAGAGAACCATAAAGAGAGCATGAAAACACGTAAGCCGCGTTGACAGGAGTAACGCAAACACACAGAACAGGAGAGCAGGGGGATCTGTTTTACAAAACTCACTGTATTTTAAGTAAACAAAATTCACTGTATTTTAAGTAACAAAAGCACAGGGGAAATCAGGACAGTGACTTTTAAAAGCAGTGTTTATATTCAAAAGGTAAGCAAGAAGGCGTGGCTTGTCTTCAGGCTAGAAAACGGATTTTAGTAATCTAAAGTTGGTGACACTTGTAATTCTGTGGAAATAATTCTGTGCTTTATTGCCTGATGTATTTGATGGAGAAACTCCAAACCCATGTAGTGCTGCGTGTTGTTGTGCTTATCTTAGCATTGCTCAGCCTGATTTTTGCTATTTTCAGTTAAACGCTGTAGTTTTTCCTGCTGTTTAATGACACCTTTTAAAGTCTGCAGAAATCAAAACGAGTGCCAAATTAAGTGCTGTTGGCTTTTTTTTCTTTTTGGGTAGGTGCTGTGACAAAAGATTATGGACCAAAATAGATTTAAACCATTGTAAATCCATCACTCCACTTATGCTTAGTGGCATTATTAGGAGACAGCCTGTAACCCTTGATCTTAGCTGGACAAATATATCTAAAAAGCAGCTGAGCTGGCTTATCAACAGACTGCCAGGTAAGTGATGTTTTTTGACCACTGAATTTAGCAAACCAGTTTGTCTCTAAACTGCAGTCTTGGAGGAAAGTCTACAGGGATCTGGGCTATCCCAGGAGAGGAGCTGACATGTAGGAATGAAGTATGGGCAGGTTTAAAATGGACCAGAAATGTGTTCCGTGGTGGCTGCTTGAGGTGCTAGGTGAACTGATGTGGGGCAGGTCTTTGCCAACAGGTCATGGTGCTGTGGCAAGTGCCTGTGCTGATGTGATTAGCCGGGGGTGGGGGGGGGTCTGCTGTCACCCACAGTGATGAAGCTCCAGATGGTGGGAGAGCTGGGGAGCTGGGCAGGAGGCGGCTCCCGGGGCCCCTGCTTGCCCTGGAGTGCTGGGATTGTTCCTCAGAACGGGACTGGCTTTGCCTGAGATCACTGTGGATGTCTCTCTGGGTAGGCCGCATGCTCCAACTCCTTCTGTATCTGCAGGTCTCCGAGACCTGCTGTTATCAGGGTGCTCATGGATAGCAGTGTCGGCACTTTGTAGTTCCAGTTGTCCTTTACTCCGAACCCTGGACGTGCAGTGGGCAGAAGGACTGAAAGACGCACAAATGAGAGACCTTTTGTCACCACCCACAGATAACCGGCCAGGTAACAGGCGGGAGGCGCGCGAGAGACCTGTCCCAGCCGCTCTGCGGCATCTTATGTTGCTAGTCCCCCTTGGAGGCAGCGGGCAGAAGCCCCTGCGGCTGGCGCTGGTGGGGTTCCAGGCTTTGCTGACGCGCGAGGTGGTCAGAGTCGTGCCTTGCCACACCTCCTCGCTGGAAGCCACTGGATAACGCGTAATGTTCTCAGTTGTCTGAGCCACTGTGCTAGTTTTCTGTCTGACTTTCTTCTCTTCAGGCTGCAACGGGTGTACTTTAGAGAGTATGGAAACACTTTCTTCCAGTTCAGGGAAGGAGCAGTTCTGTGGGTCATGCCACATTCGCCCGGATATCAGCTCAGGTGAAATTTTGAGCGAATCAGATCTGCTTTCTGGCATGCACCGCACAGCCTACTGCTTACTCCCGACTTGTAATTCCGCTGGGCCCCTGCAGTTACTTTCATCCCTTTGGTTTTGAAATCAGGAGGTGGCTTTGTCCACGTGCCTGTTCCAAAAATAGACGAGTGTTCCTGCTGATGTCCCCTCCAAAGCTCCAGACAGGCAAAAGCGTCTGAAGTTGACTTAGGACAGCAGTGTTGTGTGTCACAGTGCATTTCATATAGATCTGCAGATGTTTGCAACACGGGGTGAGACCTGTGGGAGTGACCTGCTGCCTCCGCTTTCCAGGTCAGATCGACAACCGGAGTAAACTACGGAACATAGTAGAGCTGCGTTTGGCTGGCCTGGATATCACAGATGCTTCTTTGCGGCTGATCATAAGGCACATGCCTCTGCTCTCCAAACTCAATCTTAGTTACTGTAATCATGTGACGGATCAGTCTATTAACCTGCTGACCGCGGTTGGAACCACCACGCGGGATTCATTAACGGAAATTAATTTATCAGGTAAGCACCATGAGCGCAGGGGAGGTGGGGAGCGCAGGAATCACCTGTTGGTGTTAGACTTGAGTGAAATGCTCCTGGGTGGGAGTGGTTCTGCCCAGCTCTTCCCCGTGTAACGCCCCCCTCTCCCTGGGACTCCGCAGCTGCCTGGCCTCTCCCGGGGACTCCACCAGCTGCTGCCTCCTGCTTGGTGCTGCGTGTTGCACCCCGCTCCTCCTCCCAGGGGATTTCACACCACCACGAATCTGGCATGCTTTGCTTTATCACGGTGGTTACACCAGTTGCGGGGATCAGAGAAGGGCAATGGAGCTGGCCAGGCGATTTCACTGGCAGCACAGGGTGGGCAGCAAGGACCTACAGCAGTCAGGATAAACCATCCTGCTGGACAGCAAACCAAGGCGCACTGTTAAACTTCTCCCCCTTGTTTTTTCTCTTGCAGACTGCAATAAGGTTACTGACCAGTGCCTGTCTTACTTCAAACGCTGTGGAAACATCTGCCAGATAGACCTGAGGTACTGCAAGCAAGTGACAAAAGAGGGCTGCGAGCAGTTCATCGCAGAAATGTCAGTAAGTGTTCAGTTTGGGCAAGTGGAAGAAAAACTTCTGCAAAAACTGAGTTAGTTAAAGGACACGTGTAAATACTGGGGTGAGGGGGGGAAGGGACTAAGAACACGTAGGGATTTTATTTTCAACTGGGAACTTGGAATATTGGAAAATACCGCGATTGGATTTTACAACTCTTGTTGAGAAGAGAGCAACGTGAAACTACCCATGTTAAGAATTTCGACTTGTGCCACTAATTCAGTCTACCTGGGATGTCCTGCACTGGCTCTTATGCAAATTCATAAGGCGACTGTTATTTGATGGTAATTGTTCACACCCGGAAGATGACTGATCTCCAAGAAATACTGTTATTTAAAGTACCACAGCATGTGCTTGGTAGTGTAAATTTGATTTCTGCTTTTCATTTCTTGAAACAACAACAACAAAAAAAGTTGGTGTCATTAAAGTGGACCATGCACTGCATTTCTGCCTTCTTAACACGTTTTGTTTTGTTACATCTTACATTATGCAGAACTATTTTTGTACAAAAATTGTTTAAAAATTATTTATGCAATGTTTGAATGCATTACCAGTGTTTCGGTTTTGATTGCCAATTTTTATCTTTACTTACGGTAGGCGAGAACTTAACCTATACTTCGTAGACAGTATCTATCTACAAACGTGCCCAGGTCAGGAAAAGTAGGTTAATACTTTCAACTTAAAGCATGTTTTAATGGAAGTTTATATCCTGCTTTGTATACTTCAGAAGTGACATAAGCATGTTGTGGAAATAAGGTGTAAATTATAGTTGAAGTAAAACACTTTTATCTGTATAGAAATCACCTTTTTCTCAAAATTTTAAAAAAAATCCAATTTCAGCTTTTGCACATAGGAGGGTTTCACTCTGTAGCATGAGCTCTTGTACTCAATATAAAATTAATTTATACAGTGAGTCCAGCAGTAGAATAAATGGTCAAACGTAGTCTCTCTTTCTTTGAAGTGTGAGTTGAGTTCTCATTTAAGGTTTATAACATGGTTATTTCCTGATTGTAAAATTCTGCATTCATAAGTGCCATTGTTGTACGGTGTTGTTTTCGTAGACCTTCCTGATGCAGTTTTACCTTTGTTGAATTTGTATAAACGATTGTACAAAAACAGGCGCTGGCTCTGTGGGTTTCTGTTCCTGGGCTGCGTTTGGGCTGTGTCCTGTGCCTCCCTGCTAGCATTTTCCAGTACATTCTCACTGAGGGGATAAAATACACCCAGCGACCTTCCTCCAGCTGGAATCTGCCCGGATCAGTGCTAGAGGCTCAGAGAATGTTAAAGCTGGGGCTAAGTAACCAGCAGCGCTCCTGCCCCTGGGTAAGAAAAGAGACAGAGGCTGAGAAAGCCCATCACAAATCTTTATTGAGCTTGTGTGGCTAATGAAATTATCAGCATGGAATTAACATATAGGGTATGGTTTTCTTCATTAGCTTACCCAACAGAACAGAGACTCCAGCAATTAAGTACCATTAAAAAGTTACTTCTAAAAAATAAAGCCATGGAGAGGTTTGCTCCCTTCTGAAAAATAACCAGCAGCAGCTCCAGGCTGTGTCTCTCATGTGCAAGAGCTACCTTCTCAAGCCAGCTGAATTTTTCACATAGAAGATGAGGAACAGGCAGGAGAGCGTGGCAGAGGTAAGAGCTCCAGGGGCTGCAGCCCAGGCAAAACCTGGCCCTGGCACCTCCCTGGCGGGTGGGAAACTCAAAGGAGCAACTGCAGTGCCATCAACCCACCCTCTCAAAGAATAACCAGCCAGGGCAGCTTCCTGTTCTTACAGTGAGCTTAAACACCAGCTTGGCCATGGGCATCCTGTCCCCAAAACATGAGCTGTCCCAGCTGCTGTTCCTCCCCCAGCCATGTCACAGGTATCCCCCAAGGCCCAGTTGGACATCCTTGCTGGAGAAGACACTTTTACCCCACTGGGGGCACTGCCTGCAGCACCGCAGCCCCCAGGAAGCTCAGCCTGGGTGAAAAGTCTCTGAACAAACAAGGTTTCAAACAAATGCTGCGTTTCCCCTCTGCAGTGCAGGTCAGTAACACCGTACATTCCACATATCAGCAGCACATCATGTCATCACCCTGATTAGTATTCACAGTAACATCAGGTTGTCGGCACATGGAGTACAATCATCACACATTAAGATTAATAGTTACAATAGGCATGAGCAGATTAAGGATCACAATAGTATGGATTACTATACCCCTTCTTAAAAAAATATTTTATTCCTAAACTAAAAAACACTTAAGTAACTGGTATTTGGATGCCACATGGCAGAGCCCTGCAAAGCAATGGAGCTTTTTGTACCTGTACAGAGGAGGGCCCAGACAGTACGTGTGTAACAACAGACATTTGGAAGGAAGCAATTGGCATAAAATATAAAATAGATTGCTTCAGGGCTTTGTGCAGGTACAGTTAATGGCAGTGCTGTCTACAGTCATTATTTGATACTGTTAACACTGTTGCAGGGACAGTGTCAGAACAGTTACATTCTATAATTACATAAAAGCTGAATATTCAACTGATATTCATTGCTTCTAATGCACTAGACAAGGTAACAGGCTAATATGGTCAAGCAGAGGTGTTTCCTGACCAGATGCTGAGTACTGAACGCAATAATTGGAGGTGATATTCTTCAGAAGAGAGCAAGAACTGCTGTAAACAGTTTGACTCAAACAGTTTGGGGGTTGTAAGGTAGCATCAGGCAGCGCTATTACCGCACACACCAGCATCGTGTCGCACTGCCCAAGTGCAGGGTCCGGTACGCTGTAGAAAAGTGTTTCACAAACTTCCAGATCCTGATGTTCAAAATGCTGCGTTTATTGAGAACTACAAAGCCGACAGATGCCCTGGGGTTCGCACTCCTACCCTCAGAAATCTTGGAAGGGCGACTCCAGCCACCCACAGCGGGGTTAGGACTTGAACACGTGCACAGCCCGCACAACGTACTGTCGGCAGATGGGGCACTCGCTCATCCTCTTGCCGCACTTGGTGCAAGTGACCATGTGGCCGCACTCCAGCAGGACGCAGTCGATGACGGCATCCATGCAGATCCGACACAGGTTATCGTCGTCCTCGTTCAGCTGCATCTTCTCACCCTCTGCAAACCAACAGGGAGGGAGGTCAGGCACTCGGGCCCTGGGAAACCAGCTCGGTTCTAGCTGGGCAACTGCTAAGATACACAGAGCAGCTAATTCAGCAGCAGGCAGTGCCGCTTCCCGCTCACAACAGTTAATTTCTTCAAAAAAGCAAAAGAAACAAGAACTAGGAAGCCCCTAAATGAACATTGGAAATATTTGGCTTCATGCTTTAAATTCCAAGAGCATTTCCAATTCAGAACATAGTAACTGAAATAACCCGCTAGGTTAGAATTCCGAGCATGTTGGGTTTCCATCTCTGAGCTTGCTCTGTTTGCCAGCACACTGTCCTCAGAGGATTAAACACAATAATAATAATAAGGCTTCCACTTCCCAGGCTGCTTTAAGTAGGCCATAAATGTGGCAGAACTGAATAAAACCTGTCAAGTTTCATTGCCAACAGCCACCGTCCCCTATCAATAACCAAATGTTCTGCCAGATCTTGTTTAAAAATAAATAAATAAACCGATGCCTAAGCTTGAAGGTTGATTTCAGCCAGGCTTTCAATTCTAAGCCATGACTGAACCCAGGGCCTCGCCTCAGCCATGTTCTGACATTCGCTGACCATCCCCCACCCTCCCCATCCCCCTCCACACACTGAGCCGATTGTTTCACACCGAACTGTGGGTCCTGCAGTGGCCATGCAGCGGCCCAGGGCTATTGACTTTTTCCAGTCACAGTCCCCAGTTCTGTACAGCCTGGCTGCTGGACACAGGAATGGCGAGCCAGGCAGGCCCTTTTCCAGCTGGTAATGACATCAAAAAGTTGTTCCTCAGATTATACGTTACACCCAGGAATCAGCCTGTGGCTGTCCTACAGTCACACAGCCTCATTGTTGAGTGTAACAGCAGGCAGAACAATACCCGTCACTGAGCAGCAGCCACAGAACCACTTGATCATAAAACATGGGCCAACACCAAACCACTTGAACTTGGACTTCTGCCACTGTAGCTTTTAATTCTGTACCGCAGTAAAAGACCTGAATTGCTTTGGTCTGTTGACGGCTACTGAGCAGCTCCCTCCCCAATGCCCTGTGAAACCTAATAAAGGACGTGGAGGTGCCAAGTTTCATGTTCACTGAGGAACTGGTTCTCAGTTGTGCAATTTTACCTTCACCATGAAAGCTGAGCTCTCCAAGCTTGGGAAAAAAAGCCTTAGAAAACCCCAGCAGAATCCTGGAAAGCTTCATTTAATCACCAGAACCACGTTCAACTACTCTACCTGCACCTTCAATTGTTAAAACCCACTTCCCAGTTGTCCCAGCTAAGCAGATACCAAGTCCTTCTGTTGGCAGAACCAGCTACCGGAAACTAGAAAATAAGTAGTCGTCTGAAGGAAGTGAGAATAAAATATAAACCTACGTGTCTTGTGGTTCTCCTCACTCTCTCTGTATAGTCTGCTCACTTTTTCCACAAGTTCCCATTTTTCACAGCATCCTGAGTAGTTGACAAAATTACACGCAAGTATTTCCTTCAGCTGCCGAACACTCAACCCTTCAATGTCTTCCAGACTTGAAATATCGGACAAAGATGCCCTCGCTCGCTTTCTGGACAATCCAGGAGTCTGAAACACATCAGTTGTACGTTTTTAACTGCCTCAAGAAGTTCAGAGCACCAGATCTGGTGCTACATTAAGCTGCAGCAGCTTGGCTGAAGTTTTACTCTTTTTAAAGCAAGCGTATGCAGCTGTGCACTGCTAGACACAGCCAACTCTGAAAGAACTAGGGCGTGATACTACACGTTAACAGACACCTACACACTTCATGGTGTCACATGACAAAAACTTGTTCTTTGGATAGTTCATCTCTCACCTGCTCTTCTGCACTTTCTTCTTCTTCATTATTTATAGAAGATGTTTCCATTTGTCCCTGCAGACAAAATGAAACTAAATCAGGATAAAACCACATTATTCCTTATAAAACATTTTCCTTTAAACCAAACTGATGACAGATGACAATGACATGAAGTTTCCTTTGCTACTGATGGTTATCAATTTAAGTCATCTCTATCAACTAAACTAGTACTCTTATCTAGTACCTCTCCTGAAAACAGAATATTACAAAAGGCATTTTTCCTGCCACCCCAAACCGTACCAGTTGGCATTTTATTTCAAAGCAATGCATTACCAATTAAAAAAAAAAAGAAGCTATGCTATACCATAAACCACACATTAATTATTGTACCCGTAAAGGTGTTCCATTTCCTGTGCTTTCCCTTCTGTTTGCAAGTTCTCCTTGAGACGACACTGATACAGACATAGAAAATGGATGAGTAAAAAACCCCGAAGTCTGTGACCGTGATGAATGCAAGCTACTAGCGTCCATGTCCTCCTCCGAACCTAATCCATGATGGCACAGCACGAGATCCACCAAGTCTTCTTTCTCCCTGCAAGTATCCGTCGGTATGTTTCTGAGAACCAGATACTGACGCAGATCCTTTACTTTCAATCTCATTAACTGAGGTCGCTGGAAGGCTGTTTCTTGCAGCAAGTGACAAGTGGAACATCTTCTAAGATTCTCTTTTAAGACTGAACAAACTGAGCAAAAATCCTTCTTGCAGTCGCAACACACGTGCTAAGGAGAAAGAGAAAACAACCATTCAACCGCAGGGTACAGAAAACAAATCTAGACCCTGCTCCTTCCTTCTCCAGGCTACATAATTTACTACTGGTCTTTCCTTTGTCAGTTTTGACATATACGATTTTAAGAATTTAAGTCTAGAAAACTGCCCTGTCGAATAGTTCTGCAGATATTCCAAGGCAGTCCATCACTTCTGTAGCACTGCTGCAAGCTGATTTGAGGTTTCAGTGGAAAAACATTGTGAATAAACAAATTAAAGTACTCAAGTTGTAGTTTAGACAAAAAACAAAACTGAAAGCCAGTCAATTTTATGGTATGTTGAAATAGTCTTGAATAGACCAAGTGGCACTGCTCTTTTCACATATGTAAAACACAGTATAATCCCCAAACCCTAAAGAACAAACTTCTTCTTAATTGACTCAAAGAATTCAAAGTAGCCTTAAATGTGATTAATCACATGGCAAGTAAATGCTCCCAAATGCCCAGATGCCATTTCTGAAGAGAGCTTTGTTCAAAAGACTCCCTACAATATACAAAAGCTAGAACAGGCAAGACTTTCATCCACTGAACAAATCTGAATGCTCCAAGCTTTTCAGGATTTTGGTAAATTAATGTTAGTTTCAGAAAATGATCCTATACAGCGCTTAATTCAATGAAGTTTTTGCCATGCGAACAACAGGACACACAGGAAGGGGAAAACTGAAGGAACACGAACTGAGGAAAGAGGCTTCATGTTTATCTGAGAGAGCTGCAGAGAATTAGGTCACCGTGTGGACAAAACAATGATGCTGGACAGTCATGACACATAGAAATAATATTAACAATCTCAATTTTATTTAACTGCATTAACCTACTAACCTGCCTCCAAATGAAGTGAGAGGCTGTTGCAAGTGCAACAGAACTACACCTGCTTAGGAAATGAACAGAATTACTCAAGCATTTCACAGAAAGAAGCTGTGCTACTATATTGAGAGCTTTTAGCTTCTCTACCACCCGATTTGTTCATTCCAGTACTCAACCACTATGTTTGGTATCATCTTCAAAAGCAGATGTATTTTAAGGTTTAAAACTCTGAAGCTAAACCACATATCTCACTCGTTTTTAGGGCAGACCACATTCAATGTGTCACCAGTTAATGAACATCAGACCTCTTAACTTCTAATCCCATCTGACATTAATTTCCTGTGACCTCAGAATAAGGCACTTCCTCCCTCCCTGGCTATCTGCCTCAGGTTTCCTTATCTAAGGAAAAAATACACGTTCATCTCCCAGTATGCCTACAGATCAGTTCATATGAGTAAAAATACTATGTAATAGGAAATATACTCACTTTTTTCCTAAAAACTGAAAAGGAAAGTCCACAGGCTTTGCAAACTATGTTAGCGCCCGCCGCAGCTGGAGACGGATATGCTGAGAAGTCTGTATTTGGTGCAAATCTGAACGGGCCAGCACCTCCCCCAAAGCCAGCCTGCTGGCCACGGACCGCACCGGTACCCATGACTTCATTCAGCAATCCACAGCAGGAAGCCCACATGGAAGTAGCTCCCGCCTGAAAACATTCACAAAGAAAAAAAAAAAAAAAAGAAAAATTAATATCTGAAAGCCCACATCAGATGTGACTTGCTAGTGAAGAGCTACTTAGCTCCATCTGTCATCATCCCAAAAGCATGTGGCATGAATCCCGGGAGCACCAGGAATTCAGCACACTAATGCCTATAACAGCCCAATAATCTCCACTTCTCAGCTGCAAAACCAAAGTAGGTAAGATTTGCTTCTGCGAAGCTAACGCAGGCACAAGGCGCTCGCTTTCATAACTCCTTTTCTAGCAGAGTCCCGCACAAAAAGGGTAAGGAATTTGAGGAGGTAACGCAATAGTGGAGCAAAGAAGGAAGGGACTAACAGCCAGCCATAGGTGAGAGGCAAAACCTGAAACGATGACAGGCAGCAACACAACAATTTATCATAATTAGAGCAGAGCTGTCCCCTGCAGGATCTTCTCCAGAACTAATCCTGCTCTTGTATGACTCACAGTAAAACTCTCTCTAAAAAAAAATTTCTGTGTGTTCTTGAAATTACTTGAAAGTAATAAACCAATCTTCACTAGAAACTAGTTGCAGTCTATTTTCTCTGAGAGGGCAATGTTTTTCAAGACCCCCCCTGAACCTGCTGTCTTCTTGTCTTACAAAATGTCCAAGAAAAACTGAAATAACTCTAAATGAAATTATCCTATATTGATTGGATTTCAGTTTTGAGTCACATGATTTAATCTTAAAACACTACAAAAAATTGTAAATACCTAAGTAAATTGCTACTTTTTATTCCTGAAAGCCTTTAGTGCTACATTCTCTACCAAAATTGCATATTCTACTTTAAAGTTGGAATTTGGACTCCCAAGTTGTTCAGGTCACATGTTTAATCACTGTCATGTGGCTCACTGAAACCTACTCAAAAAAAAAAAAAAAAAAAAAAAAAGGCAAACAATCACATCAGGTTCTTTCTGAAAGGAAGCCGAGTGATACAACAGCCTTTAAACACAATTTTTTTTTCATACTTTTTTTCTTAACTACGCTGGTTAGAGCTGTGCTGGTTTTCATTCCAGGGCAGCATCCCTTTTTTCCAAAGCATGAAGACATAAAATAATTGCTTTTGAAACTTGTAGTTCTTGCTGTGAAACCTAAACCAGAACAGGCATTTCAGCTCAGTAATGCTGCTGCTTTAATTCCTGTAGTAACTAGACTAATTTCTGTATTAAATTGCGCATTTCCCCTGAACCAAACACAGTCCTGTTACATTTGTGGGAACTTAACACAGTAAGTGGGGAGACGCCAGCATGTCTCCTACCAAACCACTGAGCACAAAAGGTAAGAAAAGAGTCCTCGCTCTGGTTTCGAGCAGCTGTGAGAAACAATGCCATAGGACCAAACATGTCCTGCAACACCACCTTTACACAAGTGCTTCAAGTATGGAACATCAAAAGCATCTCTGCAACCCACACAAACCTGGCACTTCACTGTTACTGTTGTAAGCTGACATTAAAAGTCTTGCAATCCAGCAAAATAGCGAACACAGCTGGTTATTTTGCTTCTAAGTTGCACAACACGCAACACTGGGCAGTTGTAACATCAAATATACATGCAACAAATTAAATTCACTAGTCTAATTTTATAGATCTTTCAAGAGCAAAACTCATCCCAGGCATAACAAGAAATCTCCACGCAGTGGGCACCCCCAGCACAGGAGAAAAACCTCCCTAAGCTTCCTACAAAGGGAGTTCAAGGGGGATGAACTGCAGTGGCCCTTCCCTGACCTCCAGCCAAGGCACCAGTAGCCCCAGCACGTGGCTGCTCTCGCAGATCCACACTTGGCGCCTGTCCACTGCGTAATCAGACAGCTGTGATCATTAAACCATCATCAAGCTAAGACTTGTTCTCTACTTTTCCATAACAAAATGTGGAAATGGATCAGTATTAGGTTTTCCTATACAAAACAAGTTATGCATAATTATTCTAGTCTGTTAAGCAAGAGTAATTAACTTTCCAGAAATACATTCTGAAAACCAATTACTTAAACCAAGAGAGCTCCCAATTTAAAATCTCAGGAATTTTACAAAATATTTCCTTTTGTCTTAAGGGAAAGTTTCCAGTTGCAGAAACATTAATTCTTCATATATTCTTGAGAACTGATGCGCTAGCTTTGCATTTAAAAGATTTTAAAATAGCCACGTACAAATAACAGAAAAATAAAATAATGAATCAAAAAGGTCTGTCAGAATTTAACTTACTTCAGTATATGACTACAGGCTTTTCAGGGAGTCACAGCAACAACAGGTACACATGAGGACAAAAATGACATAACAGATGCTACCACAGCCCTTGCACCATAGTTTACCACCTGCTTCTTACAGTTACTTTATTCAAGAGCCTGTAACAACTGTTCAGACATCACTGTCAACACTAAACAAATACATACTTAGGAAATTTTTGTTACCTGTTTGGATATGTGAATGTTGTTAGTATCAAACAGAAAATCTCTTTACACTTACTACCAAGCAGTCATTTTAAGGTGAAAGGTAAGGCAACCTGGGGATCATTAATTTTCTACTTAAGTCAGCTGTGGATTCTTTCTATGCACTCGTGTCATTAACTGATAATTGAATTACAGTGTCTAGACTCTTATTACTCTGTACAAGAAATGAGGACACGCTGAAAAGCGCCAACACAAGTGACACACACTAAACCAAAAACTCCCTCCCTTGAGAGTGAATTAAAATTTTGCCAATTCCTGCACCAAAACCCTTTCCAACGACATCAGTCACCACTTCCAAAGTCTCTTCTAATAAGCTGCCATCAGCTACCTTCTCCCTCCATACCTTATGTGCATCCTATAGGGGCAAAATACCACGTTTGAACTTCCCTGCTCTTGCTGTTGGCTTTAAGGGAGAATTTCATCCCAGTATGACCCCCACCCCAAGAAGCTGGGGGGCTGTATGCTGCTCTTGACACACCTGTGCGAGCGGGACATGCTACCAAAGGTGGCAGACCATGAGGAGAGCAGCAGAAGGGATATTTTTTTAATTGTACTGTTGGAATTCCACCTCTGCACCCACCCTGAGACGAAGCACAGCGCTCTCAGGGCTCGAGCGCCCCTGGGCACCCACCGAACCGGGAGACCCGCGGTCACACAGCCCCCGGCCCTCGCCCGAGAGCACAGCGGCAGCCCCGGGCGCCAAGCACCGCCTGAGGGAGCGAACCGCCCCCCGGCCCCGCCGCGCCCCCCGCGGGCCGGCTCCCCACCGCCGCCCCCTCACGGGCCCAGCCCCACGCACCGTCCCGCCCGGAGCTCCGCCGGTCCCTCAGCCGCCGCCGGCCACCCACGGCGGCCGCAGTGCGCGGCCCGGGCGGGGGCTCGCCTCAGGCGGCGGCACCAGGCCCTGCCCGGCTGCTGAGTCAGCGAGGGGCGCCGGAGCCCCGCGGCAAGGCGGCCCCCGGCCCGGGCGTCCCTCGGTAACGGGGCAAGCCCGCGGGGGGACGGCGGGCTGAGGCGAGGAGGGCGGCGCGGCGCGGCACGGCCCGTCCCACCGGCGCCGGTTCGCCCCCCTCCTCCCTCCCCGCAGCGAAGGAGCAGCCGCTCTCCCAGCGGCGGGAACACCCCCCGCCCTTTCACCTTCATGGCCGCTTCACCGCCGCCACCCGCACGTCAGCGCCGGTCAGCGCCGGCCACCGCCGCCGCCGCCTCAACCGGGCGCCGTCCGCCGCGGCGACCCCCGGCGCCGACCCCCGCCCTGCTCGGCGCTCCGGCGAGCCGCCTCACGGAGGGCGGGCCTTCCCGCCGCGCCGCGCCCCATTGGCTGCTCCCCGCCGACAGCAGGCGGGCGGAGCCAATGGGAGGAGAGAAAGCGCCTGTGTGGTGGCGGAGGTGGGGGGGGCACGAAAATACCCCTCAGGCCGGTGAAGGAGCGGCCGGTGGCGGCCGTGGGTGCGTTAGAGGTGATGTCACCGAAATAAGGGAGAACTTTTACCTCACGGGTTTGGGTTGTTTGGGGTTGTTGCCTGTGTATCGAGGCGGCGTACACCGCCCGCCGAGGGGCTGAGGGCAGCGGTGACGCGGCCAGCGGGCAGGCGGGGCCCGGCTCGGGGTCTGGCGGCCGGCGGCGGCCGGGGGTCCGGGCGCCTCAGCGTACAAACAGGGGGGTGTCCGGGAGAGAATTAAAAGCCTCGGTGCTGTAGGGAAGAGGCCAAAGTGCTGATTATTCCACCAAGCCCTTCGGCAATAATCTTTAAATAACAGAAAATGGAGTTTGTTACTTAAAAATCCAGTTCCAGCTAGCTTCTAGAGGCCATTGGTACTTTCTCTACGCTGTGAATGGGAGATGTATATATATATATAAACCATAATAATCATAGGTTGTAAGAACTGAAAGCTTTAAACCAGAAGATTACAATAAAGAAACCCCAACAATACAAATCCAGCCAAGTCCTCAGGAAAGCTTTCCCTGAGAGCCCCCAGAACAAAGGAGACCTTTGCCAGAAAGAGCAACGAACAAAAGCTGCTGAAAATAAATTTTGACCACAAATCAAATTTACCCATAAGAAAGGTTGCTTTTTGTACAATACCAAATTGTACACGTAGTTTTGTCTGTAGTCTTACGTTAAATTACATTGCAATCTTAACAGGTTTCTGCAGGAAGGGTCTGTGTTTGGAGCAAGTTTGATACAAGAACTGAGTGAAAAAAATAAATAATTGGCATGTAATTGCCATGAGAATGGCACAGACTGGACAGCTTTAGCATCAAGAGCGGAATCTTTGCGCAGCCCAACTTTTGGATTTGCACTGACACCATACCTTAATTCAAATCAGGTCATCTCTTTTTGGAAATGCTTATGCTCTTTGAAAAGCTTTTGATATGCTGTGAACTTTTACACATTATTTAATAAAAAATGTCTCCCCCCCCCCCAATAATAGCTCGCAATTTTAGTCAAAGCAATGAAAAGATCAGACAAAGACCTTGTGAATACCATGTTGGAACAGGCAAGCGGCACACTTCTCACATTTCTCATGCAAGAGGTTGCTTTAAGACACCTTAAGAAATAACAGTGCAGTCTGGTTTTTAAAAACTTATATGTCACCTAAACTCTGCCCATTCAGAGTCACCCTTGAAATACCAAATTGTACACATAGTTTTGTCAGTAGTCTTACATTAAAGCATGGGAGCTCCTTGTGCAGTCACTGTACGTGGGGTAAAATCTCTGTCCAACAAATGAGCCAAACTGAGAAAAAGCAATTTTTCCTTTAGCTCTACTAAGGACTTGCCAACAAGAAATCCTCCCAAACACAGATGTTTTAGGCAGTAACGTGGGCCTGACAGAGCTGAGATCTGGTGACTGCTGGCAGCTGCAGTTGACACTCCCACCTTCATTTGGGCAGATCTTGATGAATCACATTCTAACATGTGATTTGAGATCACTTTTAATGCTTTAAGGTGTCTAAATTGTAACCAGATTGTTACCAAGCCTAACATAGAATATTTTTAAACAAAGGTCTTTAACTCCTCCAGCTACTCTGTAGCTGAAAAGTAGCATTTGCAGAAGATCTATTAATAAGACTTGCCCTCACTGACCCTTCTGGACTCTGCCAAAGAAGCATTAAAAGATTTAAATCTATTAATGCTAGATGTCCCATTTACTTCTGCCATGAAATAACAAGTGATGATGACTCTGCAGCTCAGTAATTCCCCAAGGTTCTACACACCACGAGAAAGCGAGGTAGAGAAGCGATTCTTACCAGGAATATTCATTTAATGTAACAATTTGCAAAATGTTATAGTAAAGTTAAAAAAAAAAAGTTAATTGCTGAGCTTTATTTGGGAATTTTTGAATGGATATTAATACCTATAGGAACAATCATTATAGTATTCACTTTTTATACCAGATACACAGTGCTTTGGAATTACTTTTGAGAAGGTTTTCAGGTTACGGAGGCTCGGTTTGATAGATTCAGTGTTGTGTGAAAATGCAGGGATCCCCAAATGCAGACGGTAGTTGTTTCACACTTTGTAAGCTCAGGCCTCAGTTACTGAGGGGCCTCAGCCTATTTTAGGTAAGATAAAAGACGAGTTTTTGAATTGCATTACCTAATCTGGAATTGAATCTCTTGCTGCTTATTTGGAGGGCTGCTTTTTAGGTGTGCAAGTTTATATAAATGTGCTTAAAAAGCTTATTGTAAATGTTCTCAGTACCGCAGAGGGGTGGATTGCCAGCAGCGTTCCCGTGTTGGCTTCAGAGTGGAACACAGGGACAGGACAGCCAGATGTGTCATTTCCTCCTTCCTCCCAACTTCTGCAGATGCTGGTTGCAGCCTGGCCTTTGCCTCACCCCCCCCCCCTCCTCCCCGCCAAGCCGCTCCACCCGTTCAGTGTTTCCACCCAAGCCATCATACTTACATTGTCAGGAAACATCGGTAAATTGACCTTTATAAGATAATTGCTGTAGTTATTTCCCGGGTTTTACATTCAGCTACCGTTCAATGAGTATTATTAGTTCATTGAGGGCTAGGAAGGTGTCATTAATTATGCCAGCAACAACTAACTACAATGTTAAGTTTCTGAAATGTAAATGTATTTTAGAAAATTACTCCATGCTTGATTTGCCTCCTCCTCCTCTCACCACCCCCAGGCATGAATCAGGAACAGCTCAACTGAAATCCCTGGGGACATGCAGATGTATGATAATACGGAGTTTTGTTTTGCTCTCACTTACAAAAATGAGAACTATTATAATAATTGGAGCATTTTCTTTGGAAACATGAGGCTCTAATGAAGTCCTTTAACAAATTATTGAGAAAATAAAAACCTATGTGTGGAAGGAAATATCTTTACTGCATCACAGTTAATTTGCAAGACACCCCATGGAACAGGAGTGATGTCATTCCATGGTGGTCTCCAGCTGCGCCAATCAAGCGCTGGCATCGGAGCACAGATCAGCCTCCCTATATGGCTCTGTGCATCCCCCCATGGCCTCCCCCACAGCAGAGAAACGCCATGGGCTCTCAGCGTGGCTGTCCTCACCGGTACACGTGGGGCCGAGCCACCTGGGATGGCACTGGTGGCCATCAGGCCTTCCTCGAGGCCCACAAAGGGTCGCAGGGACCTCGTGGGGTCACAGTTCGGGTGCTGGCCCTGCCGACCCCACAGGCCGCGGCGGGAGCGGCGTGCAGCCCCATACCAAAGGGCGAGGCGTGATCCACCACCGGGCCGGGGGTGATAACGTGCCGCCGCCCTCCCGCTTCCCGCCCCCGGAACCTTTTCTCCGCGGGACGTCTGCCCCGGGCTCGGCGCGCCAGCCGGCTCCGCAGCGGCGGCGCACAGCTCCACCTCTGATTGGCCGCGGCGCGGCCCGCGTGGTGGCGGTGGTGATTGGTCGGCGGTCGAGGCGGGTCTCCCGGGCGGCGGGCGGCTCGGCCGCGGCCGGCTGCCGCCATGGCGAGCGTGCATGAGAGCCTCTACTTCAACCCCATGATGACCAACGGCGTGGTGCATGCCAACGTCTTCGGCATCAAGGACTGGGTCACCCCCTACAAGATGGCGCTGCTGGTGCTTCTGAGCGAGCTGGGCCGCGCCGGCGCGCAGTTCGGCCTGCTGGAACGGCGGCGGCTCAACCGGCTGCTGCTGCCGCTGCTGCAGGTCCGGGCCTGGCCCTGAGGTGGGGGGGGGGGAGGGCGATGCCGAGGAGCCGCTTGCGTGGTGACCTGCCGCGACTTGTCGCTCTCCTCCCCAGGGCCCTGACATGCCGCTGTCGCGACTGCGCAAGGCCATCGAGGAGTCCTGCCCGCACCTGGCCAGTTCCGTGCACATCAGGTGGGCTCCGGGGCCGCCCTCGGAAACCCCTTAAACCGGGTGCCTGCGATCGGGGTGTCGGGTCGGGGGTGGGGGCAGCTGAGGGCCCCCGCGGCGGAGGGAGGCACGAAGTCGCAGTGAGCCAGGCTTCCCTGCTGCTGGAGGCGAAGAAACTGCAGTCCCTTCCCGCTGGTGGCTTCTGTATTCTGCGTCAGAAACATGAGAACACCACCGCTACAACCCGTTTTTCAGTGAAAGATGATGAAGCCGTTAAGCGCATGCTCTGTGTTATCTATATCTACTCTCAGTTCTATTAAGAAGTGCTCTGAGATGTGTTAAATGTATAGTTTAAAAAGTCAGGCTTTTGGAGTAAAAATGTATTTCTACAGTTTTCTTAGTTCTAAAGTTCTAAAAGGCACACAAACGGAACATCAAAGCTGTCTGTTTTAAAGATGCTATGATACAGGGGAGCTGTGTAATAAGTAACTAAGGGTAATTTGCTGATCAAATGGGGTTTTAACAAAAGGAATGATCTTGCTGCAACAGATTTGAGAACATTTTGTCTGGCAAGAAAAGATTTAACCATGAGGTTGCAAGATGTACTTTCTCAAAGCAAATGTTAAACCATAATCTCATGTTACTATGACAACTTTTGTCTTTGTTTAGACCTTAGTGTAAAAATAGATTAGTTTTGTAATGTACAGCTTCTTGCTACAGGACTGAGAGCATAACTGTTTGCTTAAACCAGTCTTGAAGCTGAGGATAAAAGGGCTGTGTTACTTGTTGGAATTTGCAAGCCTGGATGGAGCTGCGACTCCCCGGCCGCCCAGCGCGCTGTTTTTGCTTTCCTGCCTTAATAAATACTTAGTGAATTTATTTTGGACTCTAGTTATTTCAATTCAACTGTAACAATCTGTTTCAATATTAGCTCACTCGCTAAACAGCAACAGTTTTAAAAATCAGTCTATATTGGGTTCCTAATTGCTTTGTTAAAAGAACAACAATCTTTTCTAATTGTTTCCTTTATTAAAAGAGCTGTTTAAAAAGGAAAAAAACCCACCCAAACTTGATTATTATTTGTCTTATTATTAATATTTGATATGCTTTGATTTGGCTCATGAATGTAAAAACCTTCTGGGCCTAATGAATTAGCTATGGCTTGTTTCTGTTTGTTTTTACTCATATATACCTGAAATAGAAAAAAAAATAGTTTGATGCATATGATTAATATCCTAAAAAAAGTGGTTTTCTTTCCCTGTTTAGGCTGAAACTTATGGCAGAAGGAGAACTGAAAGACATGGAGCAATTTTTTGATGACCTTTCAGATTCATTTACAGGGACAGAGCCAGAAGTTCATAAAACAAGTGTAGTAGGTAACTATTTGTTATTCATAAGCTATATTTGGTGTGATGTCTGTCATTGGTGTAATTCATTCAGGATACAGCTTTTGTTTTTCTTTTTGGAGAGTTGTAAAGATTACATAGCATGATTTTTGTCTTGCTCAGATGTTTCATATTAACTAATAACTTTGCATATTGTGTAGTTCTTCCTGATCTTAATTTTTTTTTCTGTGATCCAATAGTCCATGAGATTTGCCACTAAATTAATACCAGATTTACACTCCATGAAGTTGAGTTTTATGAATTGGTAGGCTGAGATGAGACAATAAAGGGAAATTAAATAATGCAATTTAAGCTTCAGGTTATTATGATTTCTAGTCTCCTCTCTGAAACAGCAGCCTTACAGACAGTTGTTGTAACAGATGTTTTCATTTGCAGGTCTGTTTCTGCGCCATATGATCTTGGCATACAATAAGCTTTCCTTTAGTCAGGTCTATAAACTTTACACTGCACTTCAGCAGTACTTTCAAAACGATGAGAAGAAAAATGGAATTGATGAGAATGATATGGAACTGACAAATACAGAGGAACTGGAGGGGAAAATGGAGAAAGAAGAACTTGATGTACCTTTAAGGTGATATATTAATATTAAAGTCTTTCCCACTTAAGAGAATTGGTCTAATTTTAGATTACGTCTGTACACATCAGAGTAAACTTAAGCTTTGTCCAGCCCAATGTGCTATTCCTGTTAAACCTTCCAAACTCCACGAATGCTCATCTAGGCCCGGAGCGTGTCCTGTCACTAACTTCAGCTGCGGTATAGAGACGTAGTGTACTATAATTTCGTGTATTTTTTTAAAACCTCACGCACCCTGGCAGAGCTGGGTGGCCTCTCCGTTTCCTTGGTGCCACCATGCGGTAACACTTGTAAATTGTAAGGGTTCTGCTCAGTGTCTCCTGGAAGATGGCAGTACCATTCTCACGCTCACGGAGGGAATCACAGGCTAAAGGCACAGTTTCCTTCTGCACAGCCCACTGCTGAACGACTTCTCTGGGTGTGCTAAAGCTGTTGGCGAGGTCACTTTAGCTTCCACCAAGGAAAGATTGCCTGCTAAGAAAAAGTTAAGCTTGATGGTTTTGGTTTCTCTTTTCACCCTTCTCCAAATAAAAGAACTCGTGTCTTTTTTTATGTAAAAATGAGAAGCGAATATTGAGACTTTTCACCTGCTAAAGGGGTGCTCCACTAAGAATAATCCTAAAAGCATTTTGTGTATCTATATATTTAAAATGTACTTTCTAAACTGTCTTTATATAAACTTGTGTGTGTGCATGCTTTGCTATGGCATGAGTCAGTTAACAGCTTTTGGAGTCTGGCTGTGTGCTATAGTCTTTCCATGGAATAAATTTCTATCTGCTCTTGCAGAACAGCTGTTTTCTGGAGTGATGTATGTGGCCAAAGTGCCAGTTCATTTCACTGTAACTATCTTCAGAAGAAAGGAAAAACAGAGCAAAGCCATTTGATTATGTCAACCCCAAATCTTCTGGCTGCAGTTTTCCTCTGGGTTTTCATGTGTATTTAGTGTAACATTCATACTGACTGATCTTTGCAGGTTGAAGATTACAACCAAACCGTATGAAATCATTTGGATTGCTAACTTCGAAGTAGTAGATTTTATTCTTCATTTAGAGTTTTCTCCTTCTAGTTTCCTTTCATGCTTTGAGCAATAATATCTCTTAAAAATGTATAAAGCAAAAGTGTCTGATAAATGTCTTTCCTTGTATTCTGTTTTATTACCCTTGTTTCTAACCAGAGTGCTTCTTATCAGGGAAGAAGAGATATCTTGCAGTGGGCCTCTTTCCCAGAAACAAGCAGAGTATTTTCTTTCTCAGCAGGTATGTTAATTCTGAATAAAGTTGAGTAAATGGACCATAACATGAATTTCACTTTCAGTTTTATCCGCAGTGATAGGCGTGATGTTTTCGTAGATCTGCTGAAGATTTGTTGATACCTTGCATGTAGTTTCTCAGTATGAGCTCTTGGGGCGAAAAGTGTTTTATCTAGACATGTACACCACATGATGGTATTTGATTCAGAGAAAGTCGCTTCTGTTCTGACTACTCACATCAGATTTGATGTCTGTGAAATGTGCAGTTTTGTTGATTATTCCAGCTGGTAAATACAAAATGGGGCAGAAATACACACGAGCACAAATGTCAGTAAATGCGCTGCGTGCTTATAATGGCTTGCTAAAAAATAAAATATGTATAATGCATGATGTTTCATAAACATTTCAAAAGTAACTTCTCAGTGCCATAGGTTCCTTACTCTTAGGGGTTGTTGAATCCAGTAGTCTGATCATGGCAAGGCTCCTGCAGCTCCGTGACCCTGGGTGCAATCAGCGTTGAGGCTGAGCATGCTGTCTGTTATCCTGTTCCCCTCTGGCTGATGAGGATGAAGGTCCACTAGCATGAAATATATGCACGCGTACGCTCTCACGTGAGCTGCTCTCTCTCTTGATTCCACCAGTAACTAGGCTGATATGCTCAGTTTCTAGTTACTGTCAAGTAACTAGCCCCTGGATTGTCTTGTCTCTAGTTGCCTCCAGCAGAAAGATGTGGCACATGTGAGACACTTACAAGTGCATCTCTCAGTTGACCCAGCGGCCCCACAGTCTCTCTCCATCCGTTGACTTGGGACCTCCTGGTTGCCCTGAACTTCATCCAGTTGTCTCGTTCAGAGAAACGTATCAGGCCCAGTCCTATGGCTGTTTCAATACTTGGCTCTCAAGCTGCTTATCCTGCTCTCTGCCTAGTCCAGCCTCATGCTCGCCCACAGCCACACATACCCTCTCTCCGGCGCAGAGCTGTGCTCCCCCCTGCAGTCGCTAGCATGACAGGCACGTGGACCTCCGTGATCTAGCTCCAGCTGCTGGCACTTCAACCTCCATAAACGTGTGCATGGAGAGTAGGGGAGCCCTTATCCAGGAGCAGAGTTAGAAATGGGTTTGAATGAGAAGACAAGACAGACCGCAGTGGTCTGACGCAACATATGGATTTTAACTGTGCTGATGTTCTGTTATACTGTGTGTTTTAGCTGGTGTGATTTAGGTGGAGTATCTGTTACTGGTGTGTATAAATTTTTTTCCCCTCCTAATTAGAATATGGTGGAGGAATTGGGATGTTCAGGAGGGTTCTGAATTTTGAAGTCTTTATTATTCAGTAATACTTATTCTAGTAACTAGATCATTGTAATGTTTTATGAATTGATCTACTTGCCGAAGCAAACTATGAATTTACTTTTATTTCGTTTCCCGATTTTTTTTTTTAGAAGATACAGGTAATTCCAGTGAGCAATCCGTTGTGGTAGTTCTTCAAAGAGAAACTTGAACAGAATTTTTTAAGTACCTTGAAAAGAGTCCTTTGAATAAGCTTTTATTTTACGTGGTCTCTCTGATCTCTGGAAAGTGAATGCTATAACATTCATAGCATAGAACAGAACTGCCACTGCAGAGCTACAAAATCTTCTTTAATATTCTTTCCAAGCAGATAACAAACTGACAAGTATGTATCAAAATATATTTGTAACCCTCCAGACTGAGTTACTTTGTCTTACTTTTCAACTTTTATTCCAGGCTTCTTTATTAAAGAATGATGAAACAAAGGCTCTTACTCCAGCATCTTTACAAAAGGAATTGAACAATTTGTTAAAATTTAATCCAGACTTTGCTGAAGCAGTAAGTATCTGTTTCTTCATCCAAAATGGTTGTAAGGGGATTTCTTATCTCTAGGATGGGATTATTTGGGAGTAATTTATTCTATATTGAAATATAAGCCAATGATAAAAATGTGAGCAAGTTGCATGTAAATGCTTAGTAATTGAGACTGAAACTCCTTAAGGTACAGAAACCTTAATTAAGCTAAGTACTTCACCACATGTCTAGCTTTATGCACAGATATAATCCTCTTAATTTTGGTGAGACTATGTGAGTGCATTCTTGTTGAACTAAATCTAAAACTTACTTCTTTTTACACTTTCCCTAAAAAATTTCAGGCCTCGTACTCCCATAGTTTAAAAATCAGTCATAAGTGCAATATCTGTTGATTTTTCTTGCCTTACTTCTGGTGCTTAATAGCAATTTATACTGAAAACAATAGACAACTCCCGTGGCGAGTTGTTTCCAGACCTGTGCTGAGAACATTTGCTTTGTCCCTTGACAACTTATTCTTGAGCAAGTTCCATGAGTTCCCAGTGAACTCTTTCCTGCTGTATTTTCTAACTCTTCCTCCCAGTAGCCCTGGCTTGAGGCAGACAGGGTTTTCCTTGCTCCCATTTGGAGACATATCCTTGAAAGGGCTGCCATAGCAGGGGGTGGACTTCACAACTCCAGAAGTCCCCTCCAGTATTCTGTTTGGCTGACATAAAGGGTTGTGCTGGCCAGGTTTCACTGGAAGAAGAAAATACATAGTTTTACTATCTCCTTTCTATCTGTATGGCATTTGGATGCAGTGCTTGTGCTTCTGAGTATCTCCCTGGGTGCAGATGCAGTCCGTTCCCCATTCCCTTAGCACATAAATACGGGGATTCTGCTTATGTGGATATCTCGGGCTGGGTGGGATAATTCTGATGGCCAGATCTTGGCCTATGGGACATTTGGAAGATCCTGTTAGGGAAAACAATCAGTTTTATCCGAGACTTACAGAATTTCTGCACAGGTAGTATCAGTATTGCTGCAACTTCTGATCAAGTGCTTTCCTGGCCATGCAGTATTTGACGGTTGCACTTGTTGGGCAACCTTTACATAGTAATTATAAACAAAATTTGTGTTTTAATAGTTCTGTATAGTTAAAGCTGATTTTGCTTCAATTTTTAGCATTATTTAAGCTACTTAAACAGTCTCAGAGTGCAAGATGTCTTCAGTTCAACACACAGCCTCCTTCATTATTTTGACCGTTTAATTCTCACTGGAGCAGAAAGCAAAAGCAATGGGGATGAAGGTTACGGTCGGAGTTTGAGATACGCTGCTCTGAACCTAGCTGCGCTGCACTGTCGGTTTGGCCATTAGTAAGTTAATATATTGTGACACACAACTAAAATTCATCTTAGGGCACCTCGTAAATGCTGATAGGTAGACCTTTTGTTAATTCTGAAAATCTGTTCAGGAGAAGAAAGGACTTTGTCTAATTTAATAATGGCTGTAGTTGGGTTGGAATTTTCTTGGAATCTTGATTTGTTTTGGTTTGGTTTTATTTTGACATTTATTTAGTTTCCATAATAACTGAGCTATCTACAGTAGGGTAAGAGTTGACTTTGTCTGTGCCCAGTTGCAACTGTTTCCTAGGTACTGAAGTTTTCAACTGCTACATTTCTGTGACCTCAGAAAGGTCAGTGGATGCAAATGCCTTGTTTCAGCTATGTTTTCAAGAAAGTGTGGTTGGTTTTCTGTTAACATGCAAATCAGCATATTGCTGATGATCTGAAAAGAGAATAATAATAATAATAATAATAATAATAAAGCTATCTGAGCTTTTTTAATTGGAAAATGCCATAGGGGTGGGCGTTACTTTGTCGATAAAGCTGGCTTACCCTTCTCCATCTATGGTTTGCGTTTATTGACTGCTGCCTGGATGCATCATGTAAAAGGCCTGGAGATGGGAAGGCTATTTGCAAAACTGAGAGCAGCAACATTTTCTACACAGGCAGCTACTTAATGTTGCCCCCGTTCAAACAATAACTTGGCACATTGGCACAGACAGGGTTTGAAAGCCTGCTTAGGGGTTCCAGTTGCATTTTTGTAGTGGCTTGCAGAGGCTGTCTGGCTTATTATCCTCAAGGCTAGGATAGATTGCTGAAGTGCTAGGAGGAAAGTACAGGCTTTCTTAGCAGCCTGTTATGTCAGTTGTCTTCCCAGTGCAATGTGCATAATTTAGATCAATATACCTCTGTATTGTAATGCTGTATTTGAAGCACTGTGGGAATACTGATGTGTTCTCCCTTTTTGTTTGCTGATAGCCAACAGGCTGAACTTGCACTTCAGGAAGCCATCCGAATTGCACAGGAGTCTAATGACCATGTTTGCCTGCAGCACTGCCTGGTAAGATAGCTGTGCTGGGGGGAGGTTAAGTCACCTTTGTCTTTGCTATCTGAGCCTTGGCTCAGTGAACTGTTGCAGAACTACTCTTACAGTAGCATCTCATCAAATGCCTCAGTAATTTAAATATGACTGTCTGGCCGGTGGGTCAACAGAGCAAAGAACTGTAGGGAAATCACAGGATGGTGTTGTGGCAATTTAGGATTGCTTTCTTTAACAGGAGGTGTGATCCCAGAGTACTGAGACCGCAGTGCTAAGCTCGAAGTTTAGTCTTACATGTTTTCAAGAGACAAAGTATTTCATAAACTTCTTCCTTATTGTCTGTTGGATTCTCAATGAGTAATCAGCTTTCTTTTAAGCAAACATAAAGGGAGGAGGAGAGACTTAATTTCTCTGTATTTTATTCTATAATTAGCATTATTGGTGTAACGAATTGCCATCAATGGTGTCAACTCCTGAGATGCTGCTTCCCACAGTTAACTGTATAATGGGGTTTCTGTGCATTACCCTGAACCTCCGGCGCTGACCGCTGTCAAGCCCGTGTCCCAGCCTAGCTGCACTCTTGATATATTTTGCTGTGCAGCATTTAATAGAAGTTTCCTTAGTGTCAGATTAATTCTGAAGAGTGGCTTGTATTTCCAGTGAGTTTTTGTGCATTCTTTGCAAAAAGTAAGAGAAGTTAAAAGTGCTGCAGCCATCACCTGTTGACAGTGAGATTTTTAACTTTTGTTCCTTGCTAGAGCTGGCTGTACATCTTGGAGCAGAAGATATTTGATAGCTGTGTTCTGCTGGAGCACTCTGTCAACAAATCTTTACATTTTGGTTTGCCAGTAAGTCCATTTCATATATCCTTAACCTTACTCTAGGACAAACACGTGTGGCAAGTGGAGCATGCATGGCAGGGTATTGGGTTTTGTGACTGGATCATTCAAAACTTGTAAGTGAATTTAAACAAATGTGTTTTAACACTCCAAAGTCTAGTGATTTCTATGATTTTTATTCTTTACATTAACAAACCAGAGTTCAGGTGCTTTAATGCCAGTGCACTATTGCAAGGCTCACTGGTTTTCCTTCTAACTTGCTCATTTTTCAGGCAGAAGACCTCTCTGTGGCAACTGCCCTGGCCCCGGGCACTGTTTCTGCCTTAGGCCTGCAGCACAATCTGCTGGTGCTCAGGGGAGGTTCTTAGGCCTCCGCTTCTGTGAAACTCAGGGCTGATGCCTCTGGCAGGGCTTTGAACACATTTACTTGTACGGCTCGGTCCTGGCTGTGAAATCTTGCAAGGCAGCCCTCCCCTTCGATAGTTTTGTGCCCTGAGTCTGTTGGCTGTCACTGTTTAGTTCTGTCTTCCCAAAGACCCGCAGTCTCTTTAAGAGAATTGCTCTAAAAGGAATGAAGCGGCTGATACTGGGAGATGAGAGCAGGCTTGGCCACTTGGTGGGGAAAGGGAGGGAAGGCTCTGTGTTTTCACAGCTGTTTCATCATTGGAGAAATCCAGGTATCATCATCCTCTTCAAGACTCCTGTGTGGGGGAGTGGAAATTACCTTTCTCGTCTAACAAAATGGCATTCATATATGTGTGGGTGTGCATAAGTGGGTATTTAAAGAAATGCCTGGAGCAGTGTTCCTTTGTGCTGAATAACATCGTGTCTTTTTCTTTGGGATTTTTTTCTTGGTTTAGGACTTTTGCTCCGGTGTAATTTGCATGTGTAGTGTACTCTATTGTCTTTCAATGCTGTCAGTATTTTTTTTTTTTCCCTTCTTCCCAGTACCTTGCTTCCCTGGGAATACAGTCCTTGGTTCAGCAAAGAGCTTTTGCAGGAAAGGCTGCCAACAGACTAATGGATGCCTTAAAAGATTCTGATCTGTTGCACTGGAAACACAGCTTGTCAGAGCTTATTGATATTAGTATAGCTCAGAAGACTGCCATTTGGAGATTATACGGCCACAGGTATTTTGTTTCTTTTGAACTCTTAGGTTAGCTCACTGTTCTTGTTAGCACATAATGCATTTTGAGTTATTTATATAGGTGTAACAAGTGACTGTGTCTCTCCAGCGTACTAAAATAAAGCAATCAGACTGATTCATCCAGGCGGAGTGCAATTATTTCCATTCTCTTGTGTTCCTTTAAAACTCATACTGGAGAATAGATTGACTTTCCATTTAGTAGGGGCAAAGAAGATGCTAAGTTTTTCCTGTGCCCTCATTCTCAGCATCTCTGTGCTTAGACTGTGAGCAGCTTTCAGCATGTCCTGCTTGACGTGCCTGCACAGTCCAGAGTTCCTGGATAGCAGTTGTTTTACAAGTTTTCGTTCTCCCGCAGGCCCCGGCTTATCAGAAAACGTAGGCTGTTGTCATAAAAAGACAATAGATTAAAAATGGTTGTTTTGTATTGCTTGAAAGTTAAACGATGTTTCTCTTGCACAAGCACCATGGCACTTCAACAAGCCCAAACGTTGCTGAGCATGAACAGTCTGGAGGCCGTGAACGTGGGCGTTCAGCAGAATAACACAGAGTCCTTTGCCGTCGTGTTGTGTCACCTGGCTGAGCTACATGCAGAGCAGGTGAGTTTTATGGTTAGCGGCACAAAATGTCATTTGGCTGGGAGGATGCGTGGGTGTTATTGACAGAGAGCGCGAGACTTGACTCATGTTTTGTTCTGCCTTTAATGTCTGCGTTGGGGGCGAAGGCAATACAGCATTTTTGCTCAGCAGGTTCTTCCCGTGAAGGTTGTGTTGAAATCAAGGGGAGTGGTGCTTGCCTTGGCGTACACTGATCAGACACTAATCAGAGGGGTGTTTTTGTGTTGCAGGGATACTTTGCAGCTGCTTCTGAAATACTGAAACACCTAGAGGAAAGATTTCCTCCCAACAGTCAGCATGCACAGGTAGAATATTTGTAATTTAGCCTGTAGATTATGTAACTATTATACAGTAAGATCTGAATTCCATTGCATCTGAGTTCTTCCCTCTGTATGCCTTGGGCTACATGTTTGCTAATTTCACTTGGCTCATGGCCTCACCGAAGCTGTACACCATAAACTTTCCTATAAAAGCATGAAAAAGATGCCTCTGCTGTTTTAAGGCTGGTGAGACCTTTCTTTCACCATAGCCTCCTAAGAAAAGGCTATTTAAATAAAAATGTCGTTGACAGAGGAATATAAATCTCCCTCGTGAGCACATACAGGAATTAAATGCTCTGCATTGATTTGGAGCTTCAAAGTTCTGTTTAATTAGTGCTACTTACTCTGATATATTACAATCCAGAAATAACTGAAATAGGCCAGTTTTTGTGTCACTCTGGGAAACACATGAACACATGAGTCTGTGAGACAGTATTTACACTGACGTGTCCAAAGTTCTGTTAAATATCATTTGGTCCTTTTCACTACAGGGCAACTTTACTGTTTCAAAGCATTAGTAATGATTTAAAAGAGCTTTTTTACTTCAAATGCAGTAAAATAGGTGAGCTTTGGTATTGAAACATCAATCAAGACCTGAGCATTTCCGTTGAGGACAGTAATTTAGTAAATTAGTAAATCCAGTAATTGGACAGTGGAGTTAATTGTGTCTAGACATAAATATCCACAGGGGAAATAGAAAGTAAGTTTAACTTGGGATTGGAAAATGAGCAGGCACTGCTTCTAAAACGTGTTCCTGGATGCTCTTTGTCTAGCTTTGGATGC
The DNA here is from genome assembly GCF_963210335.1 of Falco punctatus. NCBI lineage: Eukaryota > Metazoa > Chordata > Aves > Falconiformes > Falconidae > Falco > Falco punctatus. The sequence goes on from NC_137580.1 coordinate 95,789,962, forward strand.
TGTTTGATCAGAAAATACAGTTTGAGAGAGCCATGAATGATGGCAGATACCATATAGCAGATTCTCTCGTAGCAGGAATTACAGCACTGAACAGCATTGAAGGCGTGTACAGGTAAGAAATCATTCATCTGCACACACTTGCAGGTGTGGCCCACGAAGATAATGAAAAATTTAGTGGAATGATTGCTGGCAGTCACGTGTGCTTACATGTTCTTCCCTTTCCAGAACTGATTACAGTCCCGTTGTCTAACCTGTGGTGCTTATTCCATTAGTGTATGTCCTGCAGCAATAATTTCTAGTTGTTTTCTCTGGACATTTTAAGAACTGGAATAGCACTGCTGAAGTTGCTGTTAACTCTAGAGCTGTAGATCTGTTGTGAGAACACAAAATACTTCTTCAAAATCTGCTGTACTGAAACCCAAGCCTAAAGCAGGATTTTATGTCAGGTAGCTAGGGATCTCAGCCTGGTCTGAGCTTCAGTGTCTTCATCTGTGTCCTGGTTTCTGCATCTACAAAATAGAACAATATGATTTTTCTCTCACCTTACTGGGTTCTTGTTTCTAAATGAGAATGACACATTAGAAACAGGTAGGGTTAAAACTTATTTGGTGAGTGTGAGAAACGACTTACTGTTAAAAGCAATTTCTTGTTGATTTTCAATGAGGCAAAACACCTAAAACCACAGCCAACGCCAGTAAGCCGGAAGAACAGTATTCAAGCTGTGGGACCTGATGCTTGTCCTTCTGGAATTGGACTGTTTGTGATTTCCCTGGTCTTTAAATATTCTGCTCAGTGTCTGGGTTTGGGGCATTTGTACACATTCCCTGCTGCTGGGTATTTGTTTCTTATTTCCCTGTTCTCGTTCCTTCCCTGTTGCTTCAAATCCATTTATTAGCTCAAGCCAATTTTGGCTACTTTACCTCATACCTGTTTTTCTTACAACTAATTACTTGTGCTTTCTGGCTTGCATGACCTGCCACTTCTGCTGCCTGTTTGGCCTTTGGCTTTGGCAATCCCTGCTTTCTATCTAAAGCTGGTTTATGAGTTTGATCCTTTCTGCCTGTGAGTTGTCCAGTTGGAATCAGAAATAGCTGTTTTTCCCCCTGCTGGTGTCTATAGAGTGTGTATACTTCGTCAGAATGCCATCCTGGAGTTACAAGAAAGAGGTCACAAAACAGAGACCTATTTTGCTGTGTTCTGAAGAGCAGAATTGTATCTAAAATAAAAATACGATCAGTGATGTTTTCTCTCTACCATGGCAGAAAAGCCATTGTATTGAAAGCCCAAAATCAGATGTCAGAGGCACACAAACTTTTGCAGAAATTGTTGATCCACTGCCAGAAAATCAAGAATACCGAGATGGTGATTAGGTAAGAATGTTTGATTTTCAGAGTATTGAAGCCACTTTGCAGTGATTAGAATCAGCCATTTCAATTTGTCTGTGTTCAGACTTCACTAGTCCTCAGATTACCTACTGTGATCTTGAGATTACAAAATAATTTCATTTATTGATCATGATATGGAGGAATCTGCAAAATATTGTGGAATTGAAACCTAGTCATTTTTAGTATGTAAACTAACAGGTAATAATTAAAGTTCTCTGAAGACCTAGGGAAGAAGGAAACACTGCAACCAAAATAAATAGGAAATAGAAGTGCATGTGTGTAGTTGCACCTTTGTGCTAACCTTTGGAGTAATTACAGTGTCATTTAATCTTTTGTATGTTGGTGGCATCTCCCCTTGAGGGTGTAATTGAAGTTTATTGTATATGCAGCAGTATAATTCATAATAAAATCGATACCGTTATAGATGGAATAATTGTTTAGGAAACAAGTGGACATTTTTCATCAGAAGAAAACCGTTTGTAATTCTTTCCCCCTCTTTTGGTTAGCGTGCTGCTGTCAATAGCAGAGCTCTACTGGAGATCTTCGTGTCATACCATAGCGTTGCCAGTCCTGCTGCAGGCTCTGGCCCTTTCTCGAGAGTACAGCCTGCAGTACTTGGCTTCGGAAACGGTGCTAAACTTGGCTTTCTCCCAGGTATGGCTGATGGGTGTTCACACAGGGCTGCAGGGCAGCATTTATTTTGGGGATCTGGATGCTGGTTTTACTCCTGTGAGATATGAGAACACAGCCTTGTTGGAGTTATTGATTCTGAAGAAGTATAGTCTAAATGTAAAATGTTTTTTGAGGAAGTTAATAAAAGTTGAGTTTCGTGTGTATCACTAAGATGTGTAGTTATTGCATATAATTAAGCAGGCAAGGATAAATTTGCCCTGCCTTAATTTCTTCAGTTATTTTTTCTACTAGCATTTTGGCTTTCTAGTAGCACAGTTTGGCATGTGTTTGAATTAAAAATAATGCTTGTAATGGAGTTCAGTTATGTTGTTTATTCAGAGCTGGCAGGGCTGTGGTTGTCAGCACTGACTGCAGTAGAGAAGCTGTGCCTAATCATTTCAGAGAGCAGCTTGTTTCTACTTTTTGATTTAAACTAAGATTATGGGTAAACAAATTGTGTCCTTGTCTGTAGTGCATTGCGTTATTAGAAACAGACGTGCCTTACGTAGATTTTCTCTGAAAAAGCTGCTCTTACCAGTGGATTCCAGTATTAGACCAGCAAGTGTTTGTCTTTCAGCTGATCCTTGGCATTCCTGAGCAAGCCCTGAACATCCTGCACATGGCGATAGAACCTGTCTTGGCCCACGGAGCTGTCCTGGACAAAGGCCGTGCCATGTTCTTGGTGGCTAAATGTCAGGTGGCTTCTGCAGCTTCCTACACTCCACAAAAGAAGATTGAAGGTAGCGTGAAGAGTAATTCTCCTCGCTGAAACTGAGAAGTGCTAACCAGCGTATATATTGGTGTCCTGCTATGTGATCACTGTTAAAAAAGTTTAAATGATACAGCAGAACGTGTTACCTAGTTACTGAACAGCAAAATTCATTTGGAATTAGTTATTCAACAGATGCGGTGTTTGTAATGGAATCTTGTGTATCCCCATACTTTCACACCCATATTTTGCAGCAAAGGCTGGATAACAGAAACTGAAAGACCATGTTGCTAAGACACAAATTGTTTTGAAAAGCTAAAGAATGTATAATTGGGCTCCTTAGAACTGAGCTATATTGCTTGGAGTTGTTATTATAGTGACGTTATCTGAAATATGACTGTCCCCCTTGTTTCCACAGCTTTGGAATCTGCGATCTTGAATCTAAATGAAGCCAAGACTTACTTTGCCGAAGTGGACAGCAAAGAGCAGCTCAGAGACGTTCTCTACTTCCAAGCCCGGCTGTTCCACACCCTAGGCAAGACCCAGGAAAGGAACAAATGTGCCATGTTCTTCCGTCAGTTGCACCAGGAACTGCCGGCACATGGTGTCCCCTTAATCAATGCCTTCAAGTGATGCATGTAAAGATGAGATTTGTTTGTTTTCCTGTTTCTTTACAAATGTCTTTTTATTATAGTCAGTCATCTGTATTTCAAAATAACTGCCAATAAATCATGGTCTTCTATTGAACAAACTTGCATTTTGTTGTTAATGGCTTAAGGGAAAACATAGGTTTCCACCCATTTCACTTTTATTCCATACTTGAAATTAAGAATAAGAATTGAATGGGGAAAAGAAAGACTCTTCACTGCATTATAAACACGCTGAGGGGAGTAGCACAGTCACGATTAAGTAATATCTGTTCTTAGCAGTGACATTTTTCAGCATTGACGCTGGGTTTATGAACACTGGGGAGCAAAAAACTAGTGGAAAATGTTGGCGAAAGCTCCTTTGTGCTTGTTTTAAGTGGTATGGGATGGGGAGCCTCATTTAAAATGTGTCCTTGCGTTTAACCTGTCTGCAGTCGCTGTTTACTTTGTAGAAACAGATGGTGCTGGCAGAAGGGGGAAAAAAATTCAGTTGGAGAGGTCTAATGGTGCAAAGTCCCAGCCTTGTTGTCACATGTGGCCTTGAGCAGAGTGGCTGAGGAGACCAAAGAGCGCTAAACAAAAGTCCCAGCCCGGCTGAAATGTTTTTATTGTGTATGTTCTCCCGTAGGCCCTGCATATAACTTACCTGCTCTGGTTTTAAGATGGCAGCTAACTCGGTATCTGATACGCCGCTGTTGACTTCTAGCAATGAGATCCTCGTTTTGGAAGAAAAATTAATTTTGGATGTAGTGTGGGATTTCAAGACAGATGGGATTGCACTTTGTGGGTGTAAACCTTTTGTGGGTGAACCTTGGGGCCGGGGGTGCCAGTCCTTTCACCTTGGGACAACATAAAAGCTGAACATTGTTGGTGTAAGTGCTCGGAGATACCTTGCCAGGAAGCGCTAGATTAAGCCGTGGCACTGTTAGCAGCCGGAAAGCAAAGCCAGACCTAAACCTGGCTCCTCTGGAGCCCAGCCGGGTAAGGCAGGAAGAGAATGTCAAGATTTCAGAAAACACTAAGATGTGGTTGAAACAAGGGTCGTCCAGTGCTAGTTTATGCATCCCGTTAATCAGCATTGCAAGGTGGCTGTTGGCAGGTAAGTGCTTTGATTTTAAAATAGTATTTAAAATAAATAATAATTTAAAAAGTAGATTTTAAGAAGTCTCCTAACAGTGAAGAGTAACCCAGTGAGGTGGGAATGCTGGTTTTGGTGGCTCACCCCCGCTCAGCTACGTTTTATCAGCGCTGAGGAGTTCAATCCATAAAACATTTGGAGCACCTACAATTTCACCAGAGGTGCATAAAACCTGATTTCTAGAGTGGCTCTGAAGATCCTGGTCAGAATAGCAGCGTTTATCCATAAAGCTCCCACGGGAGCGTGCCTCTGCTCCGGGGAGTTGTACAAATGGGTATGTGGTGCCCACAAGTGCATCTTCACGCAAACTGAGGAGGAGGGTTTGTGCCAGCATGGCGTTCGCATGGGCTCAAGGTTGAAGCTGTTGTTCCCTGTGGAGTCGATCAGAAAACTGCAGGTGAGCTCAGCGTGGGGACAGTGGTGGATGGGGATGTGCTCAATGTGACAAACTGAACGAGGAGCACAGACAAAGCAAGAGAGATGGTCCCCGAGGGCTGATGCCGGGCGGGGAGGTAAAGGCCATGTCTGAGTGGGAGTGTTGCCTCTGTCCCCGCACTGCAGAGCTGCGGCTCGGTGGTGGTGATGGCCCAGTGATGGCCGCGGTGGCCCAGTGGTGGCTGCAGTGCCATTTCCAACCAACTGGTTTCTAAACCCCCCTTTAGGTGATGGTTTCAGAAGTGTCGGGCAACCAGCTGGAGCCGATGCAGGTCACCCAGTTTGGCCCCAGTTGACCCCACTCCAGAAATTGTGGGTGTGTACGAGGGCAGGGGGCCGAGCCCCAGCGGGGGGATGCTGCGGGTTGTGTCCCTCAGAGGGTGGGATGCGGGGGATGCTGCGGGTTGTGTCCCTCGGGGTTTGGGGGGGGCAGGATGTGGGGTCCCACAGTGGGACCCCCCGGGCAGGGGCGTTGCAGCCCGCGGCTGCGCTACGGGACGAGGTGGGGCCGCGCAGCCCGCCGGAGGGGGAGGGAAAATGCACACGAAAAATTTGTGTATATATATATATATAAATTATATATAAAAATAATAAAAAAACCCCACCCGAAAGAAGGGCTTATGGGGGGGTGGGCGGGAGGATGCTGCTGCCCGGGGGGGAACCTCCCCTTCCCCGGGGCGGAGCGGGGCCTCCCTCCCTCCCTCCTCCTTCCCTCCTCCCTCCCTCCTTCCCTCCCTGCCCCCCCCCCTCCCTCGCTGCCGCCGCCGGAGCGGAACCGAAAGCGAAGGCGGCGCCGTGCGGCCGCGGGTGGCCCAGCGCGCCGGGGGCTGCGGGGGCTGCGGGCCACCCCCCTTCCCGCCGGCGGAGCGGCGCGTCCCGCCAGGTCGGTGCCGCGGGGGCGGACGGGGGGGCCCGGCCGGGGGCAGCTCCCGCGGCTGCGGAGACAAAGCCGCGCCCGGAGGGACCGGCCGGCGGCGGGCGTGGGCGGCGGGGCCGGGGATGCCCTGGAGCAGGTACCGGCGCCTCCTCAAACGGGGCTTTCCCGGCGGGCTGGCCGCCGGCCCGGGCAGGGATTTGGGCGGGGAGGGGTAGGATCGGGGCTGGTGGTTCCCCAGCCCGCTGCGGGGAGCTGCGCGGAGGCCGGCCGGGCCCGGCAGGAATCCCTCCATCCATCCATCCCTCCATCCATCCATCCCTCCATCCCTGCGGCCGCCCGCGCGCGCCGGTGGTACCCGGCGGGCTGGCAGCATCCCAGGCGCGGGGGGGGTACACAGGCTAGTGGCCGGCCCCGCCACACCGGGTGTCCCGCAGACCCCACGGGGCTCCTGCCTGGGGAGGGGAGGGCTCGGAGCTGGGGGACTGGGGTGAGTTAGGCCGTGGGGCTGGGAAAAGGTAGGGGAGCTTTAAGGTCAAGAGGCAAGAGAGAGGCCAGAAGATGGAGCTGGTGGAGCTGGTGGAGCGATGGTGTACAGGGGACAGGTCCCGTTAGGAAAAGCCACATGTTGGGTCGCTGCGAGGGACCCAGCGTGGTTAGGAGGTGGGACGCGGCCTCCACGTGCATGACACAGAGGAGCACTGGGAGTGTGAAGGTGACGGTAAAGACCAAAAGCAGGTGCAGGCTGATCGTAGGAAGCGGGTGCAATGGAGCCGTGGGCTGACCAAGTGGCTGTGCAGTGCGACAGGAGAAGAAACCATCCCTGGGGACAGGAGCAGGTTGTCCTCAGGGCCAGGGGGACCATGCTGGGGAGGGGACTGGACGTGCGGTGGCTGTGGGCACTGGAGCTGCCTTCATGGCCCCTGACTGGAGTGGCAGCCCTTCTGGGGGAAGGAGCCCTGACCCTCTCCATGAGCACTTTGTTTTGGGAAAAACAGCCACTAAAACCTGAGAGCCCATCCCTGAGAGCGCAGCAAGGGGGGGGGCTGAGCCACCAGTGCTGTTCTGAGGAAGGCGCAGTTATCAGATTGTGGAGGTAATTGGGAGGAGGTTTTGCTTTCAACTCAGCCCTAATGTCTTTTAAGTGGTGTTCACAAAGCACAGAACCACTCTCGTTTCCACTTTCATGGGCATCACAGGCTGGAGCCGATTCCTGGAGAGCCAGGAGCCACTTGCCAGCGCTGGACAAGGTGATGGTGGTGCCCTGAGCTCATCCCGGCCTGTGCTCAATGCTGTGCCCGGAGCTTACACTCCCTTTGGGATGCTCATTATATGTTACTTAAGCAGTATTAGGTAGTATCATCAAGATTATAAAAAATCTTGGTAAAAATGTTTTTTGAGTCCTATTGAAACCTGCCACAGGGTTTCTCATGCTGTTACAATGCTATCAGCCCAGCTTTCCATTTTTTCCCCACTTCTTTCCAATCCCTGTGTTGGATGGGCCAGGCAGTGCAGGAGGCTCTTCCATTCACCCTGGGGGCAATGGGAAGCTTTGCTGCTCGGGCACAGGGACCCAGTGCAGATGGGGGCTGGGTGCCAGTTTCCAGTATCTCATTATTTTGGGTGTCCTCTGACTTCTAGAGAAGCTGCTGAGAGATTTTTTTCCATTAAAAGTCAGGCGGGGATGCATATGGTCTTTGTATACTACAGTGACTAATATATTTCTGGCAAGGTCTGCGCTCGCCCGTAGGAAGGGAAACTGTGATCGATGCCCCCGTTGCTGCAGATGACACCGCTCTTGGCACTGGTGCTTCCACTGCTGACCGTGACCAGGGAAAGCAAAATAGCCACTGGACTCTGCCCAGCACAAGCCGATAACAGCCCCCCTGCACTGGCCCAGTTAACTTTTAACCACAGACCATCGGTGGCAGCGGGGGGAGGATCCTCTGCAAGTAAAATCAGCCTTGCACCTGCGTAGAGAAAGAGCTCCAGGGAGGGAAGGACAGGCCAATGTGTCTGCACCCTCTGATTTAAATCTGAGCAGCCAGTGCTGGCTGTGAGGTTTCATCCTCTGCACCCTCTGGAATCAGTCGGTGCATTCCCAGCCAGAGGTGGCCTCATCCCAGCAGGGACCAGGCAGGGACCACACGCCCACAGCAGAGCTGGTGCAAAAGGAGGGGGCTGTAAAAATCACTTCACCCTCGCAGGGGCTGATTTCACTCCCATTCGTTTTTGCTAAGCCACGTGGACACTGAGAGAGAGAGCCACTGCCAGGGTTTCACAGACCTCTTTTCATTTTAATATCCTTCTCCTTGCTGAATTAGATGCAAGACTGATTGCTTCGATAATCCTGCCGCAGCCGCTATGGGTTATATATGGATTGCAGCCAAAAGCCGTGCCGATAAATCATTCCTATACACTAGGCTGTTATATTTCCTGAGGATTTTGTGGGCATGTGCTGCTCGCTTTTACATAAGGATCTGCTAGAGCTCACACCAGAATGCGCCAGTTTTCCCTGGGCAAGGACCTGGGTGGGTTGGTGAAACCAAAGCCTCTGGGCTGTATTTTCGTTCTTTGGGTTTATTTCCCACATTCTAGCTATTTTAGTTTTTCCTCTGGCTGGGAATACAGCTGTTCTCCTCCTCTCAGCCTCCCCGTGTGCTTATTAAGGAGAACTGGCTGCATTATCGTTAGCAGTTACCCCACATCCCTCGGGGCGGTGTTCAACAGTGGGATCCCACTTTTGGGTTTCTCTTGGGGAAGGTACCATCTCGGCTGGCCAAACCCCATGCCCAGCGCCTTTGCACACACACGCAAAGAGAAAAAACCTTTCAATTTTTCACCCCAGCTGATGTCACGAAGGTGCTTGGATGACTTTTAGCCTGTTTACAGAGCTCGGGGAAGCTTGTTTGAATTAATCAGCCTTGATATGTTTATCCTGGTCAAGCCAATTAACTCCCACTGGCCAGGGCATGCTCGGCTCTCAAGTGTGGCCGAGACTTTGTAACTCGATGTTGCTCTAGTCCAGCAAAGATTGGTGTGAACCCTCGGAAATTCAGACGCAGGTGATGCTCTGAGGGCAGGATGGGATGCCTGGCTGTGCTGTGCCACCGCTGGGGACCGGTGCTACAGCTGGTGATGATGCTGGGGTGGCTTCATCCCGGGGCCGCGCTGATGAGCTGCCTTTTTTGGTGTGGCTGCGGTGCACGGTGAGGGTAGAGGGCACAGTGTTCGGCATCGGCTCTGGCTTTGGGGGACGGCTATTTATACGTGCCCACTGGCAGGGCGCCCAAAGCAAGCCAGGCAAACAGCAACTGGCCTCAAAATGTATCCCTGCGGGTTCAGGATGAATTGGGGCGGGGGGGCTGCCTGTTTATTTTAATCCATTGGGGAGTGCATTAAAACACGCCAGTGTAGCCGCCAGCAGCACCGGGGCTGGGGGGGCGAGAGAGAATTTTGCAGCCACGATGCCTGAGATGCCCCTGCTTGGCTTGGCTGGCAGCTCCTGGCTCTCTTGCCCAGCAAAGCCCCAGCCAGGAGCAGATCCAGCCCCACGAAACGCAGCGTTTCTGAAATAGTTTGTCCTTGTTGCTGTTCGTCGGCTTATTTATAGCCTTCCCATCCCCTGCCTTTTTCTGCGCCTTGAAGCAGCAAGCGGCACCAGGTCGGCTTTAGCTCCGGGCTGATCCCGCTCAGGCAAAAAAGCTCCGGTTTATAGATTGGTGTTGAAAACAGCAATTAGGCCATTGTGAAGCCTGGAGAAAGGGGGAGATGATTTGATTTCTGTACTTGACCCATAATTTCTGCTGGGCTGATTCAGAGTGGTTGTGCTGCGGGGGCATCGCAGAAACTTCAATGGAGCTGAGTGGAGCTAATTTTATCCGGCTGCCTCGCTGAGGTGTGGGAACCAGGCAGAAAAATGCCTCAAACCTTGCTCCTGCTTCTGGGCTGTTTGTTTCGGGATATTTTTTTGCGCTTGTTTCTGCAGCAACTCATTAATGTAGAAATTAAAACCAGCACCGGTGTCGCAGCAGGGAAGAGCGATGGTTTATAACCAACCAGCCATCGAACTGCCCTGGCTGCTGCAGAGCACCTGTCACATGTGAATTAACACTGTTTTCGCCCCTTTTAAAGTTATTATTTAATTATGTGATTTTTTTAAAGAATTCTTTGTTGCTAACAAAATTGTTTTCTTATTTATCTCGCGGTTCAGGAACCGTATTTTTGCACAGAAGGCTGTAGTGAACCTGGGGCGAGGAAGAGAAATTGCTGGCAATGACGGGCTGCAGGAGGAGGCAGTGAGCCAGGGGGGTTGATCCTGCACCCCATGCTTGGTAAGTGGGTCCCCGTGCCCCTGAGCTGCTTCATTTGGGGGGGTGGGGGGTGGCAGAGATGTGCCCGCTCCGACTGCAGGACTGAGCAGTAAAGCAGGGAACTGAGCTGTATTTTTGCTGGTAGAGTGCAGGGCCAGATCCTACCCCTGTAAAATGCCCCTTTTGGGGGTGTTTCTGTAGTGGAGGTGCTGGGGTGGTTATTCCCTGGAGGCATTTAAATAAAGGGCGTGGAAGGAGCAGTGGTGGTGGCCTTGGGGCTGAGGCTGGCCCCTGCTGGGGGTCTGCCCCACGGCAGGGTGGGTGCACATCCCGGTGCCATCCTGTGCCACCGCCTTTGGCTTTACCATCCCCTATGGGATGAATAAATTAATCTGCAGAGTAACGACCAGCGGGAGGACATCTGGCTTGCCGAGGGAGCCTGGCTGAGCTGCCCTGTGTTTGCAGGCATGCCCCCCCATCACAGCATGGCCGGGATGAGGCCGTCGGTCGCACCATGCCATCATGCGTCTCCAGCAGCTTGCCCACCCCATGGCCCCTCTGCCGTGATGGAGGCTGCGGCCACCGAGCCCCTGGGGTGCTGCAGGACCCCCCGCCGCTGAGCCCCTGCTGCCCCAGCATGGCCTCACTCATCGTGGTGACCGAGTACGACGCGACAGGGAGTGCGAGCGAGGAGGAGATGAACGCGCCCGGTGGCGAGGGTTTCGGGGATGGCCGGGAGCCGAGGGCAAAGCTGCACCTCTCTGGCCGAAAGTTGTCCCTGCAGGAGCGGTCGCAGCCTGCCCACTCACCTGGGGCTGGCGATGGCACCAACGAACGCTTCATCTACCCGTCCCTCCCTTACTCGCCGGTGACGTCCCCGCATTCCTCCCCGCGCCTGCCGCGGCGGCCGACGGTGGAGTCAAACCGCGTGTCCATCACGGGGCTGCAGGTGAGGGGGATGAACACCGCTCCCGCAGTCCTCCTGCCCCCGTCCTCCTGGTTTCACCCTCTCCGTGGCATTGCTTCTTGCTTGTTTTTTTGGGATAGAACCCCACAGAGGTGGTGCGATATCCTGGTCCATCCTGGGCTGGGGGCACAGCCCTCGAGGAGGGTGACCCCGCAGCTCACCGCATTTCATGCCTTTTGCAGATGCCACCAGCTCTCATGGCTGTGTTTCTTGGGGACCTGGCGGCATACCATGATTTTCCTTTTCTCCCCTCCCAAATAAAAAAAGAGAGAAACCTGCTGAGATCTAAAGAGAAAACGGCCCTGCCCGCCCCCAGCCTGCCAGCAAACAGGCAACAAGTGGCTGCTTTGCCCATTAAAAATAAAAATAGTCAATGCCAGGTCACTGGTGTTAAACTCCCCGGGGCTCTCTTGGCCGCTGATCCCCACTGCTGCCTGCCTGCCGTGCGCTCTTGTTCCACAAGAGCAGACAATATTGCCTGCCCAGCCGTTAACATTTGTAATTAGCCATCTATAAACACGCCGACGTGTGGCCGGGCGGCTGGCATTTATGGCTCATGGCTGGCTCAAAGCTGTCCAGCCCCGAGCGAGCGCCCGGGCAGAGCGGAGTAGGGGGTGAGTTTGCAGAGAAAGTTTTGCTGGAGATGTAAGAGGAGGAGAGCAAACACTAGTGGTTTCGTGGCTCTTGTCCGACCGCCCCTCTCTCCCCACAGGACTGTGTGCAGCTCAACCAGTACAAGCTGAAGGATGAGATTGGGAAGGTGAGCGTTGGCCGGGTTTGGGGTGGGATGGGGCGATTGAGGGTAGCAGGGCGGTGGGCTCACTTTTGCTTTCCAGCTGGTGAGGCGGCACATTCAGCCACTTGCCACAGCAACTTGGCCAGCTCCTTGCTGCGACGCCAGTCTCTTCTGGGTGGTGCTGATTGAATTGAATTTTTTTTAATTATCATTAATTTTCACCATTCCCCCTCCCTCCCATCAAATGGGGCATTTGAAGCCTTTCTTTGCCAGCAGTGTGATGCCAGACTGTATGCCCTGCTCCTCCCAGCATCGCCCACCAGCTCGGGGATCCGGGTGGGGCTGGGTTTGGGAACAAGCCCGGTTTGGTGCTCTGGGGGTTTTTTTGGGCTGTCCCTAACTGGTCCCCCATGGCTGTGCCCCTCTCTAGGGCTCCTACGGAGTGGTGAAGCTGGCCTACAACGAAGACGATAACACCTACTATGTGAGTAGCACTCGGCCTCGGAGCTCACAGTGGAGGGGGTGGGATGGGGATGGATCCCCTCTGCTGACTCCCTGCCCAGCTCCCTGCTGGCCCCATTCTGCTGGCCCCATTTTATCCTTGATTTGCCCCAAATCCCACATTCTTTCCCCTCTTTCAGGCAATGAAGGTTCTTTCAAAAAAGAAGCTGATGAGACAGGCAGGCTTCCCCCGTAAGTGGCACCAAAGCTTTAGGGTGGGGGATGCTTTGGGGACCACAGGGGCTCATTCCCGACTGGACACCCCATCTTCCCCTTTCCCACAGGCCGCCCACCGCCCCGCGGGGCCAAAGCTGCCTCCGAGGGCTGCCTTCAGCCCAGGGGGCCCATCGAGCAGGTCTACCAGGAGATCGCCATCCTGAAGAAGCTGGACCACCCCAACGTGGTGAAGCTGGTGGAGGTGAGCACCAGGCAGCCCCTTTCCAAACACCAGCCCGAGTGTGCAGGAGCCTGGATGCTGCAGGGATGGGTGGAGGGGAGCGACCACAGCAGGGCTGGGTTGGCCGTGGCAGGTCCTGCCTATGGGAGACTCGTGCTTTCCCTGGTTTAAAAGGTTTTTCATTCCCACCTCCCAAAAGAGGATTTTTTGGCTTCCTTGCCCAGAAAGGGAAATGCAGAAAAATGTTGTTTCCTTGGAAGAAACAAGTGCTCAGATGGGGTTTGGGGAGGAATTGGTGTTTCTGCGAGCTCTGCGGTACAGCCGCTCTGCCCTCCGCCCACTGCCTGCATGAAACGGTCCAAAAATCAAGAACTAAGGATGTGCAGGCTGGAGTTTATTTGGATCATGAGTCAGATGATGCTTCCTGTGTGTTTTAAATATTTACTTCCTTGAAGTACAGCTATATCTCTGTCCTCTTTTTTCCCCCACCCCTTGCGGGTAGAAGCTTGGAGATTCGCAGACCTCGCTGGTGGTGCAGATGGTGCAGGACTGAGACAGCTGCTGTATAAAAAATCATAGAATCATTTAGGTTGGAAAAGATCTTTCACAATGTTTAATTTGCAAGGGTTTTTGGTGCTGTTTAACTGCCTTTCTGCTTCTTTCGGCAGGTCCTGGATGACCCCAGCGAGGACCACCTGTACATGGGTAACTGCCCACTGCTCTGTGGCGCTCACGGGGTGTCGGCAGGATGGGAGTTTGATGGGGAAAAGGGTTCCCCCCATGTTTTGGGGTGTCTGTGTGTGGGGTTGAGTCTCTGCTCTGGAACAGGTGTGGCCTGCATGTGCTGGAGGAGCAAATCCCTTCTAATTGTCGGAGCAAGTGGGATCCATTCCAGGTTCAGAGAGGAGACAGGAGTGCTTTATAGCACTTTATAGGCTTTAATTCAACATCAGCACATGCTTTGCCATGAAAGGCACCAGCATTTATGTTCTCAGCTTTGAAGCCAGGCTGCTAGAAAGTAGCTTTATTTCTTTGGCTTTGAGAACAAGGCACATGTTAATTATCCATGGTATGGATGAGCCGCTTCCCAACCTGGCTTGCAGACGGCAGTGGCTTGCTTGATGTAAATACACACACTTTTGGAGGAGGCATTTCTCTTGCATCGTTTATGTTCAGCCTGTACTAGAGAAGGAGTGTGTGATACCGTCATGGCCAAGCACGGAGTGGGGGCTTGGCTATGGTTTCACAGGCAAACTGAGGGGTTTGGGGTGCCGGGGAGGGGGGGTACTTCATGATGCTGAAGCTGCAGCACTGAGAAGGTAGTTGGTACCATCCCCTTAACTAAAAATGGGAGCAACCAAAATGCAATGTGCCTTGCATAAGATGGCATCTCCTTTTTTAAAAAATGTATTATTTTTAGAATGTTTGTCATTAAAATAATGGCTTTTGTGCTGAGACTGTGCTCGTAGGAGCTCCAACCTGTAAGTGATCTGTAATCACCTTCTCTTTTGTGTTTCAGTGTTTGAACTGGTGAAGCAAGGGTGAGTATTGAACTCCAGATCTAAACCTCCTAAAGCATGACCGTGAGATGGGTTTGTGGGTGGCACAGCTCGGCCACCTGAGGCGGGCACGGGACACAGAGGCAATGAGGAGATTCATGGTGGGTCTCCCAGGGTTTGGGTAGCATCTACCCAACCTAGTGGCAGTTATGTACACCCTGTATGTGCTTGCATTTGGGGCTGCATGCTGGTGCCAGCCAGTGCCAAAGCCTCTGGGACAGGTTTCGACACATCTGGATGGGGAACGAGGTCTGTTCTCTCTTACCTTTGCAGCCCCGTGATGGAAATCCCAACGCTGAAACCTCTCAGTGAGGACCAGGCTCGGTTCTACTTCCAGGATCTGATCAAGGGCATTGAATACTGTAAGTATCTGTGCAAAAAGGCTGGGATTTCTCTCTTTTGTTTTTTTTTTTTAAACACCTGGGGCTGGACTTTCTGCTGCTGTACAGTGCCATTTCTGGTGGCTCATGCTATTGCACAAAGGTTTTTGAAGCTGGGGCTGGTGGTGATGTTAGCAGAAAGGCTTAGAGCCATGCAGGGGCTTTGTGGCTCCTTTGCTGCAGACTGACGGCGCTGCTGAATCGCTGTTTTTTCCTTTGGCTGCAGTGCACTATCAAAAGATAATCCACCGGGATATTAAACCTTCCAACCTCCTTGTGGGGGAAGACGGGCACATCAAGATTGCTGACTTTGGAGTGAGCAATGAGTTCAAGGGAGCTGATGCCCTTTTAACCAACACAGTGGGTACCCCCGCCTTCATGGCCCCAGAGACACTCTCAGAAACCAGGAAAATCTTCTCTGGAAAGGTATTTAATAGCAACTTGAGAGTTTTCAGGTGAATCTTCCTTGTACACAATGTCCATTGCAGATCTAACTATGCTTTCTTCGCTCTGCAGGCTTTGGATGTCTGGGCCATGGGGATCACACTGTACTGCTTCGTGTTTGGGCAGGTGATGAGATTGAGTTTTTGGTACTGTTGGTGGTTAGGGGGGGTTGGTGTGTGCCTCCACATGCCAGGAACGTGGTGGAATTTGCACCCTGCCCCCCTGTTTGAGCAGTTGGGTAATGCCAAGAGAAGATGCGGATGTGTGGGTGGAAATGGGAAACCTCTGCCTGTCCACAGAGCGGGTGCAGCCAGAACGTCCGTGTTTCTCTTTTTCCCTGGGGAAAAAATTCTGTCCCTGGCCAGATTTTTTTTAAGAAAGGAGCTGTTGTAGTAATTTGGTCATTCTTAGTCAATTTTATTTTCATTGTGTTTCAAAGAAGACGTTGATATAACAGGAAGTCTTCTGGTATTTCCCTGTAATTGGGTCCTTGCTCTTTCAGACCCTGCGAGATCCCCGTGCTGGACTGAAGCCCCATTGCCGCTTCTTAACAGAGGTTGTTGCTTTTCTCATTGCTCTTTTTCTTCACGGCAGTGCCCTTTTATGGATGAAAGGATCCTGAGTTTACACAATAAAATCAAGACCCAAACGCTGGAGTTCCCAGACCAGTAAGTACTCAATCCCCCCACTGAGCCCCCAGCCTTTATTTAAAAGCTCATTTGAGCCATTTCTCAAGCGCTGCCTGGGTGGGGCTGGATCTGCTTGGCTGTGGTTTTGCAAAACTCAGTCTCTGAGCCCTTCTGTTGGCCCTCTGCCCCAGAAAACTTCCTTTGTATTAAACATGAAGGCAACATCTCTTGGTTTGCAGCTGCCAGAGAAGGAGTATTTGAAATTGAAGAGTTGCTGCCTGTTGGCTTTTCACCTGGGTGGAGCAGCCCTGTACACATGGCATCACACTTTGGATTGCCCAAGAAGGGGATATTTTGCTTCCCTGGGGAGATTGGGGAGGAAACCTGGATTTTGGGGTTTTTGGGTTGTGCACAAGTACCCGGAGCTGCATCCTTGCCAGGGCTGGGGTCCAGCCTCAGCCCACATGGGAAAGCCCACGGTGGCTGGCACTGGGGTGAGGAAGTTGGGCAGCATCCATCCCCTTCCCCGTCTCATCTCCCCTCTCCTTTCCTCAGGCCAGAAGTTACAGACTTCTTGAAGGATTTGATTACACGGATGCTGGATAAAAATCCTGAATCTAGGATTTCGGTCCCAGAAATCAAGGTACTGACCCAACCCCCTGGTGTTGGCTGTGGATTCTCTTCTGTTGGGTTCTCCTTGCTCGGCTTTTTTTGGGAGTCAGTTTGATCGCGCCAGGCTAGGTCCTCCCCCTGTGCCCAGGGCCCCTGGGCAGGTAAGTCCCAGCTCCTTCCCCTGCTCCGGGACCTGCTCAGCTTTGGGACCTTTGGTGCCTACAAGAAGTCACAGGCAAAAGGAAATCCCCTGAGTACAGTATTTCCTCTGCTACCAGGAAAGTACTGTGCAACAGCCTTTCGCAGGAGATTTCTGGTCCTCCGCCCCTGTGGGAGCCTGGAAGGGGCGAGAAGCTGAGAAAATGGAGACTAAGGTAGGGGGAAAGGATTGCGGGGGAATTGCTGAACCGTTTTGTGCTCCTCCGGCAGCTGCCCAAGATGCCAGGTGTGTGGGCAAGGAGAAAGAGGAGTTTCTGCCTTCTGTCATGGATTAATCCAGGTCCCAGACTAGGGCTCGGTGGGTCTCCCCATCACTGCTGCTCATATGTATGGTCTGGAATAAATCACTCCTGCCTCTTGGTGCTGTCTCATCTGTAAGATGAGAATGAAAACAGGGCATCTTCCCTAAAACCCGGATGAGATGGCCAGTGCTGTAGGTCACCAAGATGATTGCTCAGCTGTGTAGATGGGGCCAGCGCTGGCTCCGAGTGAGCCACACCATGGCATTTTCTGCTCCGGGCTGAGATGTTCCTGGCGGCGCCAGGGTGAGCTGGCTCGCTGGCAAGATGACATGTCTCTCCCCTGCTCCCTGGTACTTCAGGAGCACATAGGGGCCATAGCTTGGGCAAGGAGATGCGTTTGCCAGGCTTGTGTTGTTTGAGTTACGAAAAAGAGGAAATCGTTCCTGACAGGCTGTGTTATTAATTGAAGTTGCACCCTTGGGTCACCAAGAATGGAGCGGAGCTGCTGCCTACGGAGGATGAGAACTGCACCCTCGTTGAGGTGACGGAGGAGGAGGTGGAAAATTCGGTCAAGCACATCCCCAGCCTGGCCACCGTGGTGAGTACAGGGGAGGTGATGGTCTGTGGACGCACACTGGGGTCCACGCTGCCTCCTGAGGCAGTCCTGAACAGCTGGAGGTTGCTGCTGAAGGGCAAAAGCATTGGGCAGGAGGGGAGCAAAGACGTTCCCTGTCTTGGAAACAATCACTGCAAGACTGGGTCTCAGCACCTCACTGGAGGGGGAGTGCACCCCCCTGCAGCGTGGGTGAATATTTCAGAGTGGTCTCAAAGGGACCCACGAGCAGTCTCCACGCTTGAGCTGGCTGCCTAAATATCACTGTATTTGCTCAGGGCAAAAAAGCATCTAGTCCAGGACTTGTCTGCAGCCAGGAGTGGGTGTTCTGGCCAGGCACGAGGAGCTCCTGTCCTGCTCTGCCCATCTGGCCATAGGGGCTGCGGGAGCTTCCCAGGATGGAGATTTTATCTGGGCCACAGCGTGTGCCAGCCCCCGCCTGGAGCTATTCTTGGTGAATTAATCTCATCTCTTTTCAAGCTCATATTTTTATTCTCTGCAACCCACTGCAGTGGTGAGAACCACAGTGTAACCCTGCCCTGTGGGTAAAGTGAAATCCTTTTGGGTTTTGAGCATGATGATTTCTTTGCTAGCACTTACGCTAGGAGAAATAGCACGCGATCATTTGCAGTTCTCTGGCACGGTGTTATCTGCCTGTGATTTTTTTGAAGTCCAGGTCTCCCTTTGAAGCCCCTTTTCGTGTCTCATGGCTGTGCCCACTTCTGGCCCCATTTCTAGAGCTCTCTCCCATTCTCATACCCTGCAGAAGTCTCTTCAATTGTTGATACTTTAATATGCAAATGTGCCTTGCACTGCTCAGGCTAAAAGAGCAGATCTTGCCCTAAAGGGATCACCATTGATGAGGGGGTTTCCCCCTTCTTTTCAGAGGTGACTTGCCATGCAGCAGAGAATGGCTCAGTGCTCCTGGCCCTGTTTGAAAATCCAGGTGTATTTAACACAGTTCAGGGCACATGAACTTTTACTGTCACTCTTGGTTCCTAAATAAGCCAACACCTCCAGGCAGGTCTTGTATTTTCCCATTTGCATTTGTTCTTCAAAATTACCCTCTGGTGCCTGATCTTTGTGCATCCACCTGCAGGCATTAACACTCGAGTATGAGGTTCACGTGGCTTCAGCTCTCACGTAAAATGCCTTTCCCCACGGGACCTTGCTGCCATGGGCATTTCAGACATGTAAGGGCTCTCGGTGCGCCACGTGAGCAGATAAATGAGGCACAGAGGGATGAGAAGCGATATAAAATGATGCCGGAGGTCTCCAGAGCAGGATGTAGATGCCAAGGCAGGGTCAAGTGCTGCTCATGCTGTTCTCTGCTCCCATCAGCAAAATAAGTTGGGAGATGCTTGGAAAGAGCCCCAACACTTGCTCTGTACACAGCAGTCTCCAATTGCAGCTGATGCTGGGTAATATTGTATTTTGCAGCCAAAGCTAGACAAACGGCCAATTTTTCACCTTGGTTCTGGTAAATGTTATGGCAAAATTCTGCTTCCTTCTTTCCCTTCTCTTTTTCCATGAATTCTTCTGCCAGGTAATCATGAGGAACTGGGAATTTGCAGGTACTGGATGCAGTAATCAGTAAAACCTGCTTCTGGAGGGGAGAAAATCTTCCCAGGCTTGGTTTTGCTCTCCTTTCCAGCCTTTCGCACCTAGTGTGGCTCTCAGCTGCATGTTGCACCGTGGGTTTCAGACAAGGATACAGCCCCTGTATGAAACACCTGGAGACTTGTAAACACACTTCCTTCTTTGCTTTTTTTTTTTTTTTTTTTTTAAGAAAAGAGAACTTTGACTTGTTTTCACTGGTTTTCTTAATTGCTTGGGCATGAGGGTTGGGTGTTCCTGTTGCTCCTGAATGAAAGAAAAGTGTCCCTGATGAATTCCCATTTGGTCTTGCAGATCTTGGTTAAAACCATGATCCGGAAGCGATCCTTTGGGAACCCGTTTGAGGGGAGCAGGAGGGAAGAGCGGTCGTTGTCTGCCCCTGGGAACCTGCTGCCGTAAGTGTCATCGCCTCACCTCAACCCAAAAGGACATTTGCAGCTTGTGTTAATGCTCTGGAAAATGCTGCAAAGCACAGGAGGATAATCTGAGGAGTTGGGCTTTGAATCTTTTTTGTGGGGCCACGATTGGGTGTTCACACCCCCTCTGCCTGACCCATAACCACTTTATGGGATGATTTTTATGATGTGGCATATCCTGCTGCTCTGATGGGCTGAAAACCATCTTCTTACGGCAGTTCCAGCCTGTTACAAGGGGTGCTGGGGGGAGGTGACATGTGCTCAGGGTCCCAAAGGTCTCGTGGCAGGGAAGGGGCAGATGTTGGTGTCTCATCTGCTTTGCCTTTCTCTGAGTCCCTCAGCAACTGTTTTATTTCCTTTTAAAGCAGGAAACAAGGCAGTGAAGATAATATGAAATGCAACGACTTGCCCAACGTGGGAGAGGAGGAACTTCTTTCATGAACATCAACTTTATGGTTCTGTTGAGCAACTTGGTCCGGGGCACATAATAAAGTGTGCAGCTGAGGATGAGCGATGTTAACAGAGCCTCCACCAAACACAGCATGACATGGCACTATTTCAGTATAATGCTGGATGTAGAGCTTGCACAGCAGCATGTTATAAGACATCCAACTACTTGTCATAAACATTGAACATCTCCGATTGCTTGGACTGCTGACTTCAAGTGGGAAAGGCACTGGCTGATAGCAGAGAGGTGAGCTATCGCGTTGAGCAGCAACAGTGCTTTGCAAAAAAAACCAAAAAAGCAAAACCAAACCATCAAACAAAAATGCATTTGGATCTGCTTTGACCTGGGTTTAATGTCAGGTAATTTCTGGGGACTAGCGCCAGCACCCCAGGGGTGTTGTACGCCCATTGCATAGGTGGTGGGCACACACAGAATGGTGAAGCTTCTGCAAAGTGGCATATGTGACAGTAAAACTACACATGCACACTTTGAGAGTTCACGACCTACCAGAAGTAATGTTGCATCTATTTCTCATAGTTCTGGTTTGTTTTTAATTGACGCCTTTTTAACTGCATGAGAACAAGGCAAAAACCCACCTTCTCAGCTTTTTAAAGAATGCCTACCTTTGTGAGCCGAGTTGTATTATACAGCATCTTCGGAGTGTTCAGAAAGGGAGGTTAATTACCTCCTAAGGTAATTAACACCTTTCCTAAGGTGTGACTAGGACTTGGTAAGTTGAGTATTCAGTGTATGAAAGGAAAAGGTATTTAAGGGCTTAAGTTCAGTTTGAACTATTTTTGCTGCAGACATACGAGTGAAAGGTGGTGTTTAGCTGAATGTTTGTTTTGAACAGCAGAGGAAGCACTAACAGCAGTTTGTTTATAAATCTTTTACTTGATCTAGGTAGATATCTTATTAAATATAAAATTCAGGGTAAAATCCTTCACTTCCATGTACATTACATGGTTTACTACAATTAAAAATAATACAACTTATGCTATTTTTTAAGTATAGACTTAGGGCTTGCTTAGAATTTAAGATCTTAATGAAATACTTAGATTAGCTAGTAATTTTCAAAGGAACTTTTGTTTTCCAAACTCTTAATCTGGATTTTGGGGCCAATGCTATGTATTTTTTGCAAGTTCGTTACCAGTAATTTGTGAATGCCTGTGGATCAGAGGCTTGTTAGTAAATTAAGTGTATACCTAATTCATGGATTGTTTCTTATGAAGAGCTCTTTCACCTTCAGTCAGATTACTCTGATTATTTTGTGGTGCTTGTAAAAAATAATAATCTATCGTGTGGTGGGAGAGACTCTGGTCTCCCTTTCCCAAGTTTGCTGTGCTCCGACAAAGCTGGAGAACAGCAGGCTGTGGGTGAGCTGGAGAAGAGTCAGGGTTTGCGTGAGGAAAGGCGTCACGGTAAGTACAGCTGTTTTGTGGATGGAGCCTGGGGCTGGGAGGGAGAAGGTCTGACCTCTTCTCAGCCTTATTTGTTGTGTGACCTTGAGCAAGGCATTTTAAATGACAGTGTACCCAAAAGAGGGGGAGGATTCGAATGTCCCAAGTGTGTAAGGGACTGCCAAGGCCTAATTCTTTGCCCTGAGGAAGAAGGTGGCACTGGGAGAGACCCAAGTGTTGTGATTAATGGTAAGATCTCTGCCTGCTAACCCCGGACCGTCCTCCTGTCCTTGATCTCGGGCAGCAGAAGCAGCACGCCGAGGTCCTTGGCCCTGCTGCAGTCAGACCTGGCCTGGTAATTCCTGTTTAGGACAGGTCTTTGTTAAAGCCAGGACAGTGTTAGCAAGTGTGCAGGTGCCTACGCAAACTGTCCCTTACATCTTTTGATCATTTGAAGCAATGCCTCCCCTAAATTGCAATTTATTACCAGAACATTGTTCTGGTGGCCTCTTTCCAAAGCCAGTGATGAAGGCTGGTGGTTTAGGAGCAGTACTATGGAGTTTGGAGCCATAAGACACGCACTGTTTCCCTCCTGTTTTAATCCGAGGCTATGCCAAAGCCCTGCAGCTTCAGCTGTGGGGAAACCAAACAGGTGACGGGTGCCAGCACTACTACAGCTGCCTGCTCCTCCTTTCCTAAACTTTCCATTGTGGAAATGAGTGAGAGTGGGCAGCTTGGTTCTCCTACCCTGTAAATGGACTTGTTCTGGAAAAAAAAAAAAGAAAAAGAAAAAAATTGCAAACCATAGGGGATCTGATTATTTGTAGCTGGTGCATAGTAATGTGTGTGGTGTGTTTTTGTTAAAGGTGAGTTGTAGAGATGCTCTGTGCTGCATATCTCTGGTTTGTGATTTGTCAGGTGCCTAGCGAGGCAGTTTACATTTACCAAACAGGCTGGCCAGGTGCAATGCAGCTTCTAACCAGCATAAGCTGTACCAGTTCCTCAGCGCCCAGTCACAGTCACTGGGCCTCAGCTATTATCATAGATCAGTGTCTCGGCTACCACGGGCTTGGTTCGTAAGGATCCTAAAGCTCAGCACTTCCCTAAGGCGCCCTCCGGCATGTTTGTCTCAGTGACAGCTCCAGCAGGGCTGCAGCCAAACGCACATTTCTGAAGGAAATTTGATGTAGGTTGTTCTTGTTGATTAGTTCTGTTGAAAGTATGAAGTGTGGCCGTGTCAGGAAGATATAGCTAAATGCATGACCTGTTAGAGAAGCTGTACTGTATATAAAAACCCGCTCAGTTCCCTAGCTGCTGTTCCTTAGTAGTAATGCTAGCTTTTTTCTTATAGTGAAGTAAACATTTTGCTTGTGCCTTGGAACTGGGCTATAGCTTGATTTCCCCAACTCCCTTCCTTTCAAGCAAGCCCAGTGCTGACGGTAGGCTTAACGCTGGGTACTAAGCCTTTTTGGCTCTGAAAGCACACAGGAAAGTGCTAAGGGGAAACCAGGCCTCTTGTCCGAGTAGTTTTTCTTGGTGGTCCCCTCTTACCTATCAGGCAATTAATTGATCTGTTTCTTTTCTAAGGTCCTGAACTATTGCTGATTTTTATACTGTTTGTTTAATGACCAAGGCTTGTGTTTCATCCCTACCCCTTTATTATGCATTTAACTTTATCAGGTGTACCAAGTTTAAATACTGTGTATTTACCACTTTTAAACTATATTACCTAAGAAGAAAGGGGAAAAAAAACCCAAACAACTAAGTGTTTTTCCACACAGCTGTTCAAGCTTCTCTGTACAAGTTGAAATAAATGACATGCAACCAAACCCAGAGTTAGTTGATCAAGTGGAACCATTATCCTGTTTGACTGGTCTTTATCAAGTTCTGAGAGTTTGCTCGTTGGAAGAAGAGTCTGAAACCACCTTTCTATGTTAGTGAAGTCTGGTGCTCTACCATTACTGGGGATCTTGGGCTAGGATGAGACCACAGTGGCTTTTAGCCACTGCATGATCTAAACAGAGCATGCATAGCCTGGAGTGCTGACTCTTGGAAAGGCACCGTTTAAGTTGGGACTCAGCTTAATGCTCAGCAGCAGGCAAATAAAGAATAAAAGAGAATGGTAATGCTGTAGCAAACCCACAGCGCTGCTGGAAAAAAGGCAGCAAAGCCCCAGCCAGGATGCTGGAGGTATGGAATAGGTTCCAGTGCTCTGAAACACTAGAAAAGGTTCAGAGAAAGGAAAGAGTTCTACCTCGCGTGCCAGCGTGATCACTAGAGATGCTCAAGGCCATGTGAAGATGAAAGCCAACAAATTCTCTTAAGTTAAAGCATGTAAACCCATTAAATGCAGCAGCCCAGATAGAGGGTCTGGGTGTGGTGGTGAAAAGCATGAGAGGTACACCAGGGAATAACAGATCTGTTCTTCTGAGCAGTTGGTACCAGCGTTTGGCTAAGGCTGTGCTAGGCTAACCAACCCTGGCCTCTCACTTGCAAATCTTTTCCCTTGAATAGGGTTTTAAAGCAACAGACAAGGTGTCAGAAGAAGCTGTAGCTGCAGCAGTGCTCTTGCTGGAAGAATCATGCAAAGCAGACAGCAGCACTCACTTGGATAGTTCTCCAAGAGTCATGTAAAATAAGACAGTTCACAGACCCTAACACTCATGTGCCCCAGGGAAAAATAAACAAGCAAAACCCAACTTGCAGGACTCTAAGAGGACTGAGTGATGGTAATAGTTTATTTAAAAAGAAAGTAAATTTTAAAGTAGTACCATAAAAATCAATCAAAACAGAAAAAAATTAATCTGTATCCAGTAAGCCATTTACCATAGCACAATGGAACCACAGTGCTTTGTCTTGGTCTCTGGCCACTAGAGCTCGGAGGCACAATTAAATAGTAGGCACAGGCTCAGCTAAGCATCACAATCCTTCAGGGCAAGGAAAAGTGCCGACAACAGCGAGGACCTGCTCTCCCAAGGTTAGGAAACACCTGGCAGGAGCCATGTTCACCATAAGGAAGAATTTGTGTCTTACCCTGCACCCTCTGCTACCACTGAGCTCAGGGAAAGGAGGACTGTCAAAATGACAATGTCTCAGCAGTCCCTGTCCCAGGCTTAGCTGGTGCAGAGGCCTGGGATAAATGCACAATTCTTCCCATGTGCTTAGTGCAATTAACCTGGAAGGACAGCAGACAAGGAGCAGACCCAGTTCTCCCTGGGGGTTGGCTCCAGCCAGCAAAAGTAGCAAAGTAGTGAAGAATACCCCTTCCTCAGACTTGTTCCCCTCTTTCCTTCCAATGGAGGGGGGAGTGGGTCTCATGGCAAGGTCAGAATAATGTTCACAGCAGCAGTTTACAGCAGCAGTTGGTGCTGTAGCAGCAGGAGGTCAGGAGTTTGTTCCTTATGTCTCGCTGACTCCCTGCAAGGATCACAGATTACAATCCTCTGCCAGAAAACTCTTCTTTCTCCCCCTTTCACATAAAACCCTTGGCGCAGGCAGGCTACTCTCCGTTACTTAGAAATTGCTTTCCCAGTGCCACAAGGTGTTTTGATTCAGAAATCCACCCTCTGCAGCATCACTTCCCACCAAGCACAGGGCTGCAGGGCTGAGCTCTATCTACCCTCAGCACCGGTCAAGCAACCCTGCTGTGCCACTAAATCCTTCTACTGGCCAAACAGATCATTTGGATCCGGCAGGGAGCCATAGCTGTGGCTGTCACCATACTGGTCTCAGAAAACACCCACCCCCATTGAATAGGTTTGTTCGTAGAAACAGGAACCCCCAAAAGCCAAGAAGGAAGGATCTGATGGAGACAGAGCTGTTGTCTACAGCTCTCAGAAGGCAACTGCCAAGGACTGCAACCCAAAAAAGGGGTGCAGTGGGAGCATGACAAGTTCTTGAACATACATTTTGCTTTCCAAGAGTGGTTGCCCAGGAAACAGGACAATATTTGTTTCTAGTGCTCCTCTCTGCAACAGCTTTGAGGTAAAAATTAGCTTCTCTGATGAAGACAAAGTTTCCTCAGAGCTGTGCTTCGAAATCCCTGTTTGATGTGGACTTTCTACATCCTGTTTCAGAATCTCTCCAGAGTTAGAGAAGGAAGCAACTTTGCCTTCATTGCACCTTCACTGACGCTTACCAGTTCATAATCCTCCACATATTTGTATTTCTTCTCCCGATAGAAGTATTTCTTCTTCACACAATACAGAACAACAATGTCACACAGTACTGTTGCCTAGTGGAGATTGAAAGAGTTTAAGACAATGAACCTCAGAATTGTGGAACTAATCCAGAATCTAGTCCAAGTGCAGACAGTGTCACTTACCACGCCAAACAGCGCGAAGCCAGAGCCTATGTTAATCACAGTAGGAATTACATCAAATTTTCCTGCCTAGAAGACAGTTACAAGGGTGAATGTTTTTCATCATCTTTGAAAGCCCTCACCACAACATTTCCAGGAATTATGTCAACCTACCTTCCCAAACACTATGATATCAAAGCGGATACCATAAGCTTTGACAAGCGTCCGTGATTCAGTGCCATTACTATCCTTGTAGTATTTTGCAAACCTGGAGAAAAGATTATGTCTGAGCTTAGCTGGAAATTCTGAGGTTGCTTACATGATCATGCAACATCTAGGTGTGCCCCCCATCCCAAGAGGATGGGCTGGACATTGGTACTTCCAGAGACAAGCTCCAAATGACAGAGGGAGATTTTATGCAGACAAGCACATCCCAGGAGAAAAGTCCAGAACAGGCGAATTTAAGACAGGCATTAGCATAAGCCAAATCAGGAAACTTGCAAAGCATAGGAAGGGGAGAAAGTTAGCTTTAGTAGTGGAGCAGGACAGGAAGAAATTCAGCTACACACGAGAATCGGCCCGCCCAAGGCAGAGGCAAGCGGGAGGCTGCAGGAGTGTAGGCAGCCACGAGAGGGCAGGACCGGGAGCAGGCAGGGAGGGAGACAGCACAGCTCTGCCCGGCACGCCAAGGCTTGTCCCGCACAATATGACTCGCAGGGAAAAGGGATGAGAACAAAGTAGTGAGATCAGACTTACACTGCCACATGGTTGACTAAGCCAGGAGGAAGCAGAGAAGAAAGTGGAAGAGAAGAGAAAGGATTGGTAAGGGGCTGCTCCATGGTCTGGAATTAGCAAGAACACTTCAGAACCCGCACCAGCCAGGCTGCAATGTCCTCCAGCCGGTCTCACGGTCTCACGTGACACTCCCTATACCAGCAGGCCTGACACGTCCCAAACACACGCTTGTGCTGTCTGCATGACAGCAGCTTCAGTGAATTCATTGAAACTCCACCAAAAGAGATGTCCCGTGCTAAATGACAGTTTGTGATTCTAGAAAGAAGCATAGCCCCAAGCTATGTTTCCTCACGAGAAGGACTCTTGCAAGGATCTTGGCAAGGTGGCCAATCCA
Organism: Falco punctatus; assembly: GCF_963210335.1. Taxonomy (NCBI): domain Eukaryota; kingdom Metazoa; phylum Chordata; class Aves; order Falconiformes; family Falconidae; genus Falco; species Falco punctatus. The sequence continues at coordinate 95,816,744 of NC_137580.1, forward strand.
TATTTTTATAGCTCTGAGTCTGGATGCAATCAGCTACCTGGCTCTGCACTGGTGGTTTTACTGGAGGTACTGGACCTATCCATACTGGCCAGAATGTATATGGTGGTGTATGCCAGAAGGATACTCCTGGTCTTCAGCTGACACTTCAACCACTTTTTAGAAGTTAGTTTTTCCTCATGCTCAGCAAAGAAAGTGCTTCAGTCTCCCATCCCCACACCCCTCAAATACTGCCCTATCAGCACACCCTGAAACAGTTTTCACATTGCCCTGCCACAGGAGGCTGGCCCAAACAGTCACCCGAATGCTGATGCAAATAGGACTTGGACACAGGCTCAGTCAGTGGAGCTTCACTGACCTTCCCGCTCTGCTCTGGTTTGCGCACAGTAAGGATCTGACCTGCTCGATGTTTTACAGCATCAGAGAAACTCTCCAAGTTTTACAGCGCCATCGAAAGTCCAAGGACTACCCGCAACTGCCAGAGGAGTACAGGCAGCTTGGAACACTGTGCCAGCGGCAGACCAAGCCTCATGGACACCAGGTGCCCTCCACAGTCACGTTACCTGAAGTTGTAGCCAGGTGAGACTGTGTGGGCAGAGTCCTTTTTGTCGAGGCGCCGGAAGGAGTACTTTGGCACACAGTGGGAAGCAGCTCTGTCAAGGTTGCAGTCCCAGTTGATCTGCAGCGCCATGACTCCACCCTGCCAAGTGGAGTAGAGAAGGTGAGCAGTTCAAGTGTCTGGCCAGCCTAGCACTAGGCTCTCTGCTGACCAGGAGCCCGATTTACAGGCCCTTGTCCCAGTCCCATTCTTTCCCCCTGCTACAGAAGAGCCTTGCACACAACCCCACCCAAACAAGGCAAGGCCAAATATTTGTTAAGTAGAATTTACTTCAGTCCTTCCAGCCAGAGCAGCACTCTCTGTTCTGCAGCCACTCTATCCTGTGGCTCACACCACAAGGCTGAGAGGGACAGCCAGCTACCACTCCTCTTCTATACAGCTGAGGCCCAAGAGCAGGGTCTGCTAAATACCTCCACAGCCATTTCCTGGAAGTTCTGCCCTGCAGCTTCAACTATTTTCCCTAAAGAAAAGATAGGGCAGAAGGGATCTGTCTGGGAGTCATAGACGCAGTTCTTGAGGTAGGTGGAGTTGATAGTGGGGAGGATGTTTCGCCTACAGGGGAACAGAGAGAGAAGATGTGTTTCATCTTCTTCCACTCCTCCAGCTCCTCTGCCCAGGAGACCAAGCAGTGCAATGCCCCCCACATTATTTACTTGCTGAAATTAAACTTGGGGTACCAAATGTTGTTCTTCACCAGAATAGTGAAGTTCTCAGCTCCTTGCAGGAACGCTGGCCTACAAAAAAATAGGAAAAAGTAGGTAAGTTCTATTTATATTTACACAAACAGGACTGTGCAGGGCCCTTGGTGATCACCTCTTCAGCTTTTCCTAATAGTAACTCGTAGGGAGAAACATCAGCTGCATACTGCTAGCCTCCTCTCAGGAGGGCCACCGCAGAATAGGAAGACAGAGTACTCACTTGGGTACATGATAGTCATCCTCCACAGGGCACCATGCAAAGACTTCACAGGTCTTAACGCTGTTGTTGTATGGTACACATTCCCCAGTCTGAATGCCTGGAAAGACATGTGAATGGAGGTACCACCAAGCAAAAATACAGAGGCAGTATGTGATACCGCCTCATGCTGAAAGCTGAGAGCAATCTGCTCAGAGGTGAAGTGCCAGTACCAAGGTCCCTGTTATCTTCCATTACAATTTGTAGTGCAATTTCAGAGAAAGAAGCATCAGGTCCTTTTTCTGAGTCAAATCCTCATCTATGTGAAATACTGCTTCATGGACTTGAGGTCTTGAAAACACCCTTACAGTTTGCTAGCTCACCAAAGCACACATCTATCCAGCATAGACCCAACGCAGTCTAAGCCAGTCTGCCTTCCCCCAGAAGAAAAATCCAAGCTTCGGTTTCAGTTCTCTTAGGTGTGAGAGAATGAGAACAAAGGGACTGAAGTGAAATGCGGCTTCCTTCACAGGAGGAAAGGCACAACACAGAGGTATCACAACACAAACTGAAAGGAGCCCTTGCAGCAGGTTTCTTACCGTTGCTGTGGGTGCTGACATATCCTGGAACACAGTTGTTCTTCACCTTGCACTCTGTTGTATCATCTGGAAGCTGCAGAGGAACAATAATTACACTAAACCCTACAAACTCTCACCTGCACTCCCACTCACACAAGGTAGAATTAAAGCAGATCCTGTACCTACCTCTGGGCAGCGGCCTTGGTGCTGGTTCTGTGTGATTATCACGTTGGTCATTACAAACACAGTGTTCTCCTCCTGAACATGCCAAACAAGAAGGAAACTTAAGAGTAACATCTTGCAAAGATTATCTAAGGCACTGTGCCAAATGTCTTTGTTGACAGAGCCCAGGTAGCCCCACAGAGGCAACTTGCTTTGGATGGTGCTGATGTAGCACCTTTAAGGAGCAGATTCCCACACATATTGCCTGATGATGCTGCCTTCAGGCAGAGGAAGGACTGTGGGACTAGCAACCCTTTCTGTCCTCCCACTTGGCCCAAATTTCCTCATTCACAATATGAAAATAGAGATCTCACAGGTCCTCAGGGGAGTTGCAAGGCAGCAGCAGAAATAAAGCTCCAGCTGCAAGTTTGAGCACAACTCCCACGCTCCTTTTTTTTTTTTTTTCCTTCCAATATACCCATTAGAAATTTGACCAGTCCTAGTTTGTTTCTTCAGGGAGCTCCACTTCCATTATTTTCAGATCTGTATGACTTGGGATCTGTTGTTTGCTTCTGCTCCACTGATAAGCAAATATAATCACTCAGCCAAAATCTGGCTAAATCTGTCAATTTTTTCTCCGCCACATCTCATGTAGACAGAGTGACCCACAACTAGAAGCTTGGCTGTACCTGCCAACCCCAAAGGCCGTCACATATTACCCACACAGCACAGATTCCCACAGACACAGTCAATCAGTAACTATAGCAATATCTCCTGTTCAGTTCCGGATCAAGTGACTTCCAGGCTATGCCTGGGATTTCTGCCAACAAGTTAACTTTGAGTTGTTTGCTTTAGAAAGCAGTAAGAAAGAGGACAGGTGGCTATCGTTGCAACTTCATCCTGAAGCCTGCTGCTCGACATCCTTGTTGGTGACATCAACAGTGGGATTGAGTGCACCCTCAGCAAGTCTGCCATTGACACCAAGCTGTGTGGGGTGGTCAGCACACTGGAGGGAAGAGGTGTCATCTAGAGGGACCTTGACAGGCTTGAGAGGTGAGCCCATGCAATCTCATGAATTTCAACAATGCCAAGTGCAAGGACCTGCACATGGGTCAGGCCAGTCCCAAGTACAAATATAGGCTGGGCAGAGAATGGACTGAGAGCAGCCCTGAGGAGGAAATCTTGGAGGTTTTGGTTGACAAGAAGCTCAATATGACCCAGCAATGTGTGCTTGCAGCCCAGAAAGCCAACCAAATCCTGGGCTGCATCAAAAGCAGTGTGACCACCAGGTAGAGGGAGCTGATTCTCCCCCTCTACTTGGCTCTTGTGAGGCCCCACCTGCAGCACTGCATCCATCTCTGGGGCCACCAACATGACAAGGACATGGAGCTGTTAGCAGGAATCCAGAGGAGGCCAGAAAGGTGATCAGAGGGCTAGAGTAGCTCTCCTATTAAGACAGGCTAAGAGAGTTGGGGTTGTTCAGCCTGGAGAAGAAAAGGCTTTGGGGAGACCTTATAGCAGCCTTCCAGTACCTACAAGGGGCTATAAGAAAGCTGTAGAGGGACTTTTTACAAGGGCATGTAGTGATAGGACAAGGGGGACCAGCTTTAAACTGAAAAAGGGTAGATTTAGGTTAGATACAAGGAAGAATTTCTTCACTATGAGAAGTGAGACACTAGCACAGGTTACCCAGAGCAGCTGTGGGTGCCTCATCCCTGGCAGTGTTCAAGGCCAGACTGGATGGGGCTTGGAGCTACCTGGTCTACTGGAAGGTGTCCCTGCCCATGGCAGGGGGGCTGGAACTAGATGGTCTTCAAGGTCCCTTCCAACTCAAACTATATTATGATTCTATATAAGTACACAGAGAGAGACACTTCTCTTGAAAACAGCTTTCCCAGGGTTAGTGGCGCAGGTGCTCAGCATGATCCACAACAAAGCAAAGCTGCTTCATTCTGTCTTATCAAGGCCATGCTGGAGCCAAAGCTGCTCCAGACCTCAGTGGACTTTGGCAGAGCGGTAGCTATTTGTTAGAAAACCCTCCCAGGGCATGTGAAAGTGATTGATACCTGAGGGGGGATGACATAGTCAGCTACATCCCAGATCCTGGCTCCCAAGGCTGATGTATTTGTCAGCGTTACTCCTTTCACCTTTGTGGTTACAGAACTGACCACAGAGTCTGTTTCCTGGTAGCCCTTCTCCCACACAAAGACCCAGCTGCAAGAGATGGATTGCAAGAAAGAAACAACAACAAAAAAACCCAGATAAGTACTGCAAACCAGCACAGGCCATGGAAATTCCTCCACTTTCCATGTGTCACCTGAAAGGGATAGTCCAGATAGTTTCATAGTGTTTCCCTACAACAGGGGTCACAGGACTAGCAAACTCCTTTCTGATTTTTGAATTTTTTGGCAGGGTGCAATTATTTCTCTTGTGCACAACCTCACTGGGCGAACGAGGACCCGCCGGGACAGTCTCTGCTCCTGTGGAGTCCTGTCCTGCCTACAGCTGGCTCTAAGCAGCCCTACCACCCCCATTATGGTTGCCGCCGGCCTCGCCTCACGACGGCGGCGGCCGCTTCCCGCCAAGACAGCCCAGCGCGCGCCCCCCTGACAGGAAAGGGGGCCCCGGCCGGCGGGAGCCGCCTCCACGCCTCACCCTGAGGGAGGCGGCCGGCTGCCGGCCCTCAGCCCCCACGTCCCCGGGGGCGCCCAGCGAGGGGCAGCCCTTCCTCCCTCACGGCAGCCGCCCCTCAGCCCCACGACCCCGGCGGCTCCAAGCGAGGGACAGCCCTTCCTCCCCCACGGCAGCCGCCCCGAGCCCCCCACCCACCACCACGCCGGTGACCGCGGCGGGGCTGCGGGCTTCCCCCGAGCGCGGCCCGGCGGAAAGGGGTCGCAGGCCGGCGCCCACCCGGCCGCTCACCCACCCGATCACGTAGGCGAGGATGGCGAGCTGCACCCCGCGGTTGATAAGCCCGACTTTGCGGCTCCGGATCAGCACGATGCGGGCGGTGTCGTACTCGAAGAGGAAGCTGTGTAGGGCCCCGCACGACACCATGGCGGCGGCATGGAAGGGCGGGCGGCAGCCTCCGCACAGCAGGCAGCGGCTGCCGCGGTCCCGCGGAGCCACAGCGCCCCGAGCAGCCCGCAGAGCGCTCCCGCAGCCCCGGGGCTCGTACGGGATCCGGCTCTCGGTTGTCTGCCAGCCGCCGGGCCTGACCGTGGCCGAGGAGGCGGCAGCGGCCGCCCGCAGCCGCCGCAGCCTGTCCCCGGGCTGTTGTGGGCAGGGCAGGGGGGTTCACCGCCGCCCTCACCCCCCTGGGGCTGCCCGGGACGGCCAGGGCCAGGCTCTGCCCTGAGGCCTCCTGCTGCTGCAGCTCTGCTGCGCCTGGAGACGGCCTTGGGAGGCGCAGGCAGCGAGTCACCGTGAGGAGATGCTCTCACCCTAGCTGCTACACCTGGGAGATATCTCTCCCGCCCCCCCCCCCCACTCCCCCCCCGCTACTCATTGTTAACAAGTTTAGGGGGAGCTTTTCACCTCCAGACGTGAGTCAGCTGTTCCTTGGAAGTCTGCTGCTGTCAGCCCTGTGCTGAGTCAGGGCTACTAAGTCTGACAGAGAAGCTCGACAGATGACCTCAGGCGAGGACCAAGATGTAACTCATAGCCAGCTCAGGGCAAGGAGAGAGCGCCTTGCCTGCAAAAGATAGCAGAAGTGTATGTAAGACTGTCACCCTCCCACCCACAGAATTAATCTTGGCTATCAAAGCAGAGCTCTGCACCACCTAATTCATGCACTTTCCGCCTGACGCTGAGCTGTCCAACACAGTGCTTATTTCAGAAACATCACCATAACTCTCATAATAGCAGGTACATCATGGGAAGAGATGAAGCAAATGACAAACTGGCAGCAGGAATTTCAGACAGTACAAAACTATAAAGACACTTTGAGCCAGCGATAGATAAATCAAACACTCTATTTATTACAACCAGTCAAAACTGAAATCACCAAAAAAAAAGGGGAAAGGATAAGGAAGAACACCTATACAAATGTGAAAAGAGATTAAAATCAGAGTATTAAGTGAACATTCAGTGTAATTATTTCTAAACAGAGAGTCAGTTCATGTCTCAGAACAGGAATGCGTTAATGCCAACTGTAATATTTTTCTTCTCTAGATACATAAGATGCTGTAATATGAACGTTAATTAATGCATATTACAATTGAAAATACAAATATAGCTGACAGTAATGTATCTTAACATATATTTGGGAAATGGAAATGGCAAACTGCTGGGTTAGCTCAGAAAGTAGTGCAGAATATACATGTTACAATCCTTCTCACCTTCTTTCTACAAAAACAGAACATGCTGAGCATAACAAAAAGAAAGAACTGAAAAGGTGCTGGAGTGAGGGTAAATCTACCCTGAGTTTGCTGCTCCTTGGCTGTACTTTGGCCTTACGCATAGTAGCACAAAGCAACTCACAGTGTGCCAAGTTCCATAGGAGGAGGTATACGATGCAAGGCCTGTTTGAAGTGAAGAGCAAGCAGGAGGCCAAAGTCCAACATTACAGTTTCAATGAGTATGAATGAAATGCCTGAAAATATTACACAAAGACAGTAAAAGTACTTTTCATTGTAATTCCTAAGTTCAAGCTAAAAGGAGCAATACCAAGAGAACACCTGGGCTTTTCAGAAAATGCTTTGTCTGTGTCACAAGTAATCTAAAATGGGCCTGTTTAATCTGGATGGACCCTGAGGCCTTCAACAGTGAGTTATGAAACTACACATTCAGTGTTTCTTTCTAGAGCCTCTTGATCCAGGGCTGCAGAAAGGTGCCTCGGGGAAAATATGCTCAGGACCACATTTTCAAGTGCTATCTCTTTTGGACTTTCTTTGTTCAGGGGTCATGCTTTGAGATGACTCTTGGCTCCATCTTATTTTCAGAGTGTTGGTCATCTCCTGACTCAGCTGTGATTCTGGTATGTATCAGTGCAAAGACAGAAGACCTGGAAGCTCTTACTAAAATGTAGGCCTAAGAATTCATCCCACAGCCTACATTCCCGAACCACATGGGGTGACTTGCAGAATGAAGCAAAGGCAGAAGCAAGCACTTTAGCTCAAGGAATTTGTTCCTCTATGCTAAGCAGTAGACAACTGTGCCTCTCCAAAGACAGTATACAAGAATTCAGCTGTACTACAGAAGCTTTTGGTAAGTCACATGCTTTCTATTCTTTTTTTTTTTTTTTTTTTAATATATAAGAAAAGCTCTGTGAAAGAAAACAAAATTTAAATGCCCAAGGTGAGGCACAATGTGAGCTCAAGTTGTGCTACATTCTCATTCCATATTAAAACCAGTATAGTTGTGGACTGCTTTGGGATAAGTATCTCTGATTTTCCACCTGCAGCAGTTTGGGATGACAGCTCTGTCTTCTAGATCAAAACAGCTAAAATGCCAGTGGATGTATTGCTTATAAGCAAGGTGACGCAGCTTGTTGTTGATATCATCATCCATCAGGTCCATGAAGGGGTCTTTGTAGAGAAGGGCTTTCTTCAGGGTGTCACGGGACAGCACCAGCTGCCGAAATCCATAGGAGGTTGTGATGCACTGCCCTTTTTTCCTTCGGCAGCAGAGCTGCTCATGGTACGTTGGTGTTGGCCGGCATTTGCCACAGCAGCACCACTTTTGGCCATCTGGGGAAGAGGCCCTTTGTCTGAGAGGTTGCCCCAGCTCAGATTCTTCATTATCATGGTTCTCGTTGGACTCGCTGGTGTGCCAGCTGCCAGCATCACAGAATTTCACAGGGTGGCTCTGCAACAATTCCCAACATAAATTAAACAGCATTATCTTAATCCAACTGCAGGGAGAATTTACAACAGTGATCCTCACCACTGGCTTTTTCATTTGACACAGCACAATAGGGATAATGATGATAGATCAGCAGATCTGGAGGAGGATTGTCTTTCTGTGTTGCCAGCGCCCACCCTAGTGAAATCGAATCAACACCTCACAAGTTGTTTCAACACCAACGCACTCCCACTGGCATATACCCACCATGGGAAAGCAGCAATTTTTAGCTGACTCTAGAAAATACATCCTTTGGTCACAGGACCTATTAACTTGAAGCGGACAATGGGAATCTATTTTAGCCCCTCAGAATCTAATCTGGAAATATGGGCATGTGTGGGGATGGTGGAAACCCAGATCAGTTTGGAATGACATCCCTCAGCTCTCCCTTCCAAAGGGAGGATCCCAAAGGTTAAGTGTCTTGTCTTTACCTCAACAATACTGCCTTCAGCATGCTGCAAGCTTGTTTTCAGAGGCATCTTTATCAAGGTAACATGTGGCTCATCAATATAGGACACATACAGCACCTGTGCAGCAGAAGAAATGAGCATTATCAGCTGGAGATACTTGGAGAACTGGGGACAAACAAAGCATAGATCTGACCTCAGGGCTTGGGTTCTGTAACCTGTACTCCACTAACAATCCCCTGCAACTGCATGTTGCAAAGGCCTATATTTCCAGTATCTGGGCTAGCAAGGACATGTGGAAGTGCGGGGACAGAGGGAACAGGAAGAGATGGTATGGAACTAACTGTAGGAGTGTGGTTGTGCAGAGCCTTTAGGTACTCTACTCTTCACCCTTTAAAAATACATGTCTAAAATGCTGGGAGATTATTAGAGGCAGCCCAGAAAATTAACCGTTACTGTCTTGAAAAACAGGAAGAAGCAAGTGAAGTTGGCAGGGAAGAGCCTTTGAGCAATGCTCTCTTCATGGACAACCCTTTCATGACATCCTTGTGCTGTTTAGAGGGATCACTGTTCCCTGCAAGTTTCCCTGATAGAGCTGGTGTGACTTCTCCATGCCAAGGCAGTGTGTACAGCCCACTGCATTCATGCAGCGCATGCTGTGCACAGCTACATGGAAGCAGCATTTTTGTATCCATAGAGCAGCAATTTACATTCTTTACCTGTCTTGGATCCAGCATAGTCTCAAACTTTTTCCTGTTGAAAATTTTGTAGAATGATGATTTGCCAAAGTGGGAGTAACTACCTACCCAAAGAACAAATTCAATGGCCCATGCAACCTGCACATGAAAAAAAAAGCAAGTAGTGATTCCACATTCTTAATGAGACTGTATCTCTAGAACTGGTTTTGTTAACCCTAAAAATAAGTCTCTTACCAAACCAATGTAGGATATCATGGACCCAAGGTTCTTAATGAGTTCAATGGCATTAAATTTTCTACCCTTAAATAAAGCAGAAAAGAATAACTGTGAGGCAAGATCTGTAAACATTCATTCAACTTTATGGCTTTACTTTTTTTGTCTCTTCACAATGTATTGTTGCCTCTTTACAATTCAATCAATCCCAAAATTTCTTAGACCATCTAAGACGCTTTGCAGGGGAGAATAAACAACTTAAGAGGGAAACAGCAGTGACACACAGGGCTCATGACAGTAACATCATGCCATGATGTAGTTGTTACTGTCTCAGTCTTAAACAAAAATTCTGCCTCTCTCCCAGCCCTGCCATTTCATACTCAGCTTTGTTCTCCTATGCTGCTCAGTTCAGTTTAGATCTACTTATCTGACATGACTTCCATTCCAGAATGATGGACAGGAGAGAGGAGAAGGGTATATGGCAGAAGTGGGGCTGTGGAAATAGCAAACTTTCTTCTCCCTCCACAAGGAAAAAGAATTGCACTTACTGTGCCAAAGACAAGGACATCAAACCGTATTCCATAGACTTTGAAAAGAGTCCTCTGCTCCCTCCCGTCTGGTAGCTTGTAGTACCTTGCATATCTGCAAAAGAGTAAACGAAGATCTGTGCAGCTTCCCTGGGGGTTATAATGCCATGAGGCTGCAGAACACAAAAAGAGATGTAACTTCTTCTCCATTCTTCCTCCAGCTCTTTCAGCCTTCTGAAATGAAGGTGCTGAGGCTTGATGAACAGTATTTTGCTCAGCATCTGACCTAGCAGTCGACACTAAATTAATACATACATAGAGATTTAGACAAATCAAAAATCCAGCTAATGTCAAAGGAGTGTTTTGCTGTCTCAATTCAAATTGGAACTTGAAACTGCAGAAAGAAGTTCAATCACAGGTAAAGCAGACAGAAAACCCCAGCAAGTGTATGTGAAGAGCTGGCAACAAGCATGCCCTTGCTCTGAAGGCTTTCATATCATGTTATCCAAGACCAACTCGAACTCCTGAGTGCACTTCAGCGTGCTGGGTATCAATCATTTTCTATTCTTCGGCCAGTAGGGAGTGGTGAGAATTATATAAACATTTACTAACTTCCAATTTATTCTATCAAGAACATAACCTTCCTGAAGCACAGCCCACATCAGCTTATGGATCAATAAGCAGTCACAGAGCATGGAACAAAGATCTTTTTAAATCTGACAATGAAAAGCTGGCAGTACTGGCAAAATCATTACATTAAACTGAAAGACATACTAAACCACACAATAGTACTAATATCCAATCTCTGATAACAAGACCTGTATGTTTTCTGCCTCAGACATGCTGCCAGGACTTAAAGTGCTGTATTTTCTTGATTGGTTTACTTTACTGATCTCTGAATCCTGTCCTTCTTCATTTAGGTAAATAATTTGAATAGGAATTTGCTTAGCTGAAGAAACAGAAGGTCAGTTCCAGGGGTGGTGAATACTCACAGACCACTCTGTCATTGCTAATCGAAAAATTTTTTATAGCTGTTGCCTATTCAAGTACCAAAAGTGTAAACTGTTTAAGAGGGTAAGTCTGGCATAAATGTCATCATCTCAGCCCTCTGCTTTCAAGCATCTCTAGGTACTCATTCAGGTGACAGAGACATCTAAGAAAAATACATTTTCCTCCTTTCCTTTCTCTTTGGGTTCAGTCACTGCTACTCTGCTTTGCCATTTTGATGCTAACAAACCAGCCTAGAGCAAGCTTTTAGTCAATTCCACTCTCTCCTGCACATCCTACTGCAAGCTAAGTTTGGCAGGCTTTCAGAGTGCTTTCAATCAGAGTTCTCTAGATCATGCGATCATTTGCTTCCCATTCACCATGATCTGATTTGTATTCTCCGAAGGCAGTGAGTCACTCAGAAAAACAGATTATAATGTGTTCTGCTTTCTCCTTGCTAGCACAGACATGAAATGCTCTTTTTCCTGTGCTGAATGGTTCCACAGTCTGTGACCAAGACATGTTTTTATTGGCCAGTTCTTAGCCTCTGAAGCCTGCAGGTCAGTTAGGTTTTATCTGAACGTTTTCCTAACTCTTTCCAAGATCAAAGTTTTTCTCTAGCCCTCAGGGTAGAGGTTATTTCACATCTGCTCTTGATGGAGTAGAAGCCTTCTCTGTAACAGCTTTGTGGTCAGAGCTGACCTGTTAAGAGCTTTCTTGACCACTGGCTGCAGCTTTGCTCTCTTGCACCTCAAGTAGTTCTTTTCTTTTGGAAGGCTAAAGCCTGTTTCCATGTAAGTCTATCACAAAATTCCCTTTGGAACTGAGATGAAATCGATAGGGCTCCAGGCGGACAGAGGGTATAAGCTGTCCAGAGTAGCTTTCCTGACTTCCAGGACAGCTAGACTGCAGGGGAAGCAGCACTCTGTATGTGCCATGTTTCTTATGCTGTTTTCCCAAATGTTCACCTGTTATTGACCTTTATTAGCTTTAGGATGCTGGGCTGGATGGACCTTGGGTATCATAATATTTTACATTCTTACGACATGTCACTGATGTCAAGAAAGTTTTCCTGAAATATTAATTGTAGGATCGTTTCTAGCTCTCCCCCTCTTACTCACTTGGGTAGTTCTGCAGTCAGCAGCTCTGTTTATACAAGTTGGCATACACCTGCTCAACAGTGTGGCAGGGTTTGTGCATGCTCTTCACCAAAACATCCATGCTTGTTTTAAATAGTATTATGCTCAATCTATTCACTGCTCTTCAGCTTTCACTGCCTTTGCTTTTTAAATTGCTGCACTGAACTACTCTACTCCTCTTTTTTAAATTTGGAAACATTAGAGAATGACTTTTCTTTGCCAATAAACCCCTTGATTAACAGATACAGAGACAGGCCACCAGGATGCGATCTGGCATCATGCACACTCTCCCAGCAGCCTGTGTTCTCAGACCAGGCTCATTTCCTTCAGCAGAGATTTCAGTATAATCAGTATAAACGTGCTACAGACTGGCATTTTGATGCTTAAAAGGTAAAAATTTTGGGCAAACCCATTCTTGGCATTTTGACTCCAGCAGTTAATGTGACAGTAAACATGCTCAAAACCACTCCACTGCCGCCTTCTAAAAGCCTTCTCAGAAACTGCTTTACCTACAAAAGTATATTCAGCAGAAAGATTGGTGGCCTCAGCCTCACAGCACTGTCTTACTTTTTCCTTCTAATCTCCCCCACTTCTTGCTTGTGGTTACCAGGTCAGAGGGAACACCTATTTGTTCTGTCTTTGCACATCTCCAGCACAATGCAGCTTTGGAATATGCTGACAGCTCCTAGACAATTATGGCACTCATGTTAGCATCACAAATGTATGAAAACCTATAATGTAATAATAATCATGCTGTGAGTCAAAAAAAGGAATGTTGTTACACAAGAGTTTTGACCGAGATCTGAGGGACAACTTTAAATATGCTGATAAGCATTTGATAAATGCTTTGTGTAACTATTTAGAACTGGAGTCACCTCAAGGTTTTTTGTCAAAATTTCTCATAAATCTATATGCACACAGAACCACAGCTCTAATTTGCTTTTGAATAAATCTTGATTCAGTGAACTGTGGGGTTACTCAGATGGAAGAAAAACACTTTCTTATTTTATTTGTGTTAATTGCCTTGGGAAACTCACAAGTTTAGGTAGTTTCAAGCCTCAGTTGCCATATGGTGAAACCTGCCCAAACTATTCTGTGTGTTAGCTCCTGGAATACTTGTTGGAAATTTCTAGGCCTTTCAACACAGAAATAAAATCTCCTGCAATATAAACATGCTCACTTAGAAGATGACTGTGATGATACATCTATACAACTGCAGTAACACAGGTTAAGGACGTGACAGTGAAGAAGGAGAATCAAATGCCTTGTCATTCCAAGTCACCATTCTTCACACCTCATCACATCTTTGCTTCAACCCAGAAAACATTCTACTTGCTTCATATAACATTGTTTTACCTGAAGTGCAATCCAGGAGTAGTTTTTCTGTCATCCAGGCGGTAAAACCCATACTTTGGACGGCAGTTGTAAAACCATCTGTCCAAGTTACAGTCCCAGTTAATCTCAATGGCAATGATTCCTCCCTAGAAACAGACACAGTAAGCTTAGGGACTAGTGCTGTGATTGCTGCCTGGGCTAGAATGCTGTTAAAGTCAGCGGAGATTTGAGGGATGCCGTTGGCAGGGGCACACCTCTATAGACATGCTAACTCATAAGCAACGTTTGCCAATCGAGCAGTCTTCCGTTGAAGTGACTTCATCACGTGAGCTAGAAGCTACCATTCATTCAGGCCTTTCCTAACTTCTGTCTATTTCTCTTCCTCTTAGTAGCACAAGTGTGGATGTAGCTGATACACTGTGACAGTCATTTTGTTGCCTTAAACTACCTATAGGCTCAAACAAAATGCCTGAGTGCAAGCCTAAGTTTTGTCAGCACCAAGTCCAAATGTTTCATCTTGTATGCACTGTGCCAGGCTGAGAATCCATAAACGTGGCTTGGTGGTCATTCTAGGCAGGACGCTTTGCCTCTGCTTCTGTTCTACCCATCTGTCAATATTGACTTTCTAGAGGTATGGCTGGGTACTGCACTAAGGGCATTTTGCTTGATACCCTAAAGAACAGAGTGAAGATGTAACAGCAAAAATAAATGCTTTTTGACTCTGAATGTAAGCTGCCATATGTGTCAGTCTGACTTCTGGATGATTTCCCCAGCAATATGATTAAGGATCTGCTTCAGTAGAATCAAAAGATGACCACAAGCAACAGCCTTGTATAGGAACTATTCAAATACACTGTGCTTTGTAAAAGGGCCTCTACAAGCTACAATATTAACAGAATACCATCCACTCTGTCAACAATAATATCAACTATGTCAACATCCTGTGAGATGTTAAACACATTTAAATCTTGAAAGCTGGGGTTACTTTGCTTCTCACACAGCCAGTTTCTAAACCTAGAACAATTTCATTATATGACAGACAGCAAAACATGCAGGAAAAGAATCGAGAAAATGTTTTAACACCGAGTGTGAAAAAAAAGTGGTAGCACATACCTTCACTGCCACCTCGGAAAAATTCTCTTTGGCTTCCTGAAGGATATCTCCCAGACGGAAAACTGGACAGAAGGGGGAAGTTATCTTGTTGTATGTGCAGGAAGTATTTACATTTGGTGGAAAATTTAGTCTGTGAAGAATATACACACAACTGTTTGAATTTATAAACAAGCTGGAGCAGCTACAGGTACAAGTAAGGGACTTCACACCTACTAGAACCTGTGTTAAATGTACTCAGTTTGTAAGTAAAGGAGCTTTTGGTTTTGTAGCTACCAGATCTATATAACCCTAACTGGGATCTGGGTACCAAGATGAATTCTTTACTTTTTGGATATTATCACCAGCAAAATCTTATCTGTGAAAATGAAACATTTTCACCTTGTAATTTGTATCACACATCTGTTGTGCTACACTTCAGTGATTTTACCCTAACATAAACCAGTATATCTGAATGAACAATTCTGTTGTCCAGTGCATGAGACAAAGAGAGTTATGCTGGGAGGTTCTGTTCGCAAGCTCTCCTTATTTCTCTTGGTTCCTGAAGGATTAATAGGGCTAAAGAATTACAGAAACTTGATACTTGTCACTCAGGTAGACACATACCTGAATGCATAGCCTTTTTGAGTAAAGAAGGTGCCAATTTATATAATCTTTCTTTCAGAGCACAACTACTCAGTCTTTAGAAAGCATTGAGGAATGGTTGCACTTACGTGTTGTAATCAAATTTTGGGAAGTGAATGTTGTTCTTTATTAGCACAGTGAAGTCTTCAGAACTCCTCAGAACAGCAGGCCTAAAAAAGGAACATCAAATTAACTATCTTCTTTTACTTAAATACATCACTTATGCTACTTTACTATTACCTGGAAAGCTGTCAGTAGGAGGAATATGTTGCTAAGAATAACAGATTGAAATGCAAGGAGTGAGGTGGCTCAGGGGATCAAGAAAGATATAGGTGGCTTTCTTAATTTTAGGTATAAATTTTTATTGCATTTGTTTGTGTGGGTCAAGCCTAACTGGCATCTCTACATGCAGCTGAAATATGACCTCAAGAGACTTCTCCTATAAACCTTGCTATAGAACAGCAATAGGAAATTAAGTATTTGACAGGTGATGATTTATGCACAATGAATTGGCAGTTTCATTGCTGGTCCCCACAGGCAGCTGGCCATTTACACCAGAGCTGCACAGCTAGTAAGAGTATAAGAATGAACCATGCACTCAATCCTAGAGGATATCGTTGGAAGTTGAGTGTCAATCACATCACCAAAGGTTGTCTTGCCTTCCTAGAAGATACTGGTTTGAGGAACTCCCCTGTAGTGGTTTGTGTCACTAAATGTGTAGGTGGAATGCAAAGATAATGGAGAACTGGCCGCCAGTCTGACCTTTCCTCAAAAAAGTGGTTTCTCTGAAGCTGATGTGGCAGGAAAGAAGGAATTTTCCACAAATTGCCAGCTGGGTAACCTTGGCCTAGACTGTGTCAGACAACCTCTGCTACAATCCAGGACTTGCCAGGGCTATAGGAAAGTAAGAGATATAATTTTTAGCATTGTCTGTCTAGCATAGGGACTATGCTGAATTAGAATATTGGTGATGTTCTATTTTCAGAATGAGCCAGGATTATTTTAATTTTCATCAAGACAGCCATTCCAAGGGGGAAACCCAGTCTTCAAAGCAGTCAGCCACATAAAGGACAGTGCAGTGCTTCTAAGCAGGGAGTATTTTTCCTGTCATTGTATTTAGAAGTAATGCAGCTGCATTGGAGATCTGTGATGACAAGAAGCACATTAGTTGGATGACATGCAGCTTCCAAGAGGGACTTCACAGAATCACAGAATGGTCAGTGTGAGAAGGGACCTCTGGAGATTGTCTAGTCCAGGGGTCCTCAAACTACTGCCCGTGGGCCGGATACAGCCCCCCAGGGTCCTCAGTCCGGCCCCCTGTATTTACAGAACCCCCCCGCCCCCCCCCCCCCCCCCGCAGGTTGAGGGGGGAAACCAAGCAGCCGCAGATGACTGCCTGCCACTTCATCTGCGTGTCAGCCCCCTGCTTAAAAAGTTTGAGGACCCCTGGTCTAGTCCAACCCCCTGCTAAATCTGCTAAAGCATGTTCTCCTAGAGCAGGTTGCACAGAATCGCATCCAGGCAGGTTTTGAATGTCTCTAGAGGAGGCTCTACAGCCTCTCTGGGCAGTCTGTTCCAGTGCTCTGTCACCCTCAAGATAAAGAAGTTTTTCTTCATATTCAGATAGAACTTCTGTGTTTCAGTTTGTGCCTGCTGCCCCTTGTCCTGTTGCTGGGCACTGCTGAAGAGTCTGGTCCCATCCAGACTTCTCATGAGTGTCTTCTAAACCGAGTCAATGAATGAGACTTGACTGCAAACCAAATTAACATTTGTGGATGATAGCTGGACATGAAAGTCACTGATGAGTTTCAGTGTATAATAGTCAAGACATTAATAATATATGTTCATTTTTAAAGAACTAAAAATGAATGAACTTATAATGTGAGAAATCTCCATAATTCACCCACTGGGAAGCATCCGGAATCTGGTCCAAAGCTATTCTGAAAAAGGTCTGTAAACACCTGTCCTTCAGCCAGCTAATCTGACAGCCATGCCCTGCCTCAGGCAGAAATGAACAATCAAAAATAAAAGAATCTCCTTGCCAACATGCAACGGCTTTGTTCAGCTCCTGCCATAACTAACGGGAAGGAAAAGGAGGCCTCCAGTATAGTTCATGAAACTTACTTTTCAAAGTAATTTGGACAATAAAGACAATCATGGGTGTAACCAAAGCCCAACATTGCTACCACAGTATCTCAACCAGATGGCAAAGCTTCCTGGGCTGTGACCTTGGGTTTATGTATTGTTCTGGTAGAAAATAAACACTGAGCTTTGCTTTTTAGTGATTCCTCATTTTTTCCTTGCCAATGGAACCTGTGAAGGAACTTTATACATCAGAGGTTTGGATCAAACTTCTCATCTGTTATTTTTGGTCCCTGGTAGTGACCGACTACTGGCACTGTAGAGGAAGGTTAGGAAACAAGACAGAATGTGTCAACTGAGCGATGTAATTAAAAGCAAAATTCCCTCTGTAACATACGCAGCAGTGAGCCTACGCGGTGTGACATTTAAAAATGACTGGCAGTCACTGAAATTTTATAAAAAAACTCTAGGATTTTATTAACCCAGGAAGCTCATGCATATCTTTCCCGGATGCTGTATGAACAGTTACAGCCTTCCTGTTGTTGGAGGACAAAGCCTTTTTCAGATCACAACTCTGTCTGCAGGGGAAGGGAATGGAAATTCCTTTAGAAGAGCTGAAAAAAACTCAGCAGAAGGACCTGTAGGAGGCATTGTGGGCTCTGGAGGGGACCTGGCAGTGGAAAAACTGCTCAGTCTGCAGAAAACCCCAAATTAGGGCAATATATGGGATATACACATAGAATCGTGCTTTCATCTTTTAAAAGCAATGAGTTAATAAAGGTGATAATTGATCCAGTTTCTTACAGATGTATTTCAAAGGTGGTTGAGAGGAGCTAAAATTGCTTATCATTTGCTCTCTTAGAGTATGATTTCCATCATTTCAGTTGAAATAAAGTTTTTTTCATATTTTTTTTCATGCTCTGGCTGATAGAAAGATAACATTCTTATCTTGGAACACTACAGCCATGGGCTTACAAAAAAAAGATGGCTATGAGGCCCTTCCATCCTACTCTCCAGGCCACAGCAGCATTGTTCTGTGGAGTCATTTTCCTAGGATTGCCTTCAGCTCACTATTGCAGATTGCCAGCACTGAGTTTGTCATCATCTGCCTAGAGAGGATGGGAGAGACTGTTCTTCAGTCTGAGGTGGATCCCCACACACTAGCCTGCAGCAGAATGTACAGATAACCAATCTGCCCCTACTGTTCTGGGAGGTGGAAGCAACCTCACTGTGATAAATGAACCCACGAGGAACTTCTACACCATAGAGCCCTAAGCCTTGCAGAAGAAACCCCCAAGTTAAAAAACTTTTTATTTCTGTCTCTGATTAAACCTATCTTACATTGATACATTTTCCTTGACATTTGAATTAATGAGCCAAATGCCTCTAGTAAACTGAAGATGAGCCTGTGACATCTAAAACTGTTTCTATGGCAGCTGCATGATGATACAGACTGGAGGCTATGATTTCACGGCAGAATTATACACCAGGACAGATTGTTAGATGTAAGTTATTTAGACATTATAATAAGTGTTAGCAGTATGGCTACAAAGAAGATACGAGACCTACATGTGCCTAGGCAAAGGGATTACCCTAAAATTTCATTACTTTGTCAAATTAAATTCTTCTTTTGATATCAAAAAAATGGAGATATCTCTTTCACTTACTTAGGGGGGCTTTCCATGGATTCCACAGGGCACCATGCCCTGACCTCACAGGTTTTAGTAGTTGCATTGTAATTCACACATCTTCCTGTTTTAATCCCTGTAAAGAAATAAGCTCTACTCAGCAAAGACAAGAGTTTTTTGCCAGTTAGAGACAGTTTCAACATATCAGTGGATTCCTCCTCAAATATAAGATAGGGAGCTTGACATTTCAGATTGTTGCAGCTTTCTATAGGAGGAAGCTGTAGGACGAACTACCCAAACCACAGTCCTGCTACACCTCATCAATCCTTATTTAGCCATTTTCTTGGGTCAGTAGTGCTTGTCATTGTTTTGGCTGAGGGTGAAGTAATTTTCTACACAGTTTTATATAAAGTTACATATCTGAGTCTTGGGATAAATTGAGAAACCAACTGTTTCAGTCAGAAGTTTAATTCAGCAACATGAGCAAATTAAACAAGGACATAAAAGTGGTCAGAAAACCTTAATTCTTTCTGCATTCCTAGAAAGTCAGTATTTTCTGTGAGTGTCTAGTCTTTATCAGGGTAAGTGCTAATCCAGCCAGCAGCCCAAATTCAGGGAATCTCAGTACTACAAAGAATTCACATAGCCGATGAAAACAGTATGATGCCTTCTGGACAACTGGTCCCAACACAGGACACAAGTCCCCTGACTTATTCTGAGAACTACCTAATCATCATAGGGGTGTTACAGATCCTTCAAACAGATCCTTCAATCACTCCATTTGCTAAGCAGTCATGGACTTCAGTGGGAGTGACTGTGAGATTGGCCCTCATTCACACCAGTCTATACTCTTCTTCACATCTCCCCTTCCTCTGCTCCCTCTCACTGTTTCTCCTTTTAGTAAGGGAACACACAAACTGATAAGAACTCAATTTTGTGGTTTGGAAAATATGTTCTCAGATATTTCTTAGGGTTCTGTACTGCAGTTCTCCCGGTTGGATCTTGCACATGCTGCACTGGTCAAAAATGCAGTAGAAGATAGGACACAAAAAGAAGTATTTCAATCTGAAAATGCCGTTTACATACCATGACTGTGGATATCTACACTCCCTTTTTCACAGGACTTGTCTGAAGAGCAGATAGCTTTGACAAAGGGATACTGGAAAAAAAATTACATAAAAGAGCAATACAAATATCTCCCTCTCCACACCTAGGTACAAAGCCTTACTCAGCTTCAATGTATAACTATCAAATAATAAGAGAAAATAACAATGCAGAACCGGTATAACCCTTACTAATTATCTGGCTTGTAGGAGACAAAGGCTCAGCTACCTGCAAAAACAACAAAAAATCCCTTTCCATGCTTACAATAAAATTTTCCTTTATTATTTATATCTTTTCCCATTTTTTACACTCTCTCCTATGCTATTAAGCACGATAAATTCTATATTGGAGTTTTAAATTCTTTGTTTACTAACAGTCCCATATAGTTTTGCCAGTGAAAGTCAACTTGTATTCAGGAACTACTCTGCAAGGTCCCACTTCTAGGCCAGCCAAATGAAGAGGAGAGCTGCAGCTGACAACCAGGTTTGATCTACAGAAAGGAAGGAAGGGGACATGTAGGAATGAGCAACAGTAGTAGTAAAAGCACCAGATTAGCAGAGAAGCTGATAGAAATTCTGTAGCTCCATCATTCCTTCAGGTTTTCTTCGAGAGCAGCAGCAATACCAGAGAAGCTGGACAGCAATCACTGGCCTGAATGTCATCACCTTCTGAAAGTGATGCAGATAGGTTTGGCTGCAAGGTCATTGGTGAGAGGCGAAGTCACAACTGCCAGCAGACTCCCCAAGAAAGAAAAGGAGCAATTAAATGAGATCTTGCGTGTTAGCTGCTTAGATACAGGCATAGAGAGCAACAGTATTTGCTTGTACTGGACTGCTCCAAGGACAGTCCCCTCTTACATCAGCATGTGTTCCATGCATCATAAGTGTAAATCACAAAATATATTTACCTCAGGGCAGGTATGCTCAATCTGATTCTCTGTTGTAATGATGTTGGTCATCACAAAAAAAGAGTTTACCCCCTACATGGAGGAAAGGACATGAACCTGACTGAAATTTCACATACTTGATTCAGAAATCAGTTATTTCAGAATATCACCTGAAAGGACAACAAGGCTGTTCCTGCTCTATCTTCCCCTGATAGACATCCAGATTTTACCCGGCTCAAACAGGAAAAGTAGGGACGTCTTCTGGGAAGGAATGAGCAGCCAGAGGCAGGAAGGTGCTGATTATTTTTCTTTTTAACTGGCATCACAACCAAGAAAGATATACTAGCATTAACTGGTAATAACACTGCTGTGTTTAGTACAGCTATACCGGAGTGAATCTGTCCCTAGGTTTGCTAGTACCAAAATAATAAATTGATTATGTAAAAATTATGTAACAAATAGAACCACAGAAATTTCATAAGACATGACATTCCACACCACACACACACCACACACACACACCCCCCTTATATTAAAGGAGGAAGGGAAGATTTGGCTTTAAGCATTGCTATCTCCAATGTAATTACATTGAATGGCAGGATACAGACATGTCATGTCAGGAAAGCAACCAGATGGATCAATGGAAGCTGAACACAGGACTGACATTAAATTAAGACTTGCCTGCACTGGTATAGCGTATTCTGCTGTATCCCAGATCCTGTTGTTTGTGTAAGCCACTCCCTTCACACTAGTGCGAACTGAGCTGTTAATTTCATCCGTCTCCTGATAGAGTCTGTGAATGAAGACTATACAACTGGCCAGATAAAACAGAAAGGACAAATAAGCCCATAAGAATAAAATGGGTCAGCTTGTTTGTATCGCCCTTGGACAAAATGCACTGCAAGATAAAAGTCAGACGGACATTTTTAAGTAATGGAGAGCCTTTTTAGTGTGAGGCACATGCACGGCTGGACCAAAGTCTGCCTTGTTTTCACTTTTGCAACTTCTAGCTTTGTCAGAAATGAATTGATATATGCATGAAGAAAATTTCTATTTTCCATCCTAAATTATACAGACTACATGAGGTGACATCCTGGCCCTTCAGATGCCATTTGTGAAACACCAATTAACCACAACAGGACTTGATGTCATACAAAAACTTTTACCCATGCTGCATTGCTGTGTACCTAGACTCTGACTTTTTCTGTCCCAAATGGTAGTGTCCTCTCTATGTTTGTTTTTTACAAGAGCTTAGAATACTTCATCTTATCTTTCCAGAGTGACTACCTTTTGTGCCTTAGGCTGATTACTATGAAAACCTTGACCTAATGGTTTCACTTTCTCATGCATTGAGTGTGTTAACAAAAGGCGGAAGGATGCCTCAAATGTTTTTAAGCTGACAGGAAAGTCATCTAGCTCATTTAACTCATAAAAACACCATCAACTTTGAAAAACCATGTTCAGAAGATACTTTCTACACAACACAAAACTGATATAAAAGGTTTGCTTTGGAAAACAAGCCACAAGAGCTAGCACCATTTCAATATAACAACAAACTGTTCTGGAGGAGGATAAAACAGTACCTGAAGAACAGAAATATAAAGCAACTGATCAGTGATCCTTTATTAGTATGGTCTATTATAACAGCATTTCTGCCTTTTCCAGGAGAACAGTGCTTTGGGATAACCACATTGTTGGAAACTGGCAGTGGGAACCCAGCTCTGAGCACTAGTAGGTGGGTATGGTACCTTAGTAAGGCAACTTGAATTTCCTGCAGACCTGATTCTTTGTGAGATTGGGATCAGTGTGCTCAATGTCCTGGCTTGCAGCCCTCCCACGAGAATAAAACCAACTTCATGAACTTCAGCAGACTTTGTTCAGCAAACACTTATCACTGAGAACAGCCCTAGTTTGGCAGCAAAGAGGAAAATCTGCCCTTTAGAGGCAATCAGTTATTGTATATTCCTAAAACATCTTATTGTTCTTGAAATCTGCTGCAAAGGGTGACTCACTATTTCATCTGACCCTGAATAGGAGACTCTACAGAGCAGGCTCTAATCTCAGAAACAGTGGTGTAAATCTAAGATTATTCAGTGGAGTTATTTGGATTTTTCAGACAAGAAACAAAACCAGACAGCATGGCAAAAAACAAAACTGACAGTGGATTTTAGAGGCAGCTTAGTTAACTATGTCCAAGCAACCCACCCTGTTAAATAAAAATCCATGCTACACTCCCACCACAAAGTTCCCACACCACCTGTCTCCCAAGAATGGTCTACCACCAGATTAATGACCTTGTTTGCTGCCACAAAACTCGAAGTGCTGAAAGCTACATTGTAACCAGGCAACCACTAATACAAGAAACGCTTCCTCGGGTACAACACAGCATCCTTTCACCATCCACTTACCAAATAGACAGAGCAAGAGTTGCATAGAAGGCAATCTGCACACATCCGCATACAGGACTCTGGATGCGTACGTATTTTGGAGAGCTGTACTGACTCACAGAGTCCAGGCAGCCCTGTACATCCATTGCTAGTACTTCCCGTGAGGCGCTGGCTTTTGAAAAAAACGCAGCTGCCTAGTGCTGTCTCCTTCCACCCCTACGTCCTTCCCAGGCCACTCCACTTAAAGGCACAGTCAGGAACATGTATGAAATGGTACCACAGGCCATTTAAAGAATGGCGGTTGATGGAATGAGGAACTACCTGAAGAGCCACGTCCTTTGGTTTATTCACAGAAAAAGCACCGAATTTTACCCCGAAGCTCCAGAACGGGTGGCTCAGCACTGTTCTTGTCACCTTCTGTTGATGGCCGTTCTCCTCAGTACTAGCAGACTTAGCCAGTCTGAAGAAACACTGGGACAACTGTAGAGATGAGGCTAAATGGATGGAAGCCAGCATCATGCTGACTTTCTTCTGGGCCAAACTCTTCACCACCCAACACTTTGCACCAGTGGAAAGAAGGTGTAATGCACTTCTGGACTGGGCAGATGCATGCAACACCCATTCTGCAGGGGTGGCAATGGTAATGCAAGCTTTTGGGTCATCAATGGCCACAGAGATCTCAAGCTTCTTATCTCACATTGCATGTAACACCATCCTGTATGGTCTTAGATTGGTTTTGTATCAGGTCATGGGATTAAAAAGGGAGTGGCAAAGTCACTATTCCTCCCAGCAGAGCCAATACATGGCACGTACTTTGGCTGCAGTCTCTCCTGCTCTGCAGAACCACACACAAACCAGCGCTGGTCATTCAGTGTGCTGCAAAGGCAACTATTTGCATCTGGTCTGGGGGGTCGAAGAGGAGGTGTGAGGCTACCATCTGACACTGTAAAGACAGGAGGTGGAGCTGTAAAGATGCAGAGTTGTGAAGGTGGGACCTGTAAATCTCAGGCTCAGTCTGAAAGACAGGAAGTTTGTATCAGAATCCATTAGACCCAGATCAAAAGGACCAGGGTTCTCTCTCCTGCAACAGAAGACCAACACAGAGGTGCAAAATATACAAACTCTACAATACAGATCTAATGTTTTTCTTCTAATCCTTTAGCATTTTAAATCACCTAGGATGCTACCTACAGCTGTAGTCATGACAAAACATTCAGAAACAGACAGGCTTCTTGGCTGTCCCTATTGTCTTAAATGCTTGAGCACACAGGAACAAGTTACATTTTGCACAAACAGGCTTAATTTTTTGAGACATCAGTAATCACTCCTTAGCCTTTTGCTGATCACAGTCCATACTGCCATGGTGGGTATTAGTGACACTTAAGTAAGCAAAATCCTGCTACATAATAACTGAAAAATCTGCAAGTAAGAATCAGAAACAGACCTGGGATGCATTTAGGTGCTAGAATTGCCACAAAGAAACTGATTTTTAATGTAACACAGACCTATGTGTACATTCACATAACAATATTTATAATAGAAAATCAAACAGGAGGGCTCAGATTGCATAAGCAAAGCAGAAGTGTTGCCTTCTCTTCCTAAATGCTTGTCTTCACTTAACATCTTCCATCTGTTTGGGTTCTGTATTGGGTTTGAATGGCAAGGTCTCAGTAGCGGGGGAGGGCTACAGGGTGGCTTCTGTGAGAAGATGCCAGAACCTTCCCCTGTGTCCAATGGAGCCAGTGCCAGCCAGCTCCAAGATGGACTCACCGCTGACCAAGGCTGAGCCCATCAGCAATGGTGGCAGCACCTGTGGGATAATGCATTTAAGAAGGGTAAAAAAAAAAGCTGCACAACAAATTGCAGCTGGAGAGAGGCATGAAACTATGTGAGAGCAACAACTCTGCAGCCCCCTAGGCCAGCGCAGGAAGAGACAGGAGGGGCTCCAGGCGCCGGAGCAGAGATTCCCCAGCAGCCTGTGGTGAAGCCCACGGTGAGGCAGGCTGTGCCCTCAGCCCATGGAGCCCATGGCAGAGCAGATATCCACCTGCAGCCTGGGGAGGGCCCATGCCGGAGCAGGGGGATGCCGGGATGCCCTGGGAAGCCTGTGCTGGAGCAGGCTCCTGGCGGGACCTGTGGCCCTGTGGAGAGAGCAGCCCAGGCTGGAGCAGGTTTGCTGGCAGGACCTGTGACCCCATGGGGACACAGTTTGGAACAGCCTGTTCCTGAAGGGTTGCACCCCATGGAAGGGACCCATGCTGGAGCAATGTGTGAAGAACTGCAGCCTGTGGGAAGGACTCACATTGGGGAAGTTCATGGAGAACTGTCTCCTGTGGGAGGGACCCCACGCTGGAACAGGGGAAGAGTGTGAGGAGGAAGAAGCAGCAGAGGTGAAATGCAATGAACTGACTGCAACCCCCATTCCCCATTCCCCTGTGACACTCAGAGGGAGGAGGCAGGGAATTTGGGAGTTAATTTGAGCCCTGGAATAAGAGGAGGGTGGGTGGAGGAAAGGTGGTTTTAAGTTTTGGTTTTGGTTCTTTGAGCCCTGGAAGAAGAGAGGGGTGGGGGAAAGGTATTTTTAAGTTTTGGTTTTGGTTCTCATTATCCTACTCTAATTTGAATTGTAATAGACTCATTTCCCCCAGTCAAGCTCTTTCACCCATGACTGTAACTGCTGAGTGATCTCCCTGTCCTTATCTCAACCCACGAGCCTTTTGTTATATTTTCTCTCCCCTGTCCAGTCGAGGAGGGGAGTGATAGAGTGGTTTTGGGGCACCTGGTGTTCAGCCAAGGTCAAACCACTACAGGATCTAATCTTGGCGGTTTGGCTGGAGGTATTAATCTTCTTGCCCACCACGTTCCATACAAGGTGATCTCTCTGCCCACGGAGCACGGTTTTGATTTGCTGGCTTCCGTGGTGGAGCACACTCACAGTTTTATAAGGCTGTCATCCACAAAGCAGTAGCTATAAAGGGAGGAGGAACTCAGGAGGGAGTAATGAAGCCATGCCTGCAGATCTGAAGAGCTCTGGGTAGTTTATTCGCAGGCTCATTCTCTTTCTTTTGCACGTTGCCTCGCCATTATGCCTTTTCAATAAGCAGTTTCCATAAGCCTTTCCCAAGCAATATAAAAAAAAATCCCTATGCAGAGAACTGTATGGAACTATAGGGCTGAACTGTTACAATGACTCTCATGTCATTAGGAAACTTTGCTTGAAACCCTGTATCACTCTCCATGCAAACTAACTTGGGAATTTGGAAAATGCCCCAAGAATTATACAACAAACATATATGAACGTTGGCCTTTGATTCTGTAAGTCTTGATCCAGATACCATATGACTCCAACTAAGATAACTTAAAACAAGTTAAGCATCAAACAAATATCCCAAATGCTTTCTGTAATATTTACCCAAGGTTGCACTGAAATCTATTATCTCTTTTATGTCTGTGAAGATTCTGTTGTGATATAGAGGTCAAGACATTGAGCTAAGCCTTATTTTTTTTTTTTAAGCAGTAAGTTTGAAAATTCTGATGCCACTACAGACTGTAAATACCAAGCAGCAGGCAGGCAGCCTGGGGTAGCAGTATGGCTATTTTGGGCTGCACTTATGAATAGCACAAAATGGTTGGAAGAAACGATCATGAAAACATACAACTTTAATGATGACACAGGTTCCCCCACACTTTCCCCAAGCTGGGAAGTCCCATAGAACTGGGCTCCAACGTATGATCTTGCTCCTGACTTCAATCACTTGAGCTGTCAAACGGGTCCAGTCCAATTCTAATGACATCTGGTCATGGAGGTCTCCTTCCCCCCAAGAGTCAGAACAATTAGGCTTCATGGGTTTCCACTGTGACAGAGTTAAACAATCTCACCATGTTATTTTTCTCCTTCTCTTGGCGTTTCCTAAAGTTTTCAGACTTCCTTCCTCTTCTTTATCTGTCACCTCTTTAATGTTACAGAGATATAAGAAGGGAGCAGTCCTTTGCTTCTTGCAAGGTGTGGAGACTGAAATAGTCTGATGTAGAGGAGAATCTTAGAGCAGCACTCTCCCACCATACCCAGCACAGATCCCTCTCCATCCTCAGCACTATGGGCACAATTGCTTTCTCCTCTGCACCGAGGTTTGAAGAAAAGATGTGTATGGGTATTTAGAGAAACGGTGTTTCTCTAGCATTAAGTGAGGGACCCACACCCACTGCTTCCTATTACCCATTAAGGCAGTCTACAGGGAGCAGGACCTGGCCCCCAGGGCCTCTACAGGCAACATCGTTTTCATTTGCTCTCTCTGTGTATTCTATATGCTCAAAATACTCATCAGAAGAAAAACGTAATTGATACCAGGAAAACATGTCAAGGGAAAGTAGATCTCTTCTGGGAACTTGTAGGTAAATACGGTTCCTAAAGGTCAGTATACGTACTGAAAGCACAAAGGAAACATGAGCTAGTTCTAAAGTTCAAATCCAGGAGTCAGGAGACTTGGATTATGTTCCTGGCTCTACCACAGCTTTCATGCACAACCACAAGCAACCCATCCATCCCCTCTGTAGCTTAGTTTAGCCAGTTAAAAGCTAGGACACCAGTGCAGTGTCACTTTTCAGGCTTCCTGTGAAGACCAGTAGATTAGTATTTTATGAAGCATTTTCTGTTCCTCAGAAAGAAAAAAGGAGATTACCTAAGACAGACGCAGTGCTTAGAATTGCAAAGTATTACATGCTATTTACTGAGTCAAATTCTGCAGTGATTTACAACCTGTGCATTTCAATTGGCGCCAATTTAGTATGACTCATTGCATATTTTAATCCATCATCTGTGGATTCACATGGGATTCTAAGACTATCCAAGAAGCTGATCGCAATAGCAGAGGCTCCAAAATCCACCTATTTAAGGTCTAAGCACGGGGTTTGAAAGATCTGCAACAAAAACCTTGCAGATTGAGAGATATCCATTTCACAAACAAGTTTCACTTTAATATATAGTTATTTTTGATTCCTTGGCATTTTTGAAGCTCCTCTCCTCGTTTCAGATTTAGCATAGCTAGCACTGCATATTTATTGCTACTCTGAGGCACACTGACAACTGATGTTGAACCCTGAGGGCATAAATCTGCTGTTTGCCCTAGTGAAGCCTGGGCACAGGACCTGTCACAGGATCCTCTGTGCATTTTTCTGTCTCAAAGAAACGAAGTAACTGTACACCTGATACGTACATCAGCCACACATGACATCCCTTTATATTCTTTATACTGACTTTATACAGTCAAAGACTGCCAGAAATCTTAATTGGGTAACTGCATCAATCTGTTTGTACATCTCCTACACATGCGACAACAGCCTCCTTCTTAAGAAACCGCAAAGCTAAGTATATACTTGAAAGGGTGAACCTCAAACCTATTTTTGCTGTTCCTTGCATCAAGGAAACGTGCTGTGAAGGAGCCCCAAGAGCGCCGCAGCCTATGGAGTGCAGGCCCCAGCATGGCCTCCCGCCACCACAGCCAGGCTTCCCACACCGCAAAGCCCCCCGAACCTGCCCGGGGGCTAAACCCCTCCGGCGTCTGGCAAGGGTGCTGTGCCCACCCCGCTGCCTCACAGCGCCGCGCAGGGCAGGGCAGGCCCGGCGGCTCAGGTCAGAAGCTGGGCATCAAAATCCCAATCCCTGCCCAATGGGGGGCGGGAAGCCGGGGGGACACTGGACACGCCGGGTGACAGCTGCCCAGGGCCCCCCGGGCTGGCCAAGCGGCGCAGCGGGAAGGGCTGCCGGGGCAGGCCGCGGCGCCGCCGGAAGGCCTCCCGGTGCGGCCTGCTGCGCGCTGCCTCTCCTCTGGCCGCTGCACGCTGCGAGGGCAGCGAAACAAGCGAGAGGACAGGGACCCGCCGGGAGAACCGAACCGAACCGAACCGAACCGAACTGACCCCGCCCCGCCCCGCCCCGCCCCGCAGCCTGCCCCGCCCCCGCTCTGCGCAAGCGCGGCCGCCCCTGGCCAGTTTCCAGCCGCTCCGGCGCCTTGCGGAAGTGACGCCATTGCCCTGGTCCGGGCAACCGTTACCAGGGTAACCGGGAGGCGCGCGCGGGAAGCCCGGGGCGGCCCGCACCGGCCCGCGCCGGGGGGGGGGAAGGGCGAGGCCGCCCCGCCGCTTCAGGGCGCTGCAGCTGGCGGGCGGCCCCGCCGCCTCCCCCCGCCGCCTCCCCCCGCCGCCTCCGTGAGGGGCCCGGCCTTCCTCCCTGGGCCGTGGGGCTGTCGGGGCGGCCAGGCGGGGCCCCGTGGGCCGGGGGCACCTCACCGCCTCGGGGGCGCCTCCAGCCACCCTCCCGGCGGCTCCCGGCTCCCTCTCCCTGCTGAGGCCTCCTGACATCTCTTCTGTCTTTCCTGCAGAGGTTTTTCCAGGACACGATCATGAGTGAGCAAATCCAGTTCATTGTTGAGAAGCTCAATCAAGAGCCCTTCAGGAAGAACTACAATTTAATCACCTTTGACTCCTTAGAGTCAGTGCAGTTGTTGCAGCTGCTCAATGATGTTCTGGGGGAGATTGACCCAAAGGTAAGGAAGGCAATCAGGGCCGCTCAGGCCTGTGTAATCACAAGCATCTTAAATGGGCTTGACACATCAATGTGCTTTTATTTAGGCCTGGCTCTGTATAATCTTGTGGCGTGTTTGGTTTACCAGAATAGCTTGTATGAATCTTCCTGGAAATAAATGTGCCTGACAAGAATCCTTTCTGTCTATACATCTATGTATTTTGGCAAACCAGCAAATGTTTCTTGGGCCAGGGGTACTGGATCCCTGTCCCCCAGAAACATAACTGTATATTTTTCCTTGGAATCAGGATATAGGTCTTACCTTGGTTCATATGGACAACTGCTGTGTTCTTGCACACATGCATAGGGTAGGAACTGATCAAGGACTGAACCTCATGACTTAGCTGTTGCAATTGATATTGAATCCCTCTCCTTTGGGGCTACCAAAAGTGTGTATGAGATCAGAAGGGGTTGTTTATACATCTGGGGTGCAGATATGTGTACCTTGGTGTGCTAGGATAGCTGACTTCCTTAGTGGAAGTAATCAGCTAGTGTGCATAGATGAGGTGCCATGAGCCAGGATAATGTATACCTCAAATAAATTTATCTGAATACACACGTTGGAGAAAAATCCATTAGAAGAGAATTGAAGTTTGGTGATAAAAAGGATGTTCTGTATGGAGCATCTAATTTCATTGACATACCATGATACATGGATAAAGTCAATTCCTTTAGTGTTGCTAGTTAATTAACATGACTTGGATAAACAGTGGATAATTAATTTTTTTTTTACAACGATTTAGCATGCTGTTGACATTAGAGAAGAGCTGCCGGAACAGACAGCTAAAAGAATGTTGAGTCTTCTTGGTATCCTTAAATACAAACCTCCAGGAAGTATATCAGACTTGTAAGTATCTTTTTGTCTACAGATCACGGTAAAACATCTTTTACCGTTTACAATTCAGTACTTGTGTGTCTTTTTGATCTCGGCTATCCCAGTGGGTACGTGTAACGCCTTGAAGGCAGCTCCTCCCTTGCGCCTATGGAGTGTATGATATAGGGGATGGCAGCAGAAGGCTGCGGCGGGTGTAGGCTGCCCTCGGGCCCCGCTGCAGCCGCTGCTATTGCGGAGCCAGCCAGGAGAGGGTGCCGCATGACTGGAGGGTCAGTCCCGTACCCGTCCCTTTCAAACCACCCGCCCGAGGCTGGATTGCACCCTTCTGCGCCAGGTTATAGTCCAGAAAACCTACACTCTTCCCACATTGCGATACTCTTCGGGAATAAAGGCAGAAAAGGAAGAGTTGTTGTTGCTGGCTTTAGCCTTCCGATGTGTTTACGGGGGTTTTATCTGTCTCAAGGTAGCAGAATTGGGATCATAAACAGCAAACCGGCATCATGAGTGTTTTCTCTTTTCATAACATTAATAAAATCATTAGGCAAGTGGAGGGGGAATGTCAAAATATTGCAGATTGTGCCAAGCTAGTGTTCTTTAGTACGAGATTTATTGGTATTTTCTTTTTGTTGTTTTCATATGGGAGTGCATTTCGCCAAGGGTTAGTCACTGGAAGCAAACCTGTAATTCATCCTGTTTTACATTGGCTTCTTCAGAGGACCAATGAACTCAAGAAAAGAGCTTATCTGGCACGTTTCTTAGTAAAATTAGAAGTGCCAGCGGAGTTTCTACAGGATGATACTGTGGCTGACGTCAATAAACAGGTACAGTTTTCCATGAATGCCAACATTTTACACTAATTAAAGTGCAAATAGGAGGGATAAATGAACTGGGAAGTTACTGTTGAGCTATGTGTTCAAGTGAGTTATATTAAGAGCATGTTGGAATCAAGGGTGAGCAAAGATTCCTAAGAAGAAATGCATGTCTTGACCACTTTTCTTCCAATAACCCTGAAATTGTATGTTAATGGGTAGCATTGAATTAAAGGTTTCAAGGCCATTAAATACTGGGTGCTAAATAATGTTCAGAGGCATGCTGGCCAAGACAGGCTTTTATTTCTTAATTATTAAACACTTTTTCTTCCATATGAACTATGAAAAGGATATTTTTAACTTTATAAATTACAACTTCAAACTAGTCCAGAAAACGTTATGACCAAAAGCCAACGTCTCCTAATTGTCAGTTGATTGTATAGTATTTAGTACCTAATATTTGTATCAGCCTTATCCCACTTCTGCTTCAAACATTTATGTTTTTGTGAAAAAGTAAAATATTTCTTTTTCCTGAGCTGACATTCCTATTCATTATGTTTCCACTTCTTTTGTGAGCATTAAATGTTGATTTTAGGTAGTCAGGCTGGGTGGATTTGAAATGTAAAGCTTAAAGTGAACCAAAGTTATGGTTTTAGACCTGTATTATGAGGTACATATTCACCTCATTTTTATCCAGTTTTCTGTGCCTTTTGTTATACATAGTGACTTGCAAAATCACAGTGTTTTTGAATGTTTGTAACAGGTAACTGAGTCTATTAATTGTGTACCAGCAAAGCTGTATAGTCTGACTAAAGCTTGACTAAACCTCTTATTTTTCTGTTACCACTAACAATATTTGATTTATAACCTGGAATAACTAAGCAGAAGTAGCAAAGAGAGAAAGGAGTGCAGACTGTATGTTTTTTCAGTATGTCGCAGTCTTAGTATGTATAAATATCCAACTCCCATAATTTCCATTAGGTAAGATGTGTTCCTTTTTGGAATTACAGTAATATAACCATCTTATTAAATTAATACCTTGCTGATTATTTCAAAACAGAAGCTATGGTAATATAGTACCTTAAAGTAATTTAACATTACAATGCAAATATTGAGAATCTAATAGATTAAAGAATTTAGCCTAAATATTTAGATACAGACTTGCAATAGTGTGTTTTAAGAAAATATTTCAAATATGAGAGTTTGGAAGTCGTAGAACATTGTCCAGTTTTATGGTGTATAGGATGAAGTTTAAATGTACTTCTGTAAATTATTTAAACAAGATACTGGGAATACTTGCCACCTTCCCAACTGGGTTGTGATTTAGACATTGGATCGGCTGCAGTATATAGTTTAAAAAGTTAGCAACTTCAGGCAAAAATCTAGTTGTCTGGTCTTCAGTGAGTTGCCCCCAGGTGCCAGGAACCTTTCTGCGATAGGAACCTGGGTGTTCTTTGGTCATTTGAGTGTGTCACGTATTTCGGGTGCATGTGGGATAGCTGCAGCTTTTATTTGCTGAAAGTGAGAAACCTTCCCTTCATTATGATCGGCCAGCTGTGCTATGCCCTTGTTTGAATCTTGCCACTGGTCTTGAAATTTTGTGGTCCAATAAGGAAAAGACTTATTAAGCTCCCCTTTTGAAAGAGGTAAGAGAATCCACACAAAGGAAAGCTGTGGGCATCAGCAATTGTGAATACAGTTGCTCAGAGACTACCTGCTATTTGATTATTTGTTAAATATCTATAATGCGTAAGTGATATAATGCAGGCCAGTTGTGTCTTTACTCCTACTTTTTTGTAACTTGTTCTTCATTGTCCAGCGTGTGCATACCTTGTCATACCTTTATTTGCCATTTAATGAAGCTCTTTCTCTATTACTTTATCTTCTTCTGAGTAGCCATTTTATTCCTATTTTGTTTTAATTCATTCCAGCTTGTTGGTGTGTGCCTGATATTGAAACAACCAGAAATGAACAGAGCATTCTAGATGCTGGTTCCCCAGGGTTTTATAGAATAGAATTGCTGCTTCACTGCTCAGGATACGATGCCTTTGTTTGAACTGGCCTTTGCTGTTGCCATTTTGTGTTCAACATTTATATCAATTGCTCTTTCCAGGAAGTAAAAAATGACTTGATATTCTCTTTTTAGATTTTTCCATCTCATTGAGTGGCTGTTTCTGTGGAGATTATCTTTCCATATATCTCAGCTTGCATTTCCCCAAGTTGAATCTAAATTTATTTCCTATCCATATTTCTAAACTCTTTCTGTCCCCTGTTATTTCTCTACCCACACAGACTTTCACACTGCCTCTCAGTTTAAGATTACTGGTGGGCAATATACTGGTGTGGAAGTAGCACACTGTCTACTTCTTTCTAACTACCGAACTACATATATCAATCTCTGTAATATACTGAGGGCATGATTACGCAATGTGTCAAACCTGTTTCTCACATGTAAAGTCAGGTGTGTGCTCGGATTCCTTTGCTGAATTGAAGCTCAGTGCTTTATAAATTTAAGATCCGTTGCTTCAATCAAGCATGCTATTAGATCAAGCTCTTCCTTGTTGGGCTGATAAATTTACATATGTGATATGCACAGATTTATAGTAAGAGAGAATAATTTAATATGGCATTGTCCCTTTCAGATAACATCTTATCTTCCTGTTTTGGAAATACACTATGTATTCCAAGGGAAGAGGTGAAAATACTGAAGAAATTGTGAAACTTCTGAGCGTACTTTCAAATGCAAGATAATTCAGTGTGATTTTTTTATTATTTCATGTTGACAAGCTTTTGTGATGAAAAAATGCCTTTAATTCTTGTTCTCACCATATTTCTATTTCTGTATTTACTGTCTTAGTAGTAAAGCAACATGTTGATCTGAAAATCCTTACACACAGAGCTGGTTTTTATTTCATTTTGTAGTATGAAGAACTGATGGAAGCATTTAAAAACCTACATAAGGAGTGTGAGCAGCTGAGAACATCTGGTTTATCTACTGCAGAAATAAGAAGGGTAAAAAATTCTGACAGAATCGCAGAACTTTTGTTTAGGTTTTTCTTGAATATTTTTGTTGGTTTTGTGGCCTCATTACAGTGTACAAGTTGTAGAGGTCAGAGCTGGTAGGCAGTGCAGCTCCTTTTTGAAACTGCTCTGTTGGCAAACAGATGAGAAAGTCCTCACTTGTGCTTAAGACTGAGCTTTCTGAAGCAGGTTGGGAAACAATGCTGCCAAGACTCCGTTCAGCATGATTTTCAAATATTAGAACTCCCTTTCCTCTGAATGCAAACTGATGCAAAGCCTTTTGCTTCACTGACGTAGGGTAGTAATTTCAGAGGGTGTTGAATGAATTAAGAGCTTATGTCAACAAAAATGATGATCCTGTGTGGCTAAGGTGTGAAGTAAGGATATTTGCTTTCAGCAAAATATTTAAGCATGTGTACAGCTTTCCAGTAAGACATATAGACGAGTTAAGCAAATGTTGAGATAAGGTCTGCATTTGGAGAATTTAGTTCCCTTTCCCTTGTAACTTAGTCTGTGGAGTCCAGCTGTTGTAAAATAGGATTAAAGGAGAATAATAATCGGTTAAGTTTTTTAGCACTAGAAAGTGTGTCTTTGAACACAATTTTAATACAAAAAAAGCCAGCAAACATCTCTCCTATGCAACTTCATGCAAAATTGTCTGCCAGGAAGTGGATAATGATGGTAACATTACGAACATATGTTACACTGCATCAAATGTTGAACTCATGCTGATTTTTGCTTGGTTGTTTCTGTTTGCTTGTTTTTATTTTAGAGAAATCAACCTGCTTTTATTTTAAATGTTCACACTAATACTCAAGGATGCAGATGAGGGAATGTTAGCATAAAGAGAGTGGGAACTGTGGGGGAAGTCAGAGAGAAGAGATTGGAATCCTGGATGTTCTGATCATAGATCAATAAAATTATAACTGCCTCAGTGTATTCAGAGAAAAATTCCATTTTCATATTAATTTGAATAGTATTTAGTCCAATCCCTATTATATTGTAAATAAATTAACATTTCTTTCTTTGTTTTTTCTGCTTTTTAGGACATCAGTGCAATGGAAGAGGAGAAAGATCAACTCATCAAAAGAGTAGAGCGTCTTAAGAAGAGGGTAATAGGAGAAGTAACACTGTTACGTTTCAGTGTCATAATACTTGGCTTGCAACTCTGATTTTGGAATGCAAACAAGGATTAAGATAAACATACTGTATGTCTAGGAAGGAATCGAATAACTAACTGACCCACAGGGAATCTGCCTAGGCCTTAGTCCAGAGCTTTTAAGAATCTTGAGTCCGGTACTTTGCTGTCATTTCTGAGTAGTAACATGTATGGAAGGGAAGTGCTAAGTGGGCTTGTGAGACATATGATCTCCTTAATGTATTTCTCAACTATCTGACAGTAACATGCACTATTTATCCACTTGCTGTAGGTGGAGACAGTACAAAATCATCAACGGATGCTTGAAATAGCAAGACAGCTTCGCTTAGAAAAAGAGAGAGAAGAATCTTTGGCTCAACAGAAACAAGAACAAAAAAATCAGGTACTGACATAAAAGGATACCTGTTAAAATAAATGGTTGTTGACGTTTGTTTGGGAATCATGCATTTAAAAAAGTACCTCAGGAAAAACAGTACAGTTTCTCCCAACACTAGCAAATTCAATCCTATTCAACATATATATGTACATTCTAAGGGAAAAGGCTTGACCCTGCAAGTTCTGAAAACCTCATTCAAGGTACTTGGCTGCCTCAGCTGCCACTGACATCATCATTTAGCAGTCCCAGGAAATGTTCCATGACTTACTCTTGTAGCACCCTAAGATAATTCTTTATATTTATGGTAGTGAGCAAATGTTTCCTTAGTTTGATTTGTATCTCTGTGCAGCTGCGCTAAGATTGCAGGGGCTGAGTAACACAGCCAGTACCTCAGCTTTTCATTGGGTGCAGGGAATATGTATTCCAGAGCAACCTTGGCATATTGTTCCCAGAGCTTGACAAAAATGATGTCCTGGGAAGCCCTGGAAGCAGTTGACATCTGAATATAAGGGAGAGTTTTGTTCCTGAGCTATGTTGTCAAAACAAGATACTTCAATAAAATCCAGTGCCCTATCGTTGCATCTTCTCACCAAATTCTGTAGCACAAACTTCAACACTGTATTAAAAGGGGAAAACCCAGACTTCTAGTATCGCAGTCTGTATCTAGATGTGGAATCTGTGTGAATCGGTAGGCTTTCAAGGGGATGGGTCTTTGCTTGGATCCAAGTGAGACCACAAGTCAAATGAAAGTGATGTCCAGCTAATTTCGGTTCTTAGTACACATCTCTCTAAATCACAAAAATGCTCATCAGCTGGATGTTATTTGGCAGCAAGCTTTCCAGTGGGCTCTCAAGTTGGGCAGTGGATTGCTGTGACAGCTCGCCTGCATTGCAAGAACTGCAGCATAAGGATAGTCACCTGCTGCAGTTATGGTGCTTGCCATCTCTTTTTTGTTTTTCTAATGTTCAAGCCACTCAGTGTTTTTGGTTAAAAATTGTGTAATGAATTTCTGCTATAGAGAAAATAGTGCTCAGGAGTACAAGAATACTTTCTTCAATTAACATCAAGGAATATCAAGTTCACTGAAAATTTGCTGTGGCATGTTCCCTTGTGAAACAGGGAATCACCAGATGCTTATAGCTACCATTTTTTATTTTTGGGGATTCTTTTTGATACTCTTTTGTTTTAGTTGTTTGAATATGCATTTCAAAGCTTACAAAGTGTGTCCAATTGTCTTTCAAAAGTTGTTCCATGCAGAGCAGAGACTGCAAAGAGCACAGCTCCAGCTGAAAGAGATGCATCATGCAGTAGTGGATTCAAAACCTGAAAGTAAGTAGTACTCAATATGTTCTAAAGGCACATGCTGGGGATCCTAAAGCTGAACATGCCTTGCCCCAAATAAACAGGGAGACAGTCACAAGGGAAGATGGTATCAGTTGTATTTTTGAGATCCACTTTTTAAAAAATACTAAAACAGTTAAATACTGAATACTAACCGTAATACTCTGTAAGAAAAAAAAGCAGTTGGAACTACAAAGAATTGGAAAAAGCAGAAACCTGTTACTAAATCAGGAGTTTGTCTTTTCTAAGGTTTTATGCCTTTTATATTTGTAATTGGGCGTTGGTGAAATATGGCTTCTTTAAAAATTTTCTCAATGAATGTACAAATACATTGAATACTATGTTTTATTCATGTAGGCTTTTTCTAGTTCTTCTAGTTACCTTCTATAAAATATTTGTTTGAAAAGCTCTAAGGGCTGTTTCTAATTGTAGTGCAATTTTGTGTTGTAGTTTTGTGTGGTACCAAAAATAAAGCTACTTCCTAATTAAGTTTTTTTAATAGATTATGGATTATACACACACATATATGATTATGTTTATATTATTAGTTTAATTATAGATACTAGATATACCTATATATTTATACATGAATATATTTGCTTACATATTAAAATACTTTGTTCTCATTATACCACTGTAGCTGATTGAGTTGTATGTCGCTGTGTTACATTAGTAATAGCAAGATTGCTTCTCCTTGTGTTCAGGGATATCTCTGTCTGCAAATAACCTCAGCAAAATAAATTATACTGCTTGTGGAGTAAGTTAGTACTATAAGATCATTTATAAATACAGCAGGTGGGGAGGAATTGCAGTTACTAGGTAAATGCATAACTGCCTCCAAAGGCTACAATTTGACAGCCTCTAGGTTTCTGATCATTTAATCACTTTGAATAAACTGTAACAAGGATTAGCCTGGCAGTTTGTCAACAGAACGGGAGTCAGTTTAGGGTTAAGTGTTTCAGACGTATGTGATCTTTGGCAAGTCACTTAACCCCTCTTGGTTTGTCTCTTGCACTTGGATATCAGTACCATCACAGGACTGATAGAGGTTTTATGTGCTGTTCCTACAGGCATTGACTTTGATTTATAGGGAAATACTTCACTGGATGTAAATTAGTGAGAAGGTGTGAGACTCAGAACGGTCCTTTTCACAGGTCTTTTCCAGTTGCATTCTAAGTTGCTGTGGTGTAAAAACAAAAACAAAAACAAAACCCCCAAAAAACCAAAAGAAAAATGGCCTAGAATGATTTTTATTATATGTATAACTTACTGCCAAAAATGATAGATTCTGAATAGTTATTGGTGATATATACAATGACTTAGTAAAGTCAGTCATTTCCCTGCTCTTTCAATTACACTTAATATTCCAGTTGCATCACATAACTGCTTTGGCAGCTGTTTTGAGTTAACAGAATTTTTTTTTCAGTCACCACCACATTGTGTTGTTATTACTTTGTAATTTTACTTTAATTTTTTTTACGATGCTCATCAGCCACTGAACCACAAATGGAACTAAAAGAGTATCTGAACTGTCATCTTTACTCAAAGGGACCTGCAATGGATTTTATAACTCTTCCATTTTTGCAGTAGCTATCGGAGAGTTTATACAGCAAAGCTGTGTCAACATTTCTATTTCAGTTCCTGAGTTTTTTTTAAGGCCAATGGAAACTTCATGGGTTCAGTTCACAGAAGTAAAGGTAACATAATAAAAAGCCAGTAAATATGTCATTTAATCATTGAGATGAAAATACAGATACAGTTAATGTATTTAATTTCCTTATCTTGAGCCCTGATTGCAGAGGACAAAAAAAAGTGTTTAGATGTTCTGCTGAAAAACTTGGAGTCATTCCTTAAGAAAACTTTTGTTGAAATTTTGCCCAAATAAAGACTTCAGGACTTAGTTTTGTAATTGCTTATCCCCATAGCAGTTACAAAGACACTGTCTGTAGTAACAATTACAGAATGCCAACTGTCTTTTTTAAATAATTGAAATTAGGTGACCACAGTGCACTGAATAGGATTCCATTTGTTTTAAAAGCTTTCTTGGTCTACAGTTAGCACAATTTATTTTATTTTAAAAATTCCCTTTGGCTGTAGCTAGATACCTCAGCTGCCTATTCGTATCAGTTTAGTTTGTATGCTGACAATTCAACGGCTGGTTGGTAGGTGTGGATTTTCACTGGAAGTTAGATGCTTCCCTTTAGAACAGTTATCTTCCATTTTTAATACTGCTTTTAACTTCCAAAGCAAGATAAAATGATAAAAGCTGTTGTTAATGAGTAGAAGCTTTTTAGTTTGTGTTACGGATACATGCTGCTTTGATTACTTCATCTTATAATTAATTTAGGATTAAGTACTTTAAAGAAATGTAAAGAAACTCTTTAAGGAATAAGGAATGCAACTAGCACATATTCATGAGTATCATTAACATGCAATTAGCATCAGTCTGCTTTAGGTGTGCCAGGAAAATACAGCTTATGGTTAGTAGGGTTTTAACTCTTAGAAATACAGTATTTAGAAGACTTTGTATTGGATCTTGGAAAACAGTTGATCATTATGAGATGTTTTATAGACTAAAATTGATCATACTGTTTTCCACAGTACACTCCTTCCGAACTTCAGTACTACGCAGTGTATTGTTCAACTATAGTGAGGCAGTAGCTGCTGGTAGCACTGAGGAACATGAATTTGCAGTTTCTGGGTTTTCTTTTGTGGTATTTTTGGTTTGGATATGAATAGTATTTTTATTAACACTGACCACTAGTTTGAATAACCTAGCTCATGCTTTCTCAGCAAGATTGCCATCTTTTTGCTTTGAATATCTCTGCTGGCACAAACACAAATTGTTAATGCCAAAAAGCGAACTGAATTACTGAAATTCTTGATCTCTGTCCATTTTACAGGACATTATTGTTCACTTTATTGGCAGAAATATGAAGAAGTGGATGACTAACTTGAAAATATTGATTAAAAGAATGTGTTAAGATGATTGTGTTGTTGATAAACAGTGAAATGTGTAATTTATACACTTCATTAAGTTAATACGTAGTAGATTTAGAGCGCTGAGAAATTCAAAGATTCCAGTCAGAGGAGTTGCTTTGTACAGATGTCTATTTTAAGTCATTCTGAACACTTGCTGAAAAACAGAAATTTAGGATGCTATTATTTAAATAATCCATTTGAATGAAAACATTAACATTTTTCTTTTCCACAGAACTATCTTTCCCTAAAATCCCCAGTTTAAATGATGTCTACCAGTGCTGCAGACCACATTCCAATTAGTTATAGATTTATTTGATAGAGGAGAATGGCTTGGGTGGAACTTTAATTTGATCTTTAAATGATTTCATTTATTATAAAGTCACTGTCAATTGATGCAAGGTCAGGGGTAAAGCACTTTTAAGTGAACTTGGTATCTCTGATGAGAGTACAAGTCTGGTTAGTGAGATTAATTGTATTACTATGGTTGACTTTTTTAAGACCATTGGCTCTTAACTTGCAGCCCATTTTGAAGAACAAACAAGGCAGCAAAAATTCAACATGACCCCTGTTAAAAGGATTAAAAGGAGTCTGTTTAAAGTTTTAGAAAGAAAATTAATCAGGGAATCATCACCAAGTGGATGTTTTTAATAGGGACATACAGAAATCAGTGTTTGGCTCTCTTGTTCAGTGTTTACATCAGATACCTGAGAGAAAATAGCAAATTATCACTGGTGAAATTGCCAGGTGAAATAAATTTCATCATTTTGGGGATTTGATTTTTTGGGGAAATGACTGAATATTTTTTTTATTGTTGATTCGAAGTGACCTTAATCACTTAAGAAGCCAAGGCAATGCCAACAGTATATATTTTAAGGAATAGGCAGGTGACATGGTATCCCTCTAGGAATGAGGTATGTGCAATGTAGTTACAGCCTGTGGGACTCTTTAAGAAGTAACTCTGAAAAGGACTTGTGGGTCATCATGTAGAATGGTACAACTGGAGCTCCCAGTGTCAGAGAGTTGGTGCTGTCCATGCATTTATTTAGGGAAGAAAATGGAATAGGAGAGTTATATTACCTCTGATGTGTCCATCACTGCAACACGGTGTCCATCGACCAGAATTCAAGAAGCACATTGAAAAGTCAGAGAGATTTCAATGAGCATCAGTAATAATTATAAACACGGAAAGCATAACTTAATGGCAAACTGAGGAAGCTTTTTAGTTTCTCCAGGTGATATCAAAGGGATGATTTGATCATAATCTGTTAGTGTTTGCGTGTCCCAGGCCTCTGTTTAATACAGGGGAATTGGAAGTGATATCATTGGAAGCTGTGGAGGGAATCGTTTCAGTACTCTGATGATGATTGCAGAAAGGGAAGTGAAGGCTTTGATGTAGGGGAATGCCATGTGAACCTCTGTCCTAGATGTGCCTTTGTCATGGTCTTCCTGTGTGATACTAAACAAAGTGTTGGCAAATAGTCTATAAAATGAGTGCTCCTCTTTCTTTCTCTCACACCCCCCCCCCAAAAAAAAAAAAACCAGTTATTGTTGCAAATGGTTTTGATATAGGATGCACAATTGGTATCCTGTAGAGGGAAAAGAAGTAAGAATCTGAGCACAAGGTGAGTTAAGTTTTAGATCCATTAGCAGAATTATGCAGAGAAAATTGCCTCTTTTCTACGTGACTGAGCAAGCACTAAGTAACTCCTTCTCCCATCCCTCTCTTTGTAATAATAATAATAAAATTTGAATGGAAAACATGAGGAGTTGCTCTTAATAGCTCTCCACATGTAAATATGTGGTTGGCAGAACCTTGCTAAAATAACCTTAGGGCACAGAGCCAGACTTTCTGTGCGGCTTACGTATGTAGATTTTGTAACTATAAGTCAATGTTAAAACATTAAAAACAGAATTTATATGTGTAATGGAAAGATTTAAAGTATGCTTGCTTTTCTTTCCTCTAGCCTGGGAATTTGAAAGAAGAATGTTTTTCACTGAAAAACAACAACTAAGAGCTGCCCTGTGTTTTGTTTTTTTTTAAGGTTCTGTTAAGCAGGAAAAAAAAGCTCTTAGGTAGTTACTTCTCCATATGTTGAATTGTACAGGAGGAAAAAATATATCAAAAGTGTTTAGGAAAGAAACTGCGTATAGTCATGAGGGATGTTGACGACATCATGTCTTTCCCTGTCAAGATGTCAAGTTTTAACTTGCTTCATTGCTTGTTGCACCATCAAAAGTAGGCATGATGCAGAACCAGTCAGTTTAAAAGAAGTTGGTAGTAGCTCTGAGGTTATCCCAGAATCTAGCTAGTGATTAAGGTTATACCCTGTGAAGTCAATTGGTTCAAATGTACTTTTATGACAGTAATTGTTTAGGTGTCATTATTTCCAGAGTTTAGTGTCATATCTACAACAGATTATTTAGGCATGTACGTTTTTGTAAGAAAACTGGAGTACAAGAAATAAAATATAGGCTATATATGCAGATATATATTTTTTTTCTACTAAGAGGAAAACAAGAAATTTGTTTGATTAAACAAAAATGTTAATATTTAGTATCAGAATAATTTAATTGATATCACTTTGATTTCCACACCAAAAATCTTGGTTATAAATACCAAATTGGGAGTTGTGTTCCTAGTCAGTTTTGAGGTGTTAATTCAGCTCACAGTGTACGTGGGAAGCTTTGCTGCATTTGCAGAGGTGGTGGATTTCTAGTGATACATAAAATGTGGTCCCTCCTGCCCAGCTCTGTTGTGGGCTGAGGAAGACTGGAATCGAGTTCTTCTGGAAGAAGGAAGTGGGAAATCTCTCTCAGGAAGTCCAGGTGTGTTTCTCAGGGTATATCTGTTGTGCCACATACATAATAGCTATTGCATCCATGGAGTAACTCTGCTTACCCATTCTGAAACCAGTATTGATGCTGTTTGTTTTGCACAAGATAAATGACCTTTCCCCGAAGGGGGAAAGATTGTGTGGTAGTGTTGCATTTCATAAACACAGAGATCAACAAACTAAGCTGCAGGAAAAGAGGAATTCCAGCTCATTTTTAGTTTGTGTTGACTTGACTTTGTTACTAACACTGCTTTCCCTAGGGTCTGTTTTCTTTCTTACAGTTCTTGAGGCTTTCTCAAGTACTAATGGCTTATTTCCTCTCTGGCAGCTAAACCAAGTCACTTTCCTTTCAGTCTGAGCTGGGAGCAGAGGGTGAGGAGGCTTTATCAGTATAGTGTTTCTAGAGGTGAATAGTGGCAGAATAACGGGGGGCCCTTTTCCTAGGCTTGTATTTCACTTTGTTCTGACCTTTTCCTTTTTGCAGTCAGTGGGCTTTTTAGCCTGAGAACCAAACCTCCTACTTTCAGCTCCGTTCTTTCTTATCCCCTCTATTGCAGCAACATTAGAGTACAGCTGTACTCAAGCTTTTCTCTACTTTTGCAGTACATGAAAAAGAGATTTTGGATTTCTTGCTTTTGTTGGCATTTAATTGCAGTACCATATTCTCTCAAATATGGAGAGACACCCTCCCTTCCCCCCCCACAAAACCCCAGCAACTCTAGCAAGTAGTTTTTAAAAGTATCTAGGATACTTACTCTTTAGTCACCTAGATCACAAAAAATATTCTGAAATACCTATTCCCACTCTCATCTGACTTCCAAATCTTACTGTAGTCCTTGGCACAGGGGCCCTGGAGGAGTAATTGCACTAAACTGCCTGTTGTCAGTGGAAGACTGTGTAATGTAATTTAAACAGATGCTTTATTTCATTCTGTCACATTTTTCTAGCTGTGCATTGTTCTTATCTGTATGTACCTTTGTTTATTTACAAATGATCTGTTAAAGAGGCTAAATTACTCCACCTTGCAAGAGCCACATCATGGTAAGCATGGTAACATGCAGTGTGCATCAGGCTTGTTAAATGGGGTTGCTTTTCTCAACAGAATTTTCGATATTACTCAAGAATTTTGTCTTGTTTTTTTCCTGTTATTATTTTCAGCATTCTCATATATATATTGTCCTGAGATTAAATGCTGGTTCTTAGAAGAAAAAATAGTTTGCTATTTACAGGGAGGCAATTTATAAG
Organism: Falco punctatus; assembly: GCF_963210335.1. Lineage (NCBI taxonomy): Eukaryota > Metazoa > Chordata > Aves > Falconiformes > Falconidae > Falco > Falco punctatus. The sequence goes on from NC_137580.1 coordinate 95,861,147, forward strand.
TGTTCCAGCAATGTGAAAGACCCTTAAAGTAGGTATACATTAAATTCTGCTCATTTTAAGGCCTTTTTAGATGCTGGATTGGAATAAAGTCTTATTTTAAGGAAGAATTTCCAAGGATATAACAAATCTATACATGAGCTAGGCCAAATTCAGATCTTTGTACAGACAAAGGATTCACTCTGAGGTAATGTCTGTCTGTAGATGAAGTAATTCACACAAAACAATGACCTATGCAATCTGTGAGTAGGCCCAACTGCAAAAAAAACTGTGGCATGCTTTGCTGCCCCTCATCTTGCATGCACATAAGCAACCAAAGTCTAGCTCTTAACTTCTAAAATTTCAGAAGAACATAATTCACAACACAAAAAAAAGTAACACAGAATCAAATATCTTGATATGAGACACACGTAGGGTTAATGGCTTTCTACATCAATACTGCATGTCGAATTTTGCATCTGATGCAGTTAGTTTCATGTAAGAAGGGGTTTACTTGTTTATTGATGAAACTGTCAAGGAGTTAATGGTTATATGTTAGAGATACAGATGGATAATAATACGTATTATATTGTTCAACATGCAGGTTAACATTCTAAATCAAGTAACTACCTGTTTCTTTGAGCGCTGAAAAGAAGACTCAAATGTTATGTTGCTGCTGTTATCATCTGCTGCTAATTACTGTAATGTGTTGGTGAGATCAAACTTAATTATCCACTACATTACTTTTATAGACACTGATTTAATTTATTTTTAAGATTTAATGAAGAAACTAGAAGAGGAGATAAATTTCAATTCATACCTGGTTACTGAAAAAATACCTAGAGAGCTTGAAAGTAAGAAGAATTCAACATATATCTTACAAAAGGTGGTTGCAGAGCCGGCTATGAGTCAATCTGATCTCAATGTACTTGAAATCAAGGTAAATCAAGGTCACGCTCAATTTGTGTTCCATAGCATAGTCTAAGGTTCTTGTACACTGTAGTTTCCTTATCCCTACTTTATATCCTTGAGAAAATGTTTAATTCACAAAGGAAGATCCCTTCAGTTGTAAAACAAAAGATGTGTTAATCACTAAATGCAAACTCTCAGATGTTTGTTTTTTTAAAAAACACAAATAAAAATAAACAAAACCCCAAACCCAACCATACCCTTAAATGCTATTTAGAAAGTTGTGTTAGCAATTTGCTGTGGTATCAGCAGAGATGTTAATTTAGCGCTAAAGATTTGATTTTTTCATTGAGGGAGTTTATACCAATATATAGAGAATGTTTATGGAGCGGTGAACAACATTCTCCGAGCAATACATCTTCACAATATCGTGTCTTAATCAATGTGCAATGGCTGAGAACTCCTTAGTGTTTGGAATAGGTCTGCATTGTTTGTTTCAGTTGGTAAAACCAAAGGACATTTGAGAATCAAATACGCGATTTACCTTTCCAGATTTTTTCAGAAGTTAAAAGCAAGTAGTGTTAGAATGAGCAAAAATCCTTATTTGTAGTATATATCCAATATGTGCAGAGGGATTTGTTGCCATGGAAGTACATTTATATATTTTACTCAATGAAGTTTTCATATTTGCATAATACTAAATGAAGGATTAAATATGTAGTATTGTGTTCTAGAAGAATCTAGAGGAATGCTAATTATTAGTATTTCTATTGTAAATCATAATCATCAGTGTTAGCCAGGGTAGGAAGATGTCCTACATACTACTAGTTACACTGCTCAGTCTGAATGTCTTCTCCTTCTCTTACCACTTGGTTTTTAATAGTCCTAGGATCTCCAACTTGGCCTTTGCTGTGAAATACAGATGATGAGGAAACAGTATTTGTAATAGATTAGAGAATGATTTACCCATGGGCGTGAGGCCATCCACCATTCTTCTTGTGTCTTGGAGCAGAGAGAGGTTTAGCAACTCCATCATCATACTAGCCTGTGCATTCACACGCAGAGCATGCCAAAGTAACGTAATAAAGACATGCCCGCAGTTTTTTTGGATTAGGTGAGAATCAGAAGTCGAGTGTCATCAAGAATATGTTGTATTCTAAGGTTAAGACTGCTTTTGTGAAAGTAAAATCAGTGACAGCCTAATGCCATTTTGGATTCATTTGACAGCATTATTAAATGGTAGATTAGGTCTGAAATAATAAACTAGCTCTGTGATTCAGCCTCTGCTTTCCTAGTTTATTTCTTCTAATCAAAACAATATTTGTCGTTGCAGTTACTTCTTTCAGGCATAGTTAAAGCCATGTTTTGCACCTTTCTTTTTCCAAGGGTATTGTTGGGTTTTTGGTGGTAGTTTAGAAAGCTTCAAGTTTGTTTTTTTTCCCCCTCTTTTTCCATGAGGTAACCTTTTAATTTGTTATATTTTGGAAGTATTTTCTTCTTAAGAGCCAAGTATATGGTATGTTTTTATTATCTGTTATCACAGCATGGCCTTAGCTTTTTTTTTTTTTTAAAGTCAGCCTTCTTAAAAGGAGCTGAATTGCACTGAGCATGCTACTATCATGCATTTTATAATATATAAACCAGACATTTATTCACAGAAGGGAGTTCTTAGCCGTCTTCAAATTTAGGCCTTTTCTACCACTTATGTAAAGGAATAGAATTTACAGTTCTTTTTTTCAGGCATTGGAGCATTTTTAGTCCTGTTGAGCACTTTATTTGGAATACTTGCAGAGTACACGGATATTGCTCATAGAAATGTCAGGATAATGCCCAGTGCTGTACCTGCGTGATGTTTGGACTTCATTGGATTTCAGCACATATTTACACTGCTTGCTTATCAGCACTCATCTAGTTAGCAGAGAATTAAAGGAAGGTTGCTAGGGCTGTGGTTTCCATGGCTGATGAGAGTCCCAGTGTAGCATTATGTCAGGACTGGAAAAGCTGGCATCAGTACACTGGTGTAGCTCTGAGTTTCCAGAGGCAGTAGGCTCTAAAGCTTCAGCTGGAACGAAGATCAACAGACTGAGACTGCGGACAAGCAAGTCCGTTTTGTGGCAGTGGAAGGAAGGTACCATAGAGCTGGAAATATGATGGTCTGTAACTCTTCATTTGAAGAAATGTCACTGGAAATTTGATAGCATTTAGTTTTTATTTGGTCCTCTTAAAACTTCTGATAAATGGTTGAGTGAAAAGGAACTTTAGTTAATACTGATAAAATTACATTTTTCACATAGTATGTGACAATACCAGTCTTTTTTCTCTGTCTGTGCCAATTCACATGCATTTTTTCTCCATGTACACCAGTTTACTTCATTTTTCAGGGCTAATGTCATGTTTCTGCCTTATCATAAACGCACAGAACTGGAAATCCAAACCATAGCCTTTTCCTCTCCAGTACTTTATGACTCATTGAGGTTTCTGGGTTTGTTTCTCTGTTTTAAAAATGGAACTATCTGGATTGTAAATCTGGTTTGCAAAGCATTTAGTTCTTGGAGAAGTTAAAGAATTAATGCTCCATTTCCTTAGTTTTCTGTTCTGTCTTGCAGATAAATGAAGTAAATGCACAAATTAATCAGCTTATTGAGAAAAGAATGATGAAGTATGAGACAACTGATAGTAAATTTTCCATGTATCGCCAACAGGTAAGAAGGAACAAAACATTTTTTAAGTAGAAGCAGTAGAGCAATTTCAGTCATTGATTGGTTTACATACTGATTTTTTTCTTTAATTATTTAGCATAAATCAGTAGAAATATGTAATAGTGGAGGACAAAAAGAAAATAAATAGCTGTTGGATGTATATGCTTAGGGCTGAGTCAAACAATTGCTTTCAGTCAACATCGGTGAGTTTGTATCGACCGCTGTCCTTAAGCTGTTAGGTGTTGCCCTTCAGCTGCATCACAGTAATTCTGGAAGGAACATTTTGGAGGAGCTATTTCAGGAAAGCTCCAGCTGTGGACAGATTCTTAAAAGGCAGCATGTGGGCTGATGCTGCAGTCAGACCTGGATGCAAGGCTTGCTTTCAGTTACATCCCTTGCTTGTGTTTGACCACATGCTATTTTTCCTGTTATATCTATTAAGAAGGTATTCTTTGATTTTTCATCCTGAGGTTATAAAATAGGCTTTCTATGAAATAGCCTGTCTGGTCTTCTAGTCTTAGTAAAGTCACAAGTTATAAAAAGGATTTATGAACTCTTGAGATTTTCAGAGCTTATGCAGAGATGTGATTTCTTGCCCAGGCAACCTGTACCACTGCTAATTTTATTGAGGTTTTTCATGATGATACTTATGGTGACGGTTTGAAAAATAAAAAGGCTTAAGTAAAATGTATCAGTGGGAGGAAAAAAATGGGGATAAAAATGTATACTGCAATTCAATCACATATGCAATATGAAACACACCATTTTGTTTGGTAAGAGGTGCTCTGCTTCCCGAAAGAAAAGCCTGCTACATAATGTGCTGGTACCAAAGACCAACTGGCTTGTGACATAATTATGTTCAGGTCATGGCTGTGAGTTGAAAGCATATGGTGGTCTTTGTTCTGCTAGGGACTGGCTTCTGTTTTACAAAATAATCATATATATATTGTACCACAATTTCTTACTGCAGATATCTCATGAAGCAAAAGAGCTGAGATACTACCCCAGCAGAACTGTTAGATATATTTTTAGAAAAAAGCTGGTCCTTTTAATCTAGTGTGAGAAAGCCAGTGTGTATTTTGCTTCATTTTTTCCTAAGTTTTGCCTTTCATATGAAGGAACCAACCATGCCTCCAAATTAATGCGCATGCAGCTAAATTAATGCATTGTGTTATTTTAAAATGTTTTTAAATAGTATGCTCTGGCAAGGTAAAAATGCCTTCCCGCCCTCTGAACTAATGTATACTTATGTTCCCAAATCTGTTAGCTTCTGGTCAAATGTTAGGTACTAATAAATACCCTGACTTGTATAAAATATTATTTTTTTAAAAATGCTTTATCTTCTGGGACACCCCCCCCCCCCCCAATATCTGTAATTTACACTATTTCTGTACTGTATTGCTTTATTCATAATCTTCTAACTATTTGCCAAGATTTAGTGGCTTGGTTCTGCTGTTAGTATAACATATTTCTGTAGGCTGGAGTAGGTTGCAGTTTATAAAAATCTGTATTATGACATTTGTGAAATCTTGGATAACTTTCCAGTTAAGCCACGTTGGTGTATCTTACATATGCACAAAAAGGGACTAAGCAGAAGAAATGGAGCAGCTAAAATGCCTACCTTTTTTCTTCAATGAAAATGAAAAAATGAGGTGAAGAAATGTAAATGTAAAATGTATCAACATGAATCTGGGAAGAAAGTGTGTGCTTGAAATCTTGGCTGTACTGGAAAAAGTTGGGAGTCTGCAATCAACTTCATTGAAGTTGTGGTTTAACCCACTGGATCTAATGCACAATCGATGCTTTTTTCTTTGCAGTGAGACATGCTTACATTTCTTAATGAAAATCAGTTTCTGACAGTTAAAATGTGGTTTCAGTGGTGCAATGCCTGAAATTTAATGGATTACATTTCACTAATGATTAAACAAGGCAATTTTTACTTTACTTATCCATATGCATGTTTAATGACCATGCAGGCATCTATAATTTCCCGGAAAAAGGAAGCCAAGGCAGAAGAACTTCAGGCTGCTAAGGAAGAGATGTCCAACACTGAAAGGCAGATGTTACAGAAGACCACTCAGGCCCAGGAGTTAGAGGGATCAGAAGTTCTGAAAGGGGATGAGGTATGCAATAGAATGAGATATAAGGAAGAGGAAATATAAGAGATAGATCAATTTTTGTTAACTCACAATTTCCTTTTAACTGTACGTTGCAATAACTGCTTCTGCAGTTGCTCATTCATTATCCATTTTTATAGTATGTTGTCAAACTACATGGCCTCAGCATTGCAACAGATTGCCCTGTTGGTTTTAATGCACATTTTTTGTTACCAAATTCCAAAATTAACATATTTGAAGGCTGCTTTTTTTTTATGGTGCAGATAGTACAGTGCTGTCCGGTGCTTCCAAATGCATTTCAGTATTTATAATGCAACTCTACTTGAATTGTAGCTATTTTCAAATTATTAATTTCAGTTGTACCTAACAGATTGCAAGGTATATGAGGACTTAATGTTGGGCTGTTGTAATATTCCAGACTCTGAATCAAAATAATATCAGTATTGTCACAGTAGTATGATGGGAAATAACTTACTATAAAAGTCGACAGGACTAATGAAGGGATTAGGAGTTCAAGTGATAAGTCACGGAGATTAATTTTATTATTTGATGTATAATAAAAATCTGCGTTACTGTCCATTCTCTGGATGATATAAGATCATAAAGCCTAATACCAGCAATTATCAGAAATGCAGTTAAGTCCTGTTGTGTTTATTACCCACAAAAGTTTTTACTTAAAAATATTATCCTAGACCCTCCTGAAGTTTAGCTGCAAGACAGACTTTGACTCACACAATCCATGCAGCTCCGGCAGAGTTCTATTTGAGGCTGTACTTCTCAAAGCAGCTTTTTCTTCAGAAGTTCGCAAACAATAAGGCTGCTGCAGCTGGGTAGTGGTTTGTCAGCAAAATGAATTGACTTAAGACAATAATTTCTCTTAGTTTGGGAGAAGCCTGCTAAGTGTACTTACAGGCAGAATCACTGAAGCAAAGAGTATTTTAGCTGCATCGTTCTCTGACTTAGTATATCTTTTCATTCCCTCACATATTGTCTTTGTTTGCACTGCCATCATTTATCTGATCATTGTCATTTAACACTCTTTGCTTTCTTTGTCTGTTTCTGTGCTTTTTTTACATACAACTCAATACAGAGAACACTGTCTGCAGAAGGAACTCCCTTCCTATCCCATAGGACATGCCTGCTCCACGAAAAGCATTTTGCTTTTAAAGGAGTCTTAAAGAGTAAAGCAAGTATTGAAATGTGTATGTACACCTATGCATAAAGGCTTCCTGTGCAATATGGAATCCATGTGGATTTCACTTGCACCTTCTTGCCTTTTTTCTTTTCTGTGAATCAAGATGAAAATTACAGGTGGAAGTAATGGCACAGAGACATTGAAAAATTAAGATGTTGATTTCTTTTACCGTGACACACTGTCCACTTTCCATAGGTAGCAATAATAAGACAACCATGCATTAGATTTCTTTCCAGTATAAGATTTTCAACCTCAGTGGGCATGTTGCTAGAGTCTTTGACAACTTTGAAAGTAAAAATAAAAACAGAAAGCAGACAATCTGTGTTTCATGACATGTGATGGGAAAGAAGTGTTTAATTAATAGACAAGTATACATTACCAAGACAGCAACATATGTTTTACATTGTGCAAATGCACTGTAAGGTAAGAAATAATTCATGTTGTGCCCATTCTTGAGGGGAACAACATATTCTGATCCATAGAAATTCAAGGAGGACAGGTTGGGAGGGAAACCTCATAAGGTGGAACCTCGTAAGTGACTTAATGAAAAGTTCAGGTTAATTGATACAAGGAAGAGGCTCAAGACAGAAAAAAGACAAGACCTGTTTTGAACATAAGCTGCATTCCTTTTGTCTAAGTATGTTCTGCTTGTGACTTTTAAAATATTTTCAAGTCTTCATTTTGAGGAGTGAAGGATAAATGACTGAGCACATTGGACAAAGCCATCAGCTTAAAATAAAAAGTGTTAGTCTTTCCATAAAAAGCATTTCCTGTTTTGTAAAATCCTTTCTGCACATTGGCCCAAGGAAGATGGCAATATGTGATCTGTGTCCTGTTCTTGTTTATTACTTCATTAGGTATACTGTAGTGGTACTCCTGGGCACCAGTGTAAAACATTAAAAAGAGTGTTTTGTATGGCTAAGAACTAGGAAAATATTTGAATTCTTGAGGATTTTGGTTCTTTTTCAAAGGTTGCAGTTTTCTCATCTGGAAAACAGAGATAATGGTATTTAATTCTTTTGTAAATGCCTGCTGCCAAAAATGCTGCACAGGACCTTGGTGCTACAGGTTTTGTATCTCCATAAAGTACATTGCAAATGCATATTAGAGAAACAGCCCTGCTTCAGAGCCGAGGTGGTGAGAAGGCAGGGCTGACAGCTGAGACAAGTAAGTTGGCAGGGAAGAGGTGATGAAGCAAAAGTGAAGTGAACAGGTTCTTTCTCATCAGTAAAAATCTCAGTTTATCACTCACCAGACAACCTTTTGCTATACGTTTGGTTCTGATACATTATGCTCTTAGATTTGTATTTTCTGGTTCAGTGCTCTGTTACTCCAGCTTTGAGCCAATACCAAAGGAAATCATGATTTATGTAGTGGTAAGTCGCCCTTGTAACACGTATGTTCAGTGGGGACAGAAAGAGGTTGTACATTCGACCTTCACTGTGCACCCTCTGACAACCAAGAGCTTCCTTATGCTTTCTGGTTGCAGTCGCACACGTTTTACATTTCCTCCATTTTCAGAACGGAAGAAAGAGGAGTTTTTAACACATAGCTTTGCTGTCTTAAGTTTAAAATGGGCTTTTAATCCTGCTATGTTTAACCTATCTAAATGCTACCATTAAATCAACAAACTATTTCTCTCCTATACCCAGGATTTCTCATCTTCTCTTTGTCTCGCTTTGCTGTATCCTCTTACATCATGGCACTCACAAGCCTTGGCAATCGAAGAATCCATGCCTTCCTAGCTTGCACTCCCATACCAGTATTTGGGTCTCCAGTTGAGGTCATCTTAACACTTCATTCACCCAAAGGTCAATCCTAGCTTATGTTTTTAGGTGCTAGCGTTCTGCTTTCTTCTGTAATCGTAAAAAGGAATGTTACAGCATTCAACTCGGTTGAAGAGGTTGTGCAACTAGACAGAACTTAGAAGAAACAGCAGGGAATAACCAATTCATGTACATCAAACACAAAAAAATAGGCATAAATGGTCTGCTTCAGGGATTATGAAATCTTTTTAAGCACTTCAAACAAAGTACAACGAGCATGGGGCAAAGTTGGCAGGCTCCTAGCTGCAGCTGTCAGATCCTGAAAATTAGGGAATCAAACGTTGACACTTAGAAGGCTAGATGGTTCAATTACAAGTGATCCTAGGTAAAGCTGTGATATTTTTAGCTCTTTACACAATGCATTGTACTTTTCAGAGTTCAGCGTAGGCCCCAAGAACCCAGACTTTCCCAAGGTATCAGAATAGAATGTATCATAGCTGTGCTTAGCTACAGGAGTTGAAATGAATATGTTTTTGAGAATGGCACATAGAAAGTCTGACTGGTTTGTTAACAGATATGCGAGTTTTGCATATACATTTACATAAGGAGTTTAATTTTTTTTCATGCAAACGCTCATCCATGCCTACCTGCCCCTGCTAAAACAATATAAAAAATGTTTTAATTTGCAAACAGAGAAATCAGTCAGTCTGGGACCATAGATCTTGTCACTTTTCCTCTAAAACTCAGGTTCATCTGAATCCACCAGAAACAGTTATCTAGCTCCCAACTAGATGGATGGATTTTTAAGAGAGCAGCTATAAAGGAGCTCACAACTTCAACATTAAATGGTTTAAGCCAGGACCCAGACTCTATTATCCTATCAATGTGCTCTTTAACGTTTCACTACGGTTCTAGGTACGGTTATATTCCTGTCTGTCAAAGGCTCCATGCACATGGAAATAGGAGCATAGCTGGTAGTCGAGCTGTGAGAATAGAAGTGGCAAATCGGTAAGATTCTTACAGAAGCCAGAAGCTTTTTGCTATAAGAAGTTAACCATCATTTAAGCCAAATATATTCAGTGATTCAGACAAATCTGAGCTGAACTGAATGCTCTTTCAGCACCCACTGGCATGAATAAATCATCAACTGTATTGATCTATGCATTTTCAGTGGTAACTGAAAATGAGTTTTCATTATAGATAATATGATTGAACCAAATTATTAGTAATGGCTACTTTAATACTTCTTTCCTGACCAGAAGCAAGCACTCCTAGAAGAGATACCCTGCTTAATGCTAATGAATTTTCCTGATTGATCTGTCCAATGAGCAAGCTGTAGGATGCTTTCATTTTAATAGATTAAGGTGATACTGCTCAGATCTTTTAGAAGTTTGTTCTTCTATGTATGGCTTATGAACTATAGCCAACAGTGGCTGTACTAGCTTAAATTTAGAGCCCCTTAGGAAAAAATACTGAAAATCTGTCATGATGAGGAACTTCTCCTAACTGATTTTTTATACTTTGGACAGTCTGTATCCCATTAATTGGCCTAGTCAGAAAATGAAAACATCTGTTCCTCAGTCCTTAATAAAAATAGAGATAGTCAGCTAATATTTTCTGCAATTATTGTGCTTATGCAAATAACCTTATTAACAAAACTTGATTTGGAACCTTGTTTAGATTACGCTTTTGAGAAAGGGTTTGGTTTTTTTTACAGTTAATTATTTTTTGTAGTACTTTTGTGTGAAGAATATTTTGATTACTATAACACAATCAAATTGATACAGTAATCCATAAAATACTATTTTTGAAGATTTGACTCGCAAGTGAGGGATTAATCTGGGATTTGTTCTTTTCTGAAAACAAGCTTATCTATTTTCTCCTTTAATGATAATCTTGGAATAAGAACCTTATGAAACTTCACATGGGGCAAATGTTAGTTTTCAGGAGACAAAACGACGGACTTACAGTGAAGGCGTAAGACTAAGCATTACTGGAGCTGGGCTTTGATCCCAGTTCAGCAGAGCACTGAAGCATGTGGTGAAATGCTTATCTTCTTTCCTGGAGGGGGGTAACCTGCCACACTCTGTATGGTCCTGGAGAAGCCATTTTAATAGCTGTGATTCGATTGTCTTCTATTTAGAATTGTCGCCGCTTCACAGAAGCGTGGTAAGAATCTGGTGATAGCAGTCTCTTGGAGGTTGTAGTGAGTGGAGAAGCATAAAGTGCTAGCATTGCTGGATTCTTTCAGTAAAAATGGAACATAACCCAGGAGATCTGCCTCGGGATGCTAGATACTGCATGCTGCAGGACATTGGATGAGAGATCAAAGTCCTGTTTTCATTCACAATATTTCAAAATCTAGATTCCACGCTTGTTATGTTACGGTCACCCATAAAAATATCTAAGTGAAAAAGCATAATCTTTCTTTGCTTTCATTTGGATAGTTTTCGTATCTCAAGGGGCTCTCCCTCGGCTAGCAAACATGGGTCTCCAGGCTTGTTTACTTTAACTGCTAACTCAGTGCCAGCATTTGGTTCTTGTCCAGGCATTTAATCTTTGAAGCTTAAATAACTATTTGTGTTAAGTTGCTTGAGAAAGAAAAGCTTACTAGTGAACGTGGCCTTGAATGGTGCATCGCTGTGGGCACTGACAGATCCATGGGAATTCTGTAGGTTGAGCATGCTGAGTGTCTACGCAGGGAGCAGTTGACCTGGTCTATGGGAAAATGCTGCTGCTCAAAAATGGATTCCTTTTGGGTAGTTAATTTTAAAGTGATGTAGCTAGATAATGTTACTTTTGTGAACTATTCAAATTATTTAAAAGACCTTTTACCGCAGTAAAATAATACAATTTTGTGTAGCATTTTAAAGGCTTGATTTTTTTCAGCTACATATAGATGGGAGTATAAAGCTTCAGAAGTAATGCTTACACAAACAATAGCGCTGGTATTTTACAGGAAGCTTATTTTTAATTTTTGGAAACCTACGGAATTGCTGTCGGCTTTTAGGCTGAAGAAACCTAATTTTGCCATAAGATGCCTACAAACTGCTGATTTAAGGGGAGTCAGATCTAATAACTCCAGCTCTGAATTTGGCCCTGGAACAAAAGAAGCTTTTAGTCAGTGAGATTTTGGGGGGCTAATCTGGGCTGCTTTTGAGTAGATGAAGTCTTTTGAAAATTCTGCCAAAATATTGATTGATTTTCTACAGCTACTATCATTTTGCTAATGTTGTTTATATCTTGTTCTACTTTGCTGCAATAAAAGCTATGTGAAAGGTTAAGTTTGCTTTTAAAAAGCCAGAGATGGCGATGAAAGATAGACATCCATCTCCTGAAATGAACAGGTTTTGCTTGTCAGTGTGAGCAACTTGTGGTTTGTTTGAGATGAAATTTTTATCATAAAGTCCTAACTTAATCAACTAATAATAGAACATTAGTGGAATTTGTTCTTTAATCAACAAGATCCTTTGACTTCATTGTAAAATACATTATGCTTTCAATACTGAATATGCAAATATACCGCCCACTCAAGCTATTTTCGAGGCCTTAAAAGTAGCTATAGAAGTGAAGAGAATAATCGTTTGCTTTTCGTCCTGGGATAAACTGACAGAAAATCATTCAGATTTGATAGCTGTATGTGGTCACATATTAAGGGAGAGTAATCCTTTACATCATTCTTTATTACATTCCACTGGTCAAATGGAATATCTCAGGAACTCCTTTAATAAGACAGACAGCTGTGCTTCCCTTAAATTCTCATCAGGAGAGATTGTGTTTATACTTTTGCACTTGAATATCACAGAAAACTTGATATTGTCTAAGCAATTAAAAAACCAAGAGCCTTTTGTATTAACTTAGAGGGCATACTTGAATTTGCTATGCAAAAGAAGTAATTCCGCTAATACTATATTAAGCGTGCCAATAATATAACAAAGAGTGTGACAGTAACGGCACTGCCTTCGCTGTGCAGCGCTGTGGCTTAGGTGACCTTGTCTATCCTTGTCCTAGGTAGTACGCGCAATGTAAAATGGTATTCCAAAGCCACACATAGTCCAATCTGCATAGAGCACATTGAGTAATTTGTGGGTTTGTTCTTTCACCAAAAACGTTTATAGCTTTTGGCTTTAAAAATAGTTCTGGAGCATAGCAAGAGAGAAGCAGCTTTGGCCTAGATATTGCACAGGATGGCAGATGAACAGGGTTGATTTCATTTTGGGCGTTTTGCCCAGGACACTTTTTATAGAACATACAGTTACTCTGGGGGTTCTTAGGCTGTGGTCACATTGGGTTTTTGGATTTATTCTTTAGAAGGGAGAGGCATAATTTTGCAAAAAGAAAAAAGAATGTAAATTTCAAAACCAAAGTTCTTTTATGTTTGAGTTCTAAACTTGTGTCAGTGGTAGTGGGACTCCTATTTTCTCTTGGGGGCTCCCCGTTTTATGCTCACTCTGCACATGCTGAACCCCTCCTCATCAAGGAACATTCTGAAGCCTGTTCTTAGATCATTTGTTACAATACATTTTATTTGCTTTCCATCTCTGGATCTGAATGCATTTTTGAGCTGTGACTGGCATTTGCCTCATAGCTCTCATGTAAAATATAAGAGTAAGAGCTAAGCCTGTTTGGCAGATGGAAAACATTAAGGCAAAGAAAAATACTGTGTTTGTGTCAAGACCTGGTATTCCCTATGTGTTACAGACTGAGCACACACATATTCAGATGTGAATTAGCTAAGGCTGTTGTTGATCTGTAAGAATATGTATTATTTTACTTAGTCTTCAATAAAAATACAAAATCTTTAGTATTTTAGATTTTGAATGAAAGAGATGCTGCATTTCTCTGCTTCTATGCAAGGACTCTGCTTTTGTTTTCCTGTTTTTAAAAACTTAACCAGTGATACCAGTTAGGTCTGCAAGAATCAAGGGAGGAGAACATCACCCTGTAACCACGGAGAACTAGCATTTAAGAAAAACAATCATCTTTTCCCATGCCCTCTCCTCTTCCAACTTTTCTGCACTTTCTTATCAAGTCCCTTGGTCTGCAGAGTTCTTTGGGGCGCACTGCTGACGTGGTGCTCTCTTACAAGTGCAAATTACTATTACATTAACTTTTTTATTATCCATGATTCTCACAATGTTGTGCAAAGAGTAATTGCTTTTCCAACTGTCAAACGGTGGCAAGCAGAACGGAGTGATCTCACTATTACAAATGAGTGAGCTGGGACAGAAAGCAATAGAGCAGGTTTTCTTGATCTCACTCAGTGAACAAATGCAGAGCCAAAAATAAAATAGACCCTGGGAATCCTGAATTCCAGTGCTCTGTTCTAAACACTTAATCTTCAATATGCAGTCCAAATAGGATAATTACATTTTATATAGCAACGGCCTGTCATAAGGCCCTTTTTTGCTTTATGTTAAATGATATTTCTATTCCCTCTCTTTCCAGTTTAAACACTATGTTAATAAGCTCCGGAGCAAGAACACACTTTATAAAAAGAAGCGACTGGAAATAGCAGAAATTACAGCTGAGTACGGTGTCCTCCAGAGGACAGAGGAACTTCTAAAACAGCGCCACGAGGCCATTCAGCAGCAGTTGGTAATACAAGCATTTACTGCTCCCACAGTCCATCACCCTGCCTTCCCTGGTAACGGCTATATAGTAAGATGGATATTGTTTTGTTAGATTCTAATGTGTATTGTCCTCAGCTCTCCTGCTGTCATTAGTAAAAGAGTCATTAGGCTATAAAACTTATTTTTGCCTGTTGACTACGCTAAGCTGCTTTTTTATGTTCAGCAACTGCTTCTCACAGGCAGTCACGACTGTTCTGCAATTTTTTGTAGCCTGAGGGGCTTGACCCTGCTTTTTAAAGGCAGTGGTAAATCTTCAGTAACTCCAGTTAGAGAGAATCCAAGGCTGGATTCTTAAATTAGTTGTTGGTATCCACATACATAGTAAGGGCTTTGAAAGTTATCAACAGCAAGTAGGACTCAGGTTACTGCTGCAACATATATAGGAATGGTACTTTAAAAAAAAAAAAAAAAAAAAAAAAAAAGCAGGCGGGAAGGAAACATTCTAACCCCAGAATATTTAGAAGAAAATGCGTTTTACAGTCGGCAAAAAATCTAAAACTGGATGAATGCTTTTTCTAAGCCAGAACAGCAGGAGAAGGATTTTGCTATCTGTAACTGTAAGTATTCAGGGAATACACATGCATCCCAAATGCAATACTATTGCTGTAGTATTTTCTTCCATTACTTTTATTCTTATTATCAAAATACTTTGGTTTTATTTATCTTATGTCTGTGGTGTTATATGTACATAATTTCACGTTTTTAAACAGAAAAGTATTTTCCTTATGAAAAGAAAACTGAGAATACATGGGATAGACCTTGGAAAGATACTCACATAGATGCAGCGAATGGTGTTCTGGTATTTCAATAGGGCATTCATTGTTTAATTAAAAGTAAAACGAGAAGTGCTACCTGGGTAGAAAGAAGCACCTAAGCAGTAGGATGAGAGCTTTTTCTCATGATTGCTACTCAAGTAGAAGGAAGGTGAATAAACACTTCTGAAGTGTTTATTTACAACAGGATAATGAACATACACTCGTTATCTCACAGAAAAATCACAGCAGAGGCAAAGCACTGGAAGTTTTTCTGTGAGCACACGGTCAACAGTATATTCTCATTCAAGCCTGACCTTTTCTAAAATACCTTCTAATAAAACTGCAGAGCTGTGACTTCATAGAGTCCTTAGCACCAGATAAGTGCACGCTTTTCCCCAGTAGGTCACATACACCTTTTCTAGCCCTGGGCATAATGCACTCTCAAACTACACGCTGCTATTAAAGTCTACAAAATGCTTCCATCGTGGTAGCGGTAGCTATCAGTAGAGACAAATCTTTTCTTAAACATATGGTTGTAAGAGGTTTTTGAGGATAACGGACTCAGAGTTCATAGATAAATGGCACTTTTAAGGAAGGATGTTTTCTTTTTAACAAATTGTGGGTGCACAAATCAACACTTAGCTTTCAGATTTCAGAAAATACCCTCCTTACGTACTTGATGAGCAAGTGTTCCCTAAAGACCATTACATCAACATACAATTAAATGTAAAGTTTATGTAATGTAATGCTAGGATTTGGTAACATGTGTTAGTATTATTACAATGAATACAATACTTATTTTGTTTTGCTTGACAGTTGTTTAAAAAATAATTATCTGGATCGTACACATTGAACTTCAGAGCCTGACCTAAAGCCCACTTTACTTTGTGGGCTTTAGGTCATTGTCATTGGGCTTTCAATCACCAAGTAGTGTATTTACAGAAAGTTGTTGTTATCCTACTGTACAGGTACTAGATAAAAAGTTAGTTTTTCTGGCAGATATTAAGCGCTTTTAAAATAAACTTATTACAGTACTCACCTTTTTTGCTTTCTTACAACATTTTGGCTCTGTGAAGGAATTTGCCATATTACTTATTAATGGACTCGCATTCAGCATTTATTTTTTGTGTCTGCAGCAAGCTATTGAAGACAAGAAAGGTATTTCTGGATATAGTTACACCCAGGAGGAGCTGGAAAGAGTATCTGCAGTGAAGAGTGAAATGGATGAAATGAAAGGCTTGACACTAAATAACATGTCTGAAATGGTGATTTTTGTCTTTAACTATTGTATTTCCTCAACTTGAATACCTGGTTCCTCAGCATATAAAACCAAATTTAATATTTTTGTTTGGGTTTTTAATTTTCTTTTAATCTATGTTTATATATTTAAAAAATTTCAAACTGTTTACATCTGCAAAGGCAATCTTGGAAAGGTTTCCTAAAATGTGCATTTCTTTTAATGTATGAAGAAGAAATTTAGAATTATAAAAAAAATAAATCCTACTTTCCTCCCATTCAGAAGCATTAGGGATATTAAGTCTTGTCATCTTTGGGGGTTTTTACCTTTTTGTGATTTCAGAAGTGGTTTCATAGTTGTTCTTGCATATTATTTGAAAGAGATGAATGGTTTGATCTTTAACAGAATCTTTTTCTAAATATTTGTAAATCACTGGAGTTAAGCATTTGTTAAAAAAATACTTAATATGCCTAAAGAGCTAAATATCTTTTTCTCTGTAGCCTAATTTTCAGTTGCCCTTAGGTCTGTCACTTTTTAATTTAACTTCCCACATAGCCATAGAAGCAAAACAGAACCTGAATTTCTAATTTGAAAATATTATAAAATAGCAAAAAGCAAAATAACATTCTCTGAAATCATTAGGGCACTTTGTTTTAAAAGTGGTATAATATAAAACGGAATGAGTCTCAAATGGAAAGCTGGATCAAATTTGAATTTTCAGTATAAATATTTTAAAGTGACTTTTAGCTTTTTCAAACTTTATTTAACCTATGCAGGTTTCTTTGTTTTCGTAAGGATTTCTTCCTTTCTCTCAGTGCAGATTTCTTCCTTTCTTACCTCTATGCTACTCCTTCATTTTCCCCTGCTCCTGCCTTCTGGGTTTCTCTGTGGTGTTCACAGTTCAAACAACAGGAGCAGAATTTTTCCCCTTTGTGGCGATGACCCCACTGCAAGATGGGCTCTTTCCCTTCATTAATTACTCCTGAACTTACGTTATATATAGTTCAGGCTTCATCCCATGTTTTTTCTCTCCATTATTTTGGTTTACTTCTCTCTCTTTTCACATTCCTAATTATATAAATGTACTGTTAGTGTCACAGTGTTAATGTATATTATTTTGTCCCCCTCTCAGGTAAAAAAACTGAATACTATGGTGGCAGAGAAGAAGGCAAGCCTAGCTCCTGTTATCAAAGAACTGAGACAGTTGCGTCAAAAGTGCCAGGTTAGTAGAAACACTTCTCTCGTTCTATGTAAATAAAGTCAGAATCACAAATAAGTCTGAATTTACAGATCTCTGTAGTGCTGTGCAAGGACATAATCAGCTCTGAAGGAAAGCTGGAAATAATGGAATGGGTCAACAGGGATTTGGAACAGGCAACATGTTAAAGAGTGGAATTCATAAAAGCTGACAGTGCACTTTGTCCTTCATAACAATTAAAAAAATCACTACACCAGGGGAAAATTTGAAAAATCATGGCTCAAAACATAGCAAAGTTGCTTTTCAAATTGGTTTCCAAGCTTTTTCTGCACCTCAGCACTAACTAGCGTGCTCCTTTTTAAATGGATTGCAAATAATATCTCATCCTGAGAGCTGAATACATTGATCAGAGTCCTATATTAGTCTGTAGGAACAAGAGATTTATCCATTTGTTTTCAAAATTTTACAGAGAGCTGAGGGGGAAAAAAAAAAAAAAGTCATTCAGGTCCAGGGCTGCTCTAAATTGGCTCATTGCCACAGAAGTAAACAGAGCTATCCATTTATCTACCAACAAAATTTCCAGTAAACTTACTTTTAATGGTTCTATTAAAAGTGTCAGCAAATGAAATCCAGCTCAGGTGTTTGCTGTGTACAACGAGGAAGCTGGCTTTTCATAGGTAGCAAGTATATTAATCCTTCCTTAATCTCTATAATTATTTTTCCTTTCTTCTTGCAAACGCTGCCTTACTCACCTACCGTGTTAACGCTATGGATGTGGCTATAAAGAGGAAATTTGCACGCTATGTTGCGGTGTATACAGCTGATCCTCCAGTATGCGAGTGGAGGCTAGTGGCTTCCCTGTGTGTAATAATACCCGTGTGCCTGCTAGGTTTATCTAAGTGCCTGTGAGTGTGCCAATAGCTGAGGTTGATGTGTGAGGCTGACAAGAACACAGTCAGCCTGAATGTCACATGTCAGTCGATTGAAGATTTCATTTATGTACCCTTTTGCCCTTATTCACGTAAGGAATTAACTCAAGAATGTGATGAAAAAAAAATCCAATACGACAGTTGTGCAGCGGGGTTAGAGAGCAGTCGCTCTGCGCTGGAACAGGTAAGGCGGCGGCTTGTTCGTGCACATTCATTGATGCTGTGCAACGTGTTATTCACCATGGTACAATATTTTCCCTGCCTCCCCTCGGGATATGGAAAGTACAAATCCACTTCAGGTGGAAATGAGTCGATGGTGACCCACAGCTATGCAAATCACGCCTGAAGCTGCTGTGGACGAGCTAGGGTCGCACCCATCTCCTGCTCCGTATAGTAACGGTGAACTCAGGGGTACATCAGTCTATCCAACAACATCTGGTTTGGATAGCAAGGATGGTGTAAAAGAAAATGCACCTGCTAGAAATTCTGCTGACCTAAATCAATCTGTTAGGAAAGAATTTGACCATAAGGCTTAATTTATCAAGACAAATCTTTCTATGCGTTTAGCAGATCCATTAAATTAAGAAGCAGTCCAATGGATAATTAATGCACTGAAATTAATGGCAAGGACACTTCATTAAATGTCACTGTCTTGTATTCTTGCATACAAGTTTTTTTTAAAAATACAGCCATATAGGTATAGTTAAGAGCTTGTGTGTACGTAGTTTATGTGTTACGTGAAGGATAGCGCTTTTAGGAGGGGAGGTACTTCAACCAGCACAATTCTTTAAGGTGGGGACAGTATTAATATGTTTACATGAATCTGCGTTATCTCACTAGATCGCCTTCTGTGAATTTTGTCTGGACTTGATTTTTTTTCAAGGCCTGCCCATGTAAGGAATCTATTTCAAAATAAAAAAGGTGTACATTTAAAGCATAGGTGAATCTATAGATAATTCTTTTCCTACACTAAAAGTACCTTCATATGGCTTAATCCAGGCAAAATAAAAGAATCCGTAGGTGAACCTATTGTAAAGTAGACCCCCCGTAAGAACTGTTTTACAACTATCCATCAGGGCTGCTTTTCTTGGCAGACAAATCTTAGTCATTTTCTAACACATGACAATCACATCCACTGATTAAGCTGGACATGAGCGTTGGCAAACTCTTGCAGCTGAACAGCAGAATTCAGTTTTCCATCTGATGGTCTGAAAATCACATAGTGACAGCGCTGTGGAGTTGACAACTGCTCCGTGAGCCAGAATACATGAATACCATTTGGATTATTGGGGTTTTTTGGTATGGATCATTTAGAGATGGGACTAATTCACTATCTCCATACTCCTCAATAGAATTATTGATTGCTAATTAACATACTATTAACATGTCTGTAGCTCCTGACATTTTTGCTAGATGTGTGCCAGGAAATGCTTATTCACAACTGTATTTAGCACTTAAGACGTGCTTAGGAACAAGAGTCTTGGCAGCACTTGGGAAGTGTCCGTTAGAAGTCAGTCATATTAATAAGCACCTATTAACAGTCATTTAGCATCTCTAACTGTGACTGAAACTGCAAATCCAAAAATAAATCAGTTGTCTTTCTCTTTAAAAGACAGTTCTGTAAAGCCCAAATTATGTAAACGTTTGAGAAATCATCAATTTAATATTATACCTGTTTCTATCAGGGACTCTCGTGGTTTATATAGCAACACAGGGCATCTCCTGTGGACTCACAGTTACGATGTTCTTTGAAATCTTATCCTTGTACTACAGGAAGTGAAAGGACTTCTTGAGGAGCGTGCTCAGGAGGAGAGCAACTACCGCTACATTAACTGCATGAAAAGGGTAAGATCACAAGAGGGACCAGGTTGTTCACTGTGAAATGGAATAGCCATTATAATATATTTATTTTTAATTTATTTATTAATTATTCATAATTTATTTATTTTTTAAATTTGAAAATTTTTCATAGACTCTAGAAATACAGCTGCAGCGTGCTAAAGAAGAAATGAAGGCGTATGTCTCCCCAGACCCACAGGAGAGACGGAAGGCAATTCGGTAAGTGTATGAATGCGTTTCCTTTGTGTTAACTTGAAGGATATTCATAAACTAGGGTTGAAGTCAGGAATTTTCTCACTGGCATTTGAACTGGAGGAGTTCACCTGATAAATTTAGAAACGCTATAATAATCTAAAAATAAGCATCTCGAATTCCAGTATATACTGCTGTAAACCTACGAGTTCTCTCAGACATACCAAAAGATTTTCCCTTCCTGCTGGAGATTATAGGCCCCACAGAGCGGTTGTAACTTGCAGCCCCTGTTGGCCCAAGCTCGGAGAGGCCGTGCCTCAGCTGGGTCCTGCAGGCAGCGGGGCTCGACCAGACACAATGCCTCTGCCAGGTTTCCCCGAGACACCGGCGAGCGGGAGTAGACCTACTACCTCTTGGAAAGCAACCACATGCCACCTTTAGATTCAGGCCATTTCTGGCAATTCTGCTCCTCTTTTTCAAGTATCATAGTGATTGCCATCACTGGTACAGGAATGGCGGGCTGCAGCTACTCACATAAATGGATTTTGGTTTGCTCCTATTTGTAGTTCTTACCAGAAGTAGAACGAATACTGTTCTGTACCATCACCCTAACTTTCATCTTTACACTCAGTTTAATTTACTCCATATAAAGACAGTTGCTTCATGCTGTGAGTTTTTTCAGGACCTCTTGTCTTTGCCTGGTAGGGAGAGATATGAATTGAGCTGATGATTTTTTTGGGTGTAGTTTTCTATTTTAAATTACGCAGTCCTGCCAAAGATTGAATTTTTTTCTGAGAATGATGTATTGGGTTAATTATCTGTGCTAAGAAGTCTAAATGTTACCATGTCATAGAGATTTTTTTACACTTTACTGCACAATAAATATTTTTGGAGAAGTATCCTGTTTAAAATTTTGTAAATCTTCAATCTTTTAATACAATATAAAAGTTGAAACAAAATTCAGGCAATAAAGTCAACCAGCTGGTTCAGCCCCATCAAAATTAGACGTCAGGAAAATCCAAATCAAAACATTTAAAGCTATTACGGTACAAGTGTCAAAATACCTGGGGTTTATTCTTTATAATTAATTTTTCAAAATTTCAGAGTTCTGCATGAAGTAGAAATCCTGTTTTCCAGCTAGCTTTATTTTTGGGGAAAAAAATATCTTAGATCTTAGCTGTCAACAAAATAAACAAGCTTAAGTTGTTGTCACTAGTTTTACAAAGTGGTCTTTGGCTTTTGCACCACAGTGTTTCTCAGTCATGAAAATATTTATCAGAACAGTAGTTCTAAAATTCATGTTTTCCTGGTTTGATCAAGGGTCTTTTTGTTCTATTTTTTTTACAAATGGAAAGAGTGAAAAACACTGATGTTTTGAAGGAGGATTGAGTCTCCTTAAAGGTGTAGTCATTCCTGTGCCAAGGAATCTCCACAGCTTAGGCTTTAAAAAGCCACAGCAATGTAATTCCTTGATGGGAGGCCTCTTCTTAGATGTCTGCATTTGTATTTCAGCGACGGGACAGATTGTCACTTGAGATCTGTGTGATCTGTCATGTCAGAGCTGTGCTTCATGTACAGTCTTCTGTACAGTGTGCCAAAATGCATCACAAATTTGTCCCATTCACAAAACAATTTAAAAGCGTGACTGAGTGGCAAAGCAAAGATAAAACTGCTAAATTAGATAATTAACAATCATACTATCTTCCATTTGAAAGGTTCGGACTATCCGGCATGCTGACATCACAACAGGACAGGAGAACCAGTAGTCTGTCACTTCTCAAAGTGATGGAAGAATAAATTAATTTCCCAAGATATCTGTCCTCCTAGGACCTTTTACCTTTCAGAATAATTTCTGGACCTTTCTGTTGCAGTGGAGGCAATGAGGGAAGCACCATTAATCGGTAGGATTGATAATCAGTCAAATGTCATTCAGTATGACCAGAGGCAATTTCTTACTCATTGTGGAGAGAAAAAAGGCAGTAATGGGCCATTAAGATTTTATGGGCTCTGGAACTGGGGCCAGTGGCAGGGATAGCCATGTGTCAAACTGAGTGAGAAAACTCCAGGGATTCCCTCAGGAGGCACTGAGAGATGAGGTTGTCTTCCTCCATCAGATCTTTCACAAGCTAGAAGTTGTCCTGATGCACCTTGCACTGGTACCAGCGAAGCTGTGTCTCCGGCTCGTCTAGAAGGTGAGCCAGAGATCACTAGGAAACAAAGTGCTCGATTAATAGTTATCACAGAGACCTTCTGCAAGGATCTGAGGCATGAAAATGTTTAAACACTATGTAGTAAACAATGTGGGAAAAACAAGAGTAAGAAAAGAATCGAAACTACTAATGGCAGGGTGGGAGAAGAAAAGGACAAGGAGATAGAAGTGAGTGGAGGCTAGAAAGCCTCCTATTCCATCTCACAAAATAATGGAAGGCTGTGGGAGATAAAATATTTCTCTAATGAAAGATGAGGAAACAGCAAACTGAAGCAGAAGGGTGAAAAGAGAAGTGGCTGTGAGAGAAATCTTAGTGATGACGTGAATATTCATTAGTACGAAAAGCAGCACAGCTCAGCCAAGCAGCTGCGAGGAAACGCAGGTTGGGCAGCCGGCGCAGTACTGGTACGACCTCACAGGGAAGGGGAGGGTCGGAGTTTACTCACAGATGCTAAGCAAAAAGTGCTCCTACTGAAATACTTGTGACACGAACACCCACAGTGTCAGTATTCACCCTGACAAGCCGTCAAAGCCAAATGCTGGAATTAAGCGTGAGCCCAGCTATGTAATTCCAGGTATGGGGAGGGGAATGTGAACGGAGCATTACTGCTCTCCCTGCTGTCCCCGTTTCACTCGCTAATGGGCACAGAAGCTCAGGAAATTATCCTCTCGCAGGGACTATACACACTTTTGACCTTCTGTAAGAGGTCACAGACCCATCACATTTAAATGAATTACAACAAAGTTCAATACAGAGATCTTTGTAAAATGAGGTGATTTTTTTTTTTCTAGACATCCTTTTAGAATGTGAATGTATTTCTCTGCAGGCGCTGGAATGTAAACGGAGTAAAAATGAACCGTAAATAGAACAGTACTTTCCTGACAACATATTGAACAAAAAATGTCTTAGTTCTGACCCTCTTTATTGAATATAAACTCTCTGTTACATGGAGTCACTTCTTGGGAATGTGAAAAGATAATTTTCTTCTCTAAAAATAGAAAGTTGCGGGGTTTTTAATGGAAGTTATTAAGTTGCATTCTTTCCAGTCATCATTATAAATAGTAAAGAAAAACTTACTAGGAAAGACATCTAATCTTCTGATGATTACTTTGAAAACTCTACTTTAAAAAAATATATGTTCTTGAGGCCAAATGTGTGTGTGAACATCTGCTGTGTGCCAGTGGAAACAAGAAGATTAAGTGTGGCTTTCCATCCCTTTGATTCGGTGAGGACTGCGAGGGATCAGCTGTGCAGCACAGTGCTTGGAGCAGCCTCAAGACGGCTCTGATTTGTTCTGGCTAGAATTGCCCAAGAGCGAGGGATCATAAAATAATGCGGCTTCATTCCTGGCACGTTCGTTCTGCAGGGAGCATGGCGGGCAGCACCAGCTGGCCAGGGGCCCAAGTGTTCCAGTCGAAAGCCCGGAGTACTGAGTAGAAATGGGAGGAATATAAGAAACACAATGCCTTGGTTCTGCGTGGCTGCTCGCCACACTCCAACACACCTTCACACTCCTGTAGCTCTCATGAAGGCTGATATTTCTTTTTGGAAATTAGAATTTCTCTATGTGAAGGTCTTCTGCCCTGGGCCATTTGGAAAGGTCTTTAGATGAGCTGGGTTATTTTGAATTCCGCAAGCAAACTCCCAACCTCTAAACATACCTGTCACACGAAATATAATCATTGATTATTTTTTTCCCAAGTGAGTAAGTATAGAGTTTGGTTTTTTACTGTCACATTTAAAAAAAAATATTAAAATAAGTACATAGTAATGGATCTGAATCATGCCGTTATGGTTTGCATATTGTCAGGTTTCATGTAGCAAGTTTGCATATGTCAGAAGGCGATCCAGCCACTTGTTACAGTCAAAGGTGTACAGCCAAGATTTTAAATAATGAATGTCAACAGTTATGCTTCTAAGCCTATATTTAGGCACCTAAATGTGACATCTGTTTTCTGAAAGTGTGGAATGCACAGAGGTTCCATCGCACCCATTGGATTTGCCAAACCTGGGGTGAAATACTATTCCCCTTCATCCCTTTATTTTTGCACTCATTCTAACACTGCGTTCAGAGCAATTAAGGGCTGTGGATTTGTAAACTCTGACACTTGTAAAAATAAGGCCACTGGCTAACCTCAGAATATTGGCAGGATAAATGTATTAATAAAGAGGGATCCAGTATATCTTATCTAGATGATCTTGCTGTTGTATTCAAGCTGGAAGGAGTGGTAATCATGCCTGCTTCAAAAATGTAAGAGATCTTATCCAGTATCACTTTTCCCAACTGCACAACTGAATCGGGGAGATCTGATCCTTGATGTCAAGGGATATGCTGTCCAATGTCAGAAAGGTTTCTTCATGCTTTTTCTTCTGTCTCACTTATGAACCTCCCAATACTTTCGTAATTTCCAATGCTTGCATCATTCTGTCCAATTACACTGAACTAAAAAAAATCACAATAAAATTATTTTATGTTTCCTTTAGAGAACAGTATACACGAATTATTCTTGAACAAGAAAACCTTGGGAAGGTAAGAATATTTTCTACCTTGTAAAAACGTTGTACAGTTCATTTTGGGGGGGCTTATTACTAAAGGCTGTGGTCAGTCTTTTATAAAAAGCATATTGCAGCCTACAAAGAAAATTCCATTACTGCTGGCATTGGTAATTAATACCCTGCAGAGAGATCAGGCTTGCGCTTCAGGGCTTGCTTTCCTGCAGAGTGTAGCATGAGCCGCTTGTAAAAGATAGTCAAACAGCTTAACGTGACAGCACATTCCCTGAAAACCATTTGGATAAGAAACTGAAACATGGGCATAACAAACTGTGCCAGCTCAAATTTTATGTTGTATATAAAGCAACCTGTTGAAGACAATAAATTTCGAGCCTGTCAGCCTTATTGCTGTTACTAAAGGCCAGGGGATCATCGGCGCAGCAGTGTTAAAAGCAGTTGTCCATCTTTAATCTCGTATGAAGCTCAGCTCAGCACGGACAAGGTTAGGCTTACCAATTCACACTGAACATCTTACTTTTATTAGTTTGCTTCTTTATGCATCAGTCTGTGAGCAATTTTTTTACAGTTTTGGGCTGCCAGTGTTAATAATTAGTAGCAAGGTTAATTGTAAAACATTGATTTCACGTTTATAATTTCATGATATGAATCTGTTGTGGGTTGCAACTTGATACTGCAAGAGCTCTATATGGAAGTGATCTCAGATTTTTAGCATAACTTCGCAAATAGGTAAAACTATTATTTAGACTTAAATAATATATCAGAGTTTCAAAACACTGATATAGTTGTCAATCTATACAAAGATCCAAGTCGCAGGTGTTAATGCATTTATCACTCGCAGGGAGCGTTATCAACTTGAACAAAACAACATTTCAGTAGCATATAAAAATCTTTGGCATTCCAAGCTGCCTATGTAAACAATTTTTGTGGCGTAGAACTGTTCCAGAAATTGAATATTTTTTCTTATTTGTTACAGAAATTGCGAGAGAAGCAGAAAGTTGTACGGGAAAGTCACGGGCCAAATATGAAGCAAATTAAAATGTGGCAGGATTTTGAGCAGTTAATGGAATGTAAGAAAGAATGTTTTCTGAAACAACAAAATCAAACAGCCATTGGTCAAGTCATTCAGGAAGGAGGTAAAGACAGGCTTGTGTTATGAATTCTCCCTTCTTGATATCAACATAAAGTAGGAAGACAGTGTGTTGGTTTCTTAACGGTAAACTCTGAGTAAATACTGTTGCTTTCATAATTTCTACCATTTGTTGTACATTGTTTGGTTTTGGTGGATAAACAAAGAGAGCAACTAACCACTCTCTGAAGCTTTTCCTCCATTGTTTAAGTGACAACATAATGTGGGTAGGAAGACCTGTTATGAGAGCTGCACTATGGTGAACCTCACCATAAACCTTTGCTTTATGAGGCTGGGAATGGCATGCATCTGCAGAGAGATCAAAGGAGAAGAAATCCTTCTTCCAGGGTCACGGAAAACTTACGTAATTGCTCTGCTCCTTACTCTCTATCGCTAAGGTAACGTTTTTGCAAGGCCTGGGACTTGATACTGTGTAATTGTGGACCTCCTGGTTTGGCCCTCTCCTTCCCTATTGTCTTTATTCATCTAGTGTGACTGGCAAGAATGGAGCCGTTCTCGCTCCGAGCTGCACAGACCTTCCCTGCACACTCCTAGTCATACTTTCCTTGCACGGTTGAATTAAACTGATTGTGCTTCCAGGAGACAGACCGTTGCTACAGCGTCAGGAGTAGGTTCTGAGAACAATTACTTGGATTCTGAGCTTTTTCTGTTATCTTTTGTTGTTGTTTTTAACAAACATATTTTTCTTGCACATATACCTTCTATTTTTTCCGAATTGCCCATGTGAAAATGTAAACGATGGTCGACTAAAAGATTTTTCCACTGAGGACATTTTGTGCTGTTTTGTCTGTGCAGTGTGGTTCCTAAGTGATTACAAATTGTATTGCCCAAAGAGGGTCATTCCAGGGATGGAGGTTTATCCATGGATGTAAATATGGCACAGGGGTTCTTGCTTAATTAGGGTATGCAAAACAGGTAGATAGGCAAGGCTGCCCTGCGCTCTGGCCTTGACCTGTGAGCCACAGGCAACCATTACAGCTGTTAAAATTGCATCCTGAGATCCACAGCTGACCCAGGGTAAGAGGAATGGAGTGAGGCTTGAAACTGTCCCTCACGCTTCATCATTTCGTGTGAGCGCCTCTTAGCCACAAAGATCAGAGCAGAGAGATAAGTCTGTGGCACCAGAACTCTTGCTATTCTGCTGTAGGCTCTTGGCTTATTGAATTTCTAGATAGGTGGGTTTGCGGGTTTTTTTAGTTTTTCCTGCCTGAAGTGGAATGTTTTTTCAGGATATAAAAAATAATTTTGCTTTCTATGATACCTAACTATGAGATCTGCTATTTTCTATATTGAGAGCGACTCTGGTAATTATATAGCTCCTAGTTTGCCTTTGCATTGAATATATTTGTTAACAGAACTAAAATAAAATCTGACAACTACATTTTGACTGTATGGTATTCTTTTCTTTTTTAACATTTCTTAGGTGAAAGGAGGTAAATTGTTAGTGACAAGTAGCTTGCGGGGCCACAGGAAAACCAGTTTTGAACGGGTCATTTAATGAAATTTATGTCAGATGCCCCTAAAGGGTTCAAAGCTGCAATGGATGTGTAAGGAGTAGGTCTCGGATCCATAGATTCCCAGGACATCCTCATGTAAGCCCTCCCACGCTGCGGTGTAGCTGAAGATAGTCTTTCTCAACAGCCGCGCACTAATCTTTCCCAGGACAAGGAGAAGCCGCGTGTTTTCCCCGCTGCACACTTCAGTGCGTGTGGAAGGCAGGCTGGTGGGTAGGGCACAGGCACAGGTAGGGCTGGCCGGGGTGGGGACAATGCGCAGCATCACCACCACCCACCGCTTCCGTCAGCGGATTACACGCAGGAGAATGGGCTTTAGTAGGGTCCTGTCAGTCTGGAAGGGGGAAGCTCAGGAAAAGGACAGATGCAGACTATATAGTGTGGGCACAGCCGTTGCCAGAGGCACCTATACATTTTCTCCCTGCTGGCCCTGTACCGTTATCACCGTGCTTCACCTGCATTGCGCTGCGGGGTCTGTCGAGCTGAAGTTACGGTAGGCACACACCTGGCCTTCCCAGGGAAGGGTTTGCTGAATAGTAAAGTAACAGACAACTAGATATGGGACATGCTGAAAACATGGGATCATCAGCAAGAACGAGCATTTAGATTACTTAGGAATCAACCTGTGGTTCAGAGTCCCTAGGCAAGGCAGGGAGAAAGAGGATTTTGTATACTACACTTTTAACAAACCCCTAGAAACCCTATTTAACTAGACCATTTACGCAAAAAATGTATTACGTGGATTAGTCTGTTGCCCAGGAAAAAATGCTTCTGAAATTCATAGCAATGGAGTAGAGTAAGATTGAGTATAATCATTTTCTGTTTTTCTGTTCAGAGTTACCCTAAAAATAGTTCATCTTTCTTCCTTGTAAAAACAGTTTATTGCTACTTACTCAAAGATGACGTGATTGTTGTTCTGATCTGATTAGTGTTCTGTCATTTGTACTGCACCAGGAAAGGGCACACAGATTATACGCTACAGCAGCAACAAAATGACTTTCTGAGATGAAGCAGAAAATCATAATAACTGTTATGAAAAGAAAATTGGAAAAACTCAAACGCTATTTTTAGCTTTTTATATAAGTGGACATTTAACAAATGCAACTTTAATGGATTCTGTTCCCTGGCTTTTCCCTAGTTCATGATTTGATGGGAGCGTTCAAAAATCTTTGAATTTCATGGTTCTATCTTTACTTCCTAACTTGCAACAAAAAGGTTACTTCTCATTTTTTTACTTCATTATTATTAATAGCCTAGCCGGTTAACTCATAAGATTAAACATACCATATGGAAAAATATCTGTCTCTCCCTTGAGAAGGTCCAAATAAATCAAAACTGTGCATAGCTAAATGTGGGGCTCCAGCACTTTCCAAATTTCTCGCAGCTGGAACACTGATCTGATCAGTCACTCGTGAGCAGCAGCTGACTTGGTTTCAAAGGCTTCTCCTTAGCATCGCCCAGAACCGGAGGAGGAATTATTCCAGCTATAAACTACTGTAGTGTTCTGCAGCTTCGCGTTATTTAGTCATGTTGACTTCAGCTGCCCTTAGAGCTACAGGCAAGTTCCACATGGACCTAAGAGATGACATAGTTACACACATCAGAAATAGGCATGAGAAACCCCGTGTTGCGAGACTGGCTATTTTACCATCTGGATATCAGGTTATATTGTTTATATTAGTGGTACCATTTTACTTCCATTGGAACTAAAATAAAATAAATGTTCTTAGACTTCCCTAAGTAACCCAAATCCAGGATTACTTTTTTGTATATCTGCACTCACATGGATGTTACTACAGATGAAGTAATATGCGTGTAAAATCATAAAAGTTAGGCCCTGCTATTTGAATATACTGATTTCCAGAGCTTTCTTGGTAAGACTTTCCTACAGCGTAATGCTGCTCACTGTTATAAAACACAACACAGCAGAAGGATTTAGCAACAGTTGAGTGCCTAGAAAATGTCCTCATAATGAGGATGTTCCGATTAATAAGCGTGGCTAGTATAGTAGCCAGTAAGGAATATGAAATTCATTCTCCTAGTCACTTGCTGGTTCAGGAACTGGAATTTAAATACGGAGCTGCCTCTCCTTGGTCACTGTTTCATGCCTGGCCCAGATGAACAGCGACTGAACGCTCACTGCTGACTACCTGGTGGCTGTCCTCCACAAGTGATCTACGCAGAGCCATTTGGCAGTGTCAGCCCAATTCCTAAATCACCGCTCCAGCAGTGTTTGGAGAGCCTGGAGCCGGCTGCCCCACGAAGGCAGACAGATGTATGGCTGAAAGACCATGGAGACTGAAGGGCTGTCACCCGAAAGGTGTCATCCCCCTGGGAGAAAGGTCATGACACATTGACACAGTGGAGTGCGGGAAGCCATTACTCCATCATCTGGTCTGTGGATGAGGAGAGCGCTGATGCTGGCAGATCTGGTTTCTCATTTGTTGGCCCTGTATTTGCTCAGACTGAAGTGAAAAAAATCAAGACCTCAGTCTGAATGTGTGCCCTGTGTTATCATTTGTAGCAGTAGGTTTCCTGCTGAAGAAACACTATTAACTCCTCCGCTGCCTTTCTGGATTGCAGTTTGCAACAGCAACAGAACCGAAATTTTCATGGATCTGCCAGCGTTCCAGTGAGGAAATATTACACAAATCAACAATTTTATCACAAGGTACCACCTGTCTGGGAAACACTCAGTTGGATAGTTGTTTTTTAACAAACAGAATTTGACCTTTTTCCAGCTTGTTTAAAGAGTTTTTTAAATTCTCTGCATGAATTTAAAATGGGTTCTCCAAATTCTCCGTGTCTCAGTTTCTGTAGCATTAGTTCCACGGTAGCCATCTCCAAACTCCCAAAGCAATCCGCTTTATTCCGAGGCCACTGGGTGAAAAGGGTATTTTTCACAATTGAATTACGCTGATTTTCACAAATCCGGTTTATAGACAAAAAACTGCCGCGAGCCACTGCACCGCAGTGATGTCACGCTCGGTGAGGAGCTCGGGTGTTTGGCTGGGGGAACAAGCGTATTCCAAATAATCAGCAGGAACAGTGAGACAAATCACGCCGTCCTTACTTTCACAAAACCCTTCCTGACTTCAGTGGGAGTTTTGCCAAAATAAGGTCTGCTGGATTTAGCTCTGTATTCTTCCTCCTGGCAGAACAAGCAGGAATTAAAGGGCCAGCATCACGTTTAGCAGACGCAGAGAGTAAAAAGGAACTGTAATTATCTAAAATAATGACTTTCATCCAAGACAGATCAATGTTCCATTAGACGCATTCTAATTTATAGCAAAAATTAAATGTTTGTGGAAGTTTTTCTTGGCACAAACAATCAAAATACACAAGTCCTTAGCAATCTGGTTTGATTTTTGTTAGACATCTATGAGAGGCTGTCTTGCACAAATCTAGTGCTGAAGTATTTATAGTGTTTATCATTAAAATCCAACTTCATGCATTACCTTGCATTTAAAAGCATTATTTATTATTATGAAAAAGTATAGTTTTACTTTTTTTTTTTGCATTTCCATTCCTCATAGTTTTGAAAAAAGTATGGTTTTGCAAACTAGGATACACACAACCAGCATTTTCTGAATGTGAACAACTAGAATTCCTTTCCTGCAAATGGATCATCTACTCAAGCCAATGTCTATTACGCTGTTTCAGCTCAGTCTGTCATTACAGAATAACGTGTCATTTTTAAGCTTCTACATTTTATTGCAACTGCTCAAGTTTTAAAACCACTCATTTATACAATAAGCGCTTATTAGGTCTACTCTTGAAATAGGGTAAAGCCAAATCCTGCACATTTTGCTAATACCAGAAAAAATGCAGTTGATAGGAGTATGGAAAATGGGATCTTACCAGTTTTCAAAGATAAATTCCTTTCTCTCTCCCTACTGCTTTTCCCTGAAATGGAATAGAAAATATGCCTGGCACTTAGGGAGCAATAACAACTAAAGCAGAAAGGCATACATCACATACAAATAATAACCATGTAAGGGAAATAATGAAGGACTTAATCTCACAATTTCTTTATCAGTTTTACAACTGGCTCATACTGCGAAAAAAAAAAAAACCACAAAAAATCTCTGAGATTTTCTGCAATTAAAAATTGTGGGGGTTTAATATTGGGGGTTTTTTTACTGGATTATTGTTTTTAAATGGTTGAAACTCTAAGGTTGTAAAATATGAATAATTCAGCAGTTTAGTTTACACTATTGCAACATTTTTTGGTGAGCAAACTAGTGTTTAGGCATTTCTTTGCAGTTCTCACAGAAAACTTAGCACCCTTAGTGAACAATTACCAAAAGCCAAAAGGGCTGATTAATTTGGGATTCTAAAAATTGAAAATTTAAAAATTAAAAATCACATTAAAATTATGCATTTTCCTTATCAACTGCTATGTAAATGATGCAGTGCTCTAAAGCAGCATTCTGCGGACTGCAGCATTCAAAAACTTCCGTGTTTTTTAAGTATTTATAAAACATTGTGCCCATCTCCCTTATTCTGTGCTTTAAAGCTTGCCATGTTTTTATAGCATATTAAAAAGAAAGCAGAACTGTATCAGAACATTGAAAGTCACCCACAGACAACCTGTTCCACTAATGTTTTACACTCACGTTCCATCTTGTGTCCTGAAGGATTTCTCTACTTGATTTTCATTCGACATAGTCTGATTAGGCTGCTCGGGTATCAGCATGAGTGAGCCAGGAAACACGGAGGGATCTAGTTAATGTTTAGAGGATAGTAATGAAAATTGGGCATTTATTATTTCATGGGTAATGACAACATCATCACAAAATTAAATCTCCTTAGGAAAATATCTCCCGCAGCTAATAACTAGAAAGCAATCTGAATTCTTCTAACAAAGAGGTGGAGTGTGGCATACTTCATAGTCGGTTGTTACTGTTGTACTTACTACTCCTTTTGTATTTTTTACTTACTAGACTGTACTTCAACCATTTGTAGGTGGAACACATCACTTCAGAATCTATATACACTGAAGGTTCTTTTCTGCCTGTTCATTTAATTGAATGAAATGAAGGTTGATCATAAAATACAAGAAGAGGGAAAGAGAGAACTCATATACTGGAAAAAGCACTATAAATAATTTCCTGGGATCACTAACACAACCTTGAAACACTTCACCCTGTGTAGCGGAAAGAATTATACAGCCATTTAATGAAATGTCTAAAAAGTGTTAACAATTCCATCCCAAATTCATGTGGCTTTTTCTGTAAGTGTAAAGAAAACATCCCTTAATTCTTAATTCCATTACCAAAGTTATTTCCAAGCTTTGAAGGGATTCACTTGCTAGTGATTTTGCAGTGTCAAACAAATGTTCGACTTTTATTCTGACACTTCTTGAAGAATTTGATTGAAACTATATATGTCTAGATAACACCCAACAAAGTGCCCCTCTTGCGTGTGTTTCAAGATATTTTTGGAAACAACAGAGGCGACCTTGGATGGAGCTGCTTTTCCAATTTAGGACTTCATTTGGTCTAAGAGAGTAAAATTATACTCCTTAATCCTTTTCTGTACCCACAAACAAGACAGTTTTATTTTATGCTACTGTAGAACTGTTTTTCTGTACCTTCTTAGCAGTGGTGGTCTGTTTAGGATAAGAAACATTTTAGATCATTAACAGTAGCTTTCAAATGCACATATAAATAGTCCCCAGATGTATCACGTCGCTTAAAAATACTGTGTAATCTTAAATGAACAGTGGTCCTTGAGGTAATATCTTTGCTTCTTCAGAACGAGTGTTAATAAATAAGCGTTAGCCTTTGTCTTTGCTTATAGACAGGAAGAATCTGACTTCAAGCCAGAGCTCGCACAGACTTGATGTCAAGTCTAAATGAGGAGAGTGGTAATGCTGGCGAACCTCTGTGATGGGACGGCCACCTGTCCAGATCACAGGAGAAATATCGTTTGTCAAGCTTCAAGTTTAAAAGCCTAGGTTAGGAGCCAGGTTCTCCAGAGTGGGGTGGGTGATTGTTTGCTTTTGACTTTGGTTTGCCAGCTGTGCAATTGTATTTGTAACATTTTATTACATCTAATCACTTAAGAAGTTTTAAATAGTTTGCACTTAATTTTCTATGTAATCAATATATTTTAATTCACTTGTATTACTCCCTGTTGCAGGCGTGCTGCACTCGGTAACAAAATGGAATTAGATTGTTGCAATGATAATGCAGTTTCACTGCTGTGACTAAAAAGAGAATTGAGAGTACAGTATTCTTGTCATTTATCCCGTACAATATTTACTCTCTTCAATAATAATGTTGTCTGGTGTTACCTAATGATCAAAGTATAATATAGAAACTAAATCTAGACATGCCAGTGGAATCTGTTTGACATAAGTGGTATATGCAAATGCAGATGTAAATATACTGCTTGGGAGTATATTGTTTATATTCATTTGATCACACTTAAGTGTCAATGCATCTTTTTGTAGCTCTGTTATACACTTACTATGGCTGATGGCTTAAGTTCTAACTCCAGAATATCCAGTTCCCTGATTTTATGGCATTGTCATGTGAAGTATTTGTGGACAGCTTAAGAGAAGCAACTCTGATCCTGTGAACCTGTATGTGTGTGACCATGATTACATTAGCATATGCACAAATCGGCTTAAAATAAACTATTTGGTATAGCAACTTGCATCACAGAATCTCAAAATAATTTACAAACAACTCTTAGTAAAGTCTGTTGACCACATAGCCAGATAAACAGCTGCTATTTATATTATGTTCTAGATGAACTCCTAGATGAAACCACAGTATGGGACAAAACAGAAGCAATAGTAGGAATCTGGTTTTGGGCTGGGGTCTCAGGGCACGCCCAGGATTCCCAACCTGATCTCCCTGAGAAACCTCCTGACTCTTGTCCTGAGCAGGGTTGTTCAGGCCCCCGAACCCTCATCCTAGCCCAAGGTTTGCTTTATTTCAATATAAAGGAACGATATAGCAAACGTCACAGAATTTCCCAGTGCACTAGTCAGTGTTCTGGCTTTGAGTATCCTCATCTGACCTCTGCCACTCCCTGAAAAGCAATTCAGACTTAAAATGTCTGTACATTTGCAATGTGATAATTCATTGAAATACGTAACAGGAAGGTCATAACAGCTACAAATAAACAAATATGATACAGACAAACGTAAAGCTGTTTCCTGAAGGAGTTTTAAATTAAATTATGACAAGGAATTTCAAACATGAAAAGCAGCACAACTACCTTCACTGAGCTAAGGGAGTCAACAAAACTAAATGTGACATTTTCTCTTACCCCGAGATCTTTTTATAATTCCAGAGAGATAAATATCAGGAGAAGCAGTCCTAAATAGAAACACTGTGTGTGTGCATGTGCATGCATGCATGCAAACGAAGATTAGGTCTCTCAGTTATAAACCGGTACACAGCACTCTGGGGCAACTTTTTATTTGTGTGCCTATGCCGTGTAGATTTCAGTTTTTCACAAGTGTCTACTTTGTGCTGTAGCCGAAACACATTAATTATATAACCTAGCGTAGAAATAACAGGAGATTCTACTTTTTCTTAAACATCTAGAGGAAACGAAGAGATTTTGAATATTATTCAATGTTACCCTCAAAAACTGTGAAGACACATGAATGTGCAAGCACTGCAAGAGAAAAACTGGCTGAATTAGAATGTGGTGAAGGACGAGAGAGTTTGTGACTCTGGTTTATTGCCCCAGGTAGCTGTGGGCAAAGCTGCTGCTTCTGCTCCTCTGGTCTGCTCCTCGGTGTACTGGCATGGACTTGGTTGAAATTAGACCTCAAATAGAAAGGCAGCAGATTTATCACAGGAGCACTACATTTTGCTTTTATATATGAGAACAAATCCAGGGTAACCTCAGTTAATGAATAACTCAGCCAATGGTGATAGCTCCTGTTTAGTCTGATCAATTTGGCCTTAAATAAAAAATGAACTTTTGTTGTACAAGTATATACCACGGGGCAGCAACACCATTTTTCCCCATGACAAATTTCGTCTTAACAAAAAAAACTGGAAAAAAAATATTTAAAAATACCCACAACTTTTTCATGCAAAGTTAAAATTTTCAAAAGAAAACTTATACTTTTGAAAAAAAAAAAAAAAGACCCCAAAAATGGTTCTTTGGTCAACACAAAAAAATAAAACCAACTCAAACAGCTTTGATGGAAATGCTCTCCTTGCTTATGAGCTCTACAGCCTGTTACTGTGCGGTTCCATTAGAATCGGATGAACTCTTCACAGCAGGCTCAGCAATCCTTACAGTGGGTATTCTCCACGGAAAGGCGTGGATACTGGAGTTTCATAACAAGGGAACTTTTCTTTGATACAGCAGCTGCATCAGAGCCAGTTTTACCTGCAAATGCATAGAGCTGGTGCAATTTATCTTTGTTTGACACAATCCATATGGGTACATCCAGTTTTTATATAAAGGGCATTCAACAAATAGAGTGGTTTGCAATGTTATTGCTTCACCGATGCATAAATATTGAGTACCTAAACACAACATTAGTTAATTAAGTTGGGGCTGATTATTGGCGAGAGATAAAGCACACAGTAAGTATGCATGGATTAAGTCTGCCCTCTTACTGCACCTATGATGGTTGTTCCCTGAATACAATGAGGATGTAGGTTTCCAGGAGATTAATCCAGCAATAATTTGCACCTGGAACCTAAAAGAAGGCCAAAAAAAAATCAGATGGAGCTTCTTAAATTGCAGAGTGCTGCATAGACTGTATGGAACCTAAGCCAAAGCTGCTTCAAAACCAAAATGCCTCCAGTAAAACAGTAGTGAGAACTCTGCTTTTAACTGAACTCATTACTTGGTATATACTAATACATTCTGTACAATTTATCTGTACAAGGCAGAAGCATTAAACCAAAATTCACAAGATGCTGTTTCAAAAGAGAAACTGCACATGCATGCACTCCATACACACCCCCCTCCTGCTGTTAGACCAGCAGTAAGCCCAACCAATCTGCCCAAAGCAGAGCCACAGAAAACATGTTGTACATAAAAGAATGTATTTTCCCATAGGACTGCTGTTCCATAGCCATTACTGGTAAAAAATATCGGTCCTCACACCCATGTTCCTCCAGCTGTGACCACCCTGGGCTTCATCAGCAAACTGCTTGTGTGACTGACTGCATGTGAAGAGTTTTGGAGACCTGACCCACCTGGAAGCCCTTGTTCAAGGCTTGTTTGCAGCCACATATTGTCGATGCAGAAGTCCACAAAGACACTGTATGCAGGCTTATGCTGTTTGCATGATTTTTTCACAATGAATTATTATTTGAAGCACTGTCAACAAGGTAGAAGGGTCTACCCTAAGATGAGTGGGTTAGTTGAAGAACATGATTGAAGCTAGGTCCCGGGCAGAGCACACTCGCTCACACTTACATTGTCTATGGAACAAAACAACTGTAAAACAAACCCAGACTGCCCAGAAAGAACATGTATGAAAGACAGCAGCTCTGCATTCAAAAGAATTCTGTCCCAGATGACTTCAAAACTTCTACGTTAGCATGTTCATTGACAGATTACACTAGCATGCAGTGATACATGGTACTGAACAGTTAGGAAAACCAACTGGTAGCCTGAGAAGAGGTGGGACTGCCTTGCTCTGTGGTACCATAGTCTAAACCAGCTTGCAATTACTGTGAAAATGTTTTTTTCAGTTGTGCTGGCACAACTCTTTGTGGGGCTGCACGGTCAGGTTTCTCACAGTCTTGGTGAAAGATGATTAT
The DNA here is from genome assembly GCF_963210335.1 of Falco punctatus. NCBI lineage: Eukaryota > Metazoa > Chordata > Aves > Falconiformes > Falconidae > Falco > Falco punctatus. The sequence goes on from NC_137580.1 coordinate 95,898,738, forward strand.
TAACTCAGTTAATTTATAGCCACAAATAATTGTAAAAGCACGATGGAATGGGTAGAGAGCAGCAGCCAAGGAGCTACAAGCAAGGGACAGAGAGAGCAAGGGCCTGGAGCTTCCTAAACTGCCTTCACCATCAAAGAAAATGTTTTGCAGAACTGCACTCATGGCTGCAGTTCCTATTGTCCTCGATGTGCTTCAGTGATCAGCTCAAGACAATCTGAAGACAAACCAGAAAAATAACAACCGTTTTATTAAAAAGCTCATAAGTGAAGGCGAAATCTCCCCTTCATCAAAACCTGCTCCCCTAAGGGGATGTTGAGTGATCACTGAGTTAAATAACAAAAAACAAGACACAAACGTTTTATCATTTAAGAAATGCTTACTGGGCGATCAGTGTTGGAAGACAGGAAATTAATACTCATAACTTCTGATCAGCTTTGTCAGAGGTGTAGAGTCCTCTCCTTTCTGTGATTCTCCAAAAATGCACTACAAAGATGCAGAGTGATCACCTGGGCTTTTGATTTTCCAGGAAATGCTTTTCCCTCCATAAACTTACTGTCCTCCCCTCACAGAACATATGCATCTGTTAATCTAGAACATAAAGTTCTGGGAATCTGCCTGCCTACATCAGCCTAAGTCACTTGCCTGATGTAATGCCTTGGACAGATCACTTGCGATTTCCTGCACAGGATTTTGGAACAACCAAAGAGAAAATAGACTGCCCTAATTAGTGTACCCCATCATTTACATTGAGCCTTGCTTGTTGTAAGGCAGGACCTGAGTTTTATTGAGTGCTACATTAATACTCACACACATTGTGCATGTTCTGTAAGGCCGATAGTTAGTATAAGGTCAAATACAATAGGGAAATGATAAAAATGCTTATGCAAGGAATAATGGAAAACTCCAAAATACTGGAATCTACTTGTGGGTTATTATGCAATTCAAGTGGACAATAATTTTTTTCGATCTCTCAAGCAATGAAAATTTAAAAAATGTGATAAATCCTACATCATCGTGTGTCCTGTTTATGGTCAGCTCAAGGTCTGAGTGCATGAACAGTTACACACTATGACAGTCTGGTGTGGATATATGCCTTTGCAAAATTAAGAGAGATACATTGTAGAAGATAAATTTGTAACTGTGTTTTTCTAAGTAAATGCTTTCATCCTGAGCTTTATTAAAAATACACCTAATACAAATGTAATAATAACATACATAACTGCCAGCAAATCATGCAATATCATTAAGATATGCATAAAAATTTCTTATAAGATCAAAATGTCTGCTTATAGGAAATGTTAGACTCTCCTTACGATTAATAGGATGGCAATTATTAGCGGAATGGTTCACTCATGCTATAACCCCTATGAACTGAATGAACTAACCTCTTTAGAGTCAATCAAGTCACACCTAGCTAGGAAAAAAAGAGTCTGACCCAAATAATCCATAATTAGATCATCAGCTGCTAACACTATTGATCTCCTGAGATTTGGGGTGGCCTGGGCTGCCCTCATTCTCCAGCTGCAACTCGGAGAACACTTCATTCTTGAAAGAGAAGAGTAATTTTTAAAAGATGTGGAATATTAAAATAATGATGTCGGATATCCATCTTCTTGGAAGTATCTTAATTTGTTGCTGTTAATATATAATCAGAAATCAGATTATGACCTTGTCAAGCAGAACAGCAATTATATTATTGCTTACATAATTGAGGGTCGGCTTGCTACCTGTTATTATACCTTGCGGGAAAATTCAGGTGCTGTTCACGTAGATTTAAGTTCTTAACGTCAAGTTCAGTCTGCCAAAATCACTACACAAAAGTTCAGCTGCACAGACATTCTTTCCATAAATCCATTTTTAGAAAGCCAAAACACTGGATCAATACTGAAGTTATAAAAGAATGAATTTCTGTATTAGTCTCATGTATTGGGTATTTAATGTTTATTACCTTTTAAGAACATGATATTCTTGGAATAAGTCAAATAGGTAAACTATGTTTCTAGCACTGCTTTCCCAGTGGTCAATACATAAATGTAGCGGATTACATATGGCTTTGAAATTTCACAATGATATATCTTCAAGTAAAAATAAATATTTCAGTTTTAGTAGCTTACTATGTAATTAAACATAAAATGTTACATGCAAAAATTTTATTTAGAATATCTTATTCACAGCAAAACTCTGGTGACTTAAACCTTTTTGAAAAAGAAAACCTGATTGGTATCAGGTACAAATAAAACCCATTCCTTTCCAAAATCATCTGTATTAAATCCTTTCAAGCAGTAACATACTGAGGCACATCAAATCCTTCAGAAAGATCAGAAGGCCGTCACGGTAACTGCAGGGATTTTTTCCTCATTTCTATGGCATATGTTGTATCAGAAATCACAGTTAAAAGAAATTTCATGCCCAAAATTGAAATCTTTTCTCACATTTAACTCAGCCAAAATTCCTGTGATGGCAGAATTAAATTTGGGTTTGTTCTCAAATGGTAAGGAAGCTACAATATGGAACAATTACCATTTTTTTTTTTCATTTCTAACTACAAAGACTGTTAATTTCTCTGAACATTGATAATCATCTTGAAGAGTCATAAGTAGCTGTCAAATAGAACCATTGTCTCAGCCCAGAATTTCTTATTAATTTCTTACAGGAACTTGCATATGTACTGATCTAGAAGAAATAATTAATCCTTTCTTTGTAAAATGTAATGAATATAGCAGATGGGAAGTGATACTCACTTACAAACACTCACATGTAAGCAGCATCTTAACCTCAGCTGAGACTCTCTTTTCGCCAAGACAGACAGAAAGGTAGACTGCTACCTTAGGGCCAGATCAGGCACCATAACCAAAAATTAAATTCCAGACAGGTCAGACTTGGACTGGAGAGAGAACAATTGCAGTGATTTCAGTGTCTTTGCCTTCTGCCAATATTTTTTTTTTTCTTGCAGTAAAAATACCCTGGAGGAAAAGATCTCACTGCATGTAACTTTTATTCTGTTGAGTCATTTGGTTTGTTTATGTGTCCTGAGTAGAGGTGTAGTTTTACAAAATGCCTTCGGCATGCAGGAAGAACTCCCCTCCAAACAGATTCTCTACCTGAGCATCAGGGCAAGAAATAAATCTGTAGCTGATGACATTTCAAGGGCAAGAAAAACAACTGTCGAGAGGAGAATTATCTGATTTGGTTCATGTTTATTTTTACTTATATCTGGCAATCTGCTCTCCAACAGAAGATGCTTATTTGCAAAGAGAAGACTGTCTCCTTGAACTGATGCCCGATCTGGAGAAAAAGGACAAGAGGTATGTCTTTAGCATGTATTAGCTAATGTTTTAGTGCTGTAAAAGCATATATGTCATATATGTTAACTAGTTAAGGAAAAATTCTTCATTTCTTCCCATCACACTTAGCATCCACTAGCTAACATAGGCTAAATCTGCCTTCCACTCAGGAATACATATTCCAAACTAAAATATTCCACATGAGGAACTTTAGAATTAATTATTCCCAAATAACTTGTGTAGAAAAGCTCTAGGGTACAGCTCGGTTATTTTACACATGCTTACTGCCAAGTTAGTGGGCTTAACAATATCACAAGAATTTTTTTTCTTTCAGGAACTATTTGGAGAAAATTTTCCAATCCTAGTGTTCTCTAATGAAGGTCTGAGTAACTCCAAGTTGCACGCTGACATAAACCAGATTGTAGCAGACTAGTGAACAGGTTAAGAAGCAGAAAAGACCTGTTACTTTTTGCTGCAACTGAATCACTAAGAAAAATGCAAAAAGGAAAAATCAACTTCCATCTGCTTAAGGCTCAACCCTTATTTTTAGGTTATTTCTACTGTAGTGAAACTCTTTCGTGTAAGACATTAAATAATGTCAAGTTACTGGTGTGCCAGCTATGGTATCCAGTAGTTACTGAATATAAACCTGGGTGTTTGTGCTCTCCAAGTCTTTGCCTCAGCAATATCTTTAAACATAATAGTCTCTGCCTGTTGGCTTGTTTTCTCATAGAGAGGGTGACAGAACATTTTGTGTTCTCTTATCTTCAATAGCAATGAAACAGGAGGAGCTCCACAACCCGAAACCAAATCTACTGCTATTAATACAACATCCCAGCCACAGCGAAGAGATTTGTTTATTTACCAAAGCTAGAGATGCCTGTCTCTGACCTTTCCAGAGCTTGTGTGCTTTAGCTGGGAATAGATTCCTCAGAACTGGGTGCTCTTTTAAAAATATACAGTAACAAACATACACACACACACACACCCCCGAAACAGAGCCCAGACTGTATCCCAAACTGCATGAAACGACACACAGCATTGACTAGTTAGAGTAAGTCTAACTAGGGCACAGTCCATACTCAGTTGTGATTACTTTGCTAGTGCAAAGGGATCAGTCAGCTTTCCAAAGACCACTCACCTTTCCCACTGCCGCTCAGTGACACGTCTAGCTGACTATAACCAAACATGGGCCCACTTGCTTTCTGAGGCCGATCATCTCTCTGCAGCCTAAGAAACCTCTTGGTATAGATTTTTTCCTTCTTTGCATAATTAAACAGTGCTTCAGACTGTAAGGTTTTTGATTTAAGAAAATCTGCACGAAACAAACCAGAGATTGTCTTCTTCTGGAATTCACCTTGCTTAACCTGCCTTTTAAATAATTATTACATGCACAAATCAAAATATTTTGAACTACATTTTTCACAGTTTGTTGTATGTAGTGACCTGTCTGTAATGTCTTCTTATTTTAAGAGTTATATCTTGCATTAACATTAAGGATTCAACTTGGTTTAACCTTGTACACTCACAATCTGTTTTGTTAAGCGGGTACATCTCTAGGATAGAAAAAAGACCCTCAGAGTGCTCCAAGGCTAGCTTTGGTGATCCTTGTTGGACAATTTTAAATATAAGTTCCCTAGCTGTCTGCTTGCCCTGCATCACAGTTGGCAAAAGTGAGTGTGGGCTGGCGACTCAGCCACCTCGTTCTTCAGCTCGACATAGTAATTCAGATCACCACTGATTTTGGTACCTGCTCCATGGCTGTTTGATATTTTAGTCTAAGCAGACTATTAATGAATTACAGAAGCAGGCCTGGGAGTAGGAACTAGAAACCAGGGAAGGAACTGGCCTTACATGTCCTGATTCCAAAGCAAGAATTACTAAACAATATATAAAAGGAAAACAATAGTTATGCCATCTTCTCTTCCTCCAACTGAGTTACAAGAGAAGACAGCACACAGTCCTAGGAAGACCCAGTCTTACCTGACAGCTGTCAGATAAGCTGTGAGCATCCTTTGCTTAACTGAACCCTTCAAAGACCGAGGCTGTAGCTGGCATTCTGAAATCTCAGTCCAGGTTTAAGGAACTGCCGTCAGCGCCCTTCTCCCGTGGTCTCTGCCCCTGTGCCGCTGTGCCATCCCTCAATCATGTCAGCAGCAGCGTTCATGTAGCAGAATTGCAAGCCACATCACAGAGCCGTTCACCTGAAAAGTAATGCAAGGAAAAAATGTTCAGGCAGGCTTGTTCAGCATTCAGTTCACAGCGTGACTGACCTGTCTGTCAGCAGCTATATTGGTAAAAATGCTTGTAGGCTTGAACACTGAATCTACCTCGTTAAAATCAACTTTTTCTTCCCTGGATAACTTTCCAAGTGTCTGTACTCATACAATGAGGGAGGATACAGGGGTAGAAAACAGCAACAAGGTGTAAGGTGGAGCACAACTTCTTTTGGCAGAATTACCGGATTGGGGAAGCTTAACTTGTTTGTTGAACTATGTATTACGTCAAACTCCTGGTTTAGTTATCATATTACTTATTGTTTTCCAGGCTTTACATACAGAGTCCTGTGGTTTGACAATGCCGATCACCTGTAGAATTAGAAATAAAAGCCAAGACTCCAAAATAACTGTCTTTTCTCTATAACCATTGGACAATTATATCTATAAATAAAATCTTCCAAATATTATTCTCAACCATACAGCAGCTTGGAAGGCCAAAAAACTGTCTTTCATTACTCTAGAAACTACTTCACACTTTTGAAGGAACTGGTTTAGCAGTGATGCATCCCCTCATGCAATGACCAACTTCACACTTCATTTTTTATCCAAATCTAAGTAACAGGCTTTGGGGACCTTGTCTGTATTCCTTCCTACTCAAGTCTATTCCCATCTGCCTGATCCCCTCGGTGACTTTATAATATTTCTTTTGTGTCACCAGAACTACTGTTGCCTCCCAGTCAAACTTCCCACACTGGTCTCTAAAACTGCACTCCCTGCTTTTGCATGTTTAGTTTCTGTATCTGCCAGTGCATGAATAAGGGCTTGTTTGTAAGCACAAAATTTACTACGACCATTTTTACAATTTGCGTTCAGGCGGAGAACTCTGTACACATAGCAAAGCTCTGTCTCCATGGAAAACTGCAAAAAAGCATCTGATCCCGGTAATTAGGGGAAGGTTTTGTGAGGAACCTGTGGAAAGAGGTCCCTCACCCTGCCTGATTCACAGCTGGGGTTTCTCCCTGGCAGCTGAGACCGGTGATGTGAGAGGTGAGTCAAGAGTGGGAGCAGATTCCTGTGGGGCTTCACCAGCCAAATTCCTATCTAGCAAAAGGTTGCTACAGCAACTCTGAGCCTCCCGAGATACAGAAATTATTGTAATGGCTGATGAAATGCCTCCCTACTGCTCTGAGGCAGGATAAGGAAAATCCTTCCCTTTGATACAGGACGGTTACCCGCTGTCACACTTCTTACATCAGCTCTGTACAAGCACCAGGTTTCCTGAACTTGCTCAGGAACTGATGGCTAACTTTCCCTCAAAAGCAAGATGCATTTCCTCATTTGCATATAATGCAAACACAGAATAATAAACTTGACCACCACACAACAAGGACTATAGTTCCAATACCTTTTTCCCATGGAGATGGTAAGAGAAAAAAGAAATCATATGACAAAAGTTAATATACTACTGAGTGGGCTGAACAGGATATAGAAATGTGTACAAAGCCAAAATACGTATTTTCCAGGCTAGAGTTTGTAGTTTTCAAAAAACAGATACAAGAAAAACATAAACAAAGCAAAGCAGGGCAAAACCCCTCATAGCTTCTCAATGACTATCCAGCAGCTTTTTGGCTGCTTGCACCCTGTGCATGTTTTCCTCTGGCATTTGGCCCGCTCACAGGTCATTCAGTCCACTGGACTACGCAATAAATACCAGACAGTGATGATGCTTTAGACAGAATGGGAACACTTGTGACCTAAACAGGTTCTGAATCTAGAATGGGGTGGACTGAGGATAATCGGGGCATAGAAACAGCAAACATCAGTGTACACTCTAAGTGGAAAAACCTTCTCAAGAATTGCTTCCATTTCCCTTCTTATCACTTTTCAGCAAGCCAGTTTGCTTTAGAAGCCAAAGGTGAAAACAGCAGAATCAATTATCTGAAGCAGTATCTGTGCTTACCTGAAATAAATGGATGACTTTTTAAATTATGTCTTTAAAAGAGAAGTCACAACTTTTGTAAAGCTGCTCAATTTAAACCTGAGCATCGCATTTTGGCCACAATAAAAAGGATCAAATTCCTCCCAGTATAAATCCAGTAAAATTGATACAGTTACCTCTTGTCTGAATTTGGCTCAACATGCCTAGAACATCCTTTGGGATTGTTCAATTCAAAATATTGCACTAATCCAATCTCCTGCAGTTGCCAAATTCTGTAATATTTGGTGTCAGCATGCGGCATTTTAGATTTTTTGACTCAAACTTGGTCTGTCGTTAATAGAGTATTTCATTGGTTTCTTACTTTTTGCCAGGTCTATGAGCTTTTGGATTATCTGAAAAGCTTGAGAACAAACTATGCTTTCAGTACGTCATAATATCTCGCTCAAGTCAGAGAAAAAGAATTTTTTTTACTTCCCTCAGTTTAGTGTCTACTATGAAGATGATTTTCAGAGATCAAGAAAAGCATATAATGTTTAAAACAAAACATTTGTTAACTAAGGATTTCCTGGATTTTTCTGCTTTTTTATTTATACTACGTCCTGGACCTTGTGAAATCACTGTTTAACTTCCAGTATTATTTATGGAAGCCAGCCTGTTGCTGTTTCCAGATCTTACTGAGAACTTTCAGTTTGCAGTTTCAGTACCAGATGCATAGTCCTGGCTTAAATTAATCTACTAAGAAGTTACATACAGTAAGTACTTAACCCTCTCACACTCTGCCTGAATCTTCACAGGTAGGATCTTTTCCTACCTCTAAACTATCTCATCAGAGTCAGGTTCCTGAGTCCTGAAAGCTCTTCTTTGCCAATTTAGACTTTGGGACTGTACAGCCTTTTCAGTGAAGCAGAGGCGAATATTAGTTTTGAAGCATTTCTGTTATGCACAGAGAGAAATTTGAAATATTACCCCTTCAGTTATCAATCCAAAAGACTGAATGCCTAAGCATGGAAATAGATTTTAGGAAATGAACAATTTTTCTGAGGCTTTGCATGCTGCCACTATTGATCAAAACTCTTCAGTCCACAATAGAAAGCAGACAAGAAAATAATGATTTAGCACGCTGGATCCAACTTTTGTGCTGTCAGTGTGATTACTTTGACTTACAATCACGGTGAAAAAATCAGGTCAAAATGTAACCCTCCACAGCATATAGGCCCTGGATTTGCACGCTGTAGCATCATATACTACCAATCACAGCTGCATAAACTAAGTGCAAAGTAGTTTTAAGGTGTTAGCAAATCAGAAACCAACATTTTACATTAATTTTGCATGAGTAGAAATGATCACGCATGTAGTACAAGACATTACAGAATCAGGTCGATGAACTTTATGTGACTGCTGTCTACGCAAGGTTCTTAATGGTTGCACAATAAGGAGCATTAATGGATAGAAAAGGATGAGAGAGAGCAATAATAAATAACTTATTTAAAACTCTGTTACCTTACAGTCCTTTTGTCTGACACCTATAGCTTTATGTCACATTTCAGAAGACACCCAGCATCATTGCTCAAACTTCAACATCACACCAACATCAGTTATTGCCACTCAGGAGCCTCCTAGGTTGACAGATAAAGTTTACAATCTGATGATGACCCATCTGGATGTTAGTAGGCTGGAGTATCATTTTCAAATGCTTTTTTGAAAACCTCAGGAAATACATTCCAAAAGGTCTTCATTTAAAAGAGAAAGTATTAAGACTGCAAGATCAAGCACCCACTAAAATAAGAAAATTTCAGGGTAAGAAAAAGAAGCCAGGAATCATGCAATTAAAGATTACTTTAGGGCATATCCATGGAAAGGCAACCTTTATTCTGGCATTTTCTAACTTCACTGTGCTTGAAAATTATTCATATTTTGGCAAAGATTTTGTATATGTAAAATGTATATATTATATATAGAGCTGAATTAATCTCTGATATATTTTTGCTTCATAAATACACTTTCCTGTTCCCATGCTAGAATCTACAGCATTAACATATTCAGATGCCAGTTGCTGGATTTATTCACTTCTTGATAATCCAAAGCTGAGCCTGGACATGCTCAGCCTCTCCAAATTTCAGTCTTATCTAGCATTTTTTCTAAGCCACCCAGATAAATTATCTCAGTGTCCTGAGGTAAAGTGATCTCTTGTCCAGGGACTCTGGCTTGCTCCAATTTTTTTTTTCTTCATCTGCCACACAATTAGGAGCTCAAGCGTTAAGACTGATGAACAGAAGTTTTTTTTCTAGTTCACCAATTGAATTTTTCAAAAAATGTGTAATGCTGTAGCAAGAATTTCTAAATAAAAGAAGTAGCTTTAAAAACACTGCTTTGGCAAGAGCATGGCAAATTTATTTCAGTGTACAACAAGCCACATAAAGGAAGACCAATACAGTGAATCTGAAAATAATCTTCATGTAGAATTAGAAAAGTGGAAGAAACACTGGAGAAGGAGACCCACTAATTCATCTTCTTGCAAATCATTTAAGAATGTGACATATTCATTTGCACTTGTACAGATTATTTTGTTCTCCAGAAGAAAGCAAAAAAAGTTCCCTATAAATTTTTCCCAATAAATTTTTGAAAAATCATTTAGTTAATAAATTATAAAAGAAAAAATGACATACTTAACTTTTATTGCATTCAAATTTTGAATTGTCACATGGTTCATTTTCATTCATGTCCTCTTTCTGTAATATAAATGTTCCGCAAAAGCAGTGAAACTGCTCTTTGTTGCTCTGTTACTGTTCATTATCTCAAAGCCCTTTAGGTGGAAGTAAGTTTGTGTATAATGCAAACACTTCAGTCCCACTTAATTCAGTGAAAACTGAGGCACACAGAGTCAGGTGTTGAGGCCTCTGTTAATTCTGAGAGCAGAGCACAGAGCCTTCAGTATTCCATCTGCACACCCATTCCTTAGCCATCTTCCTTCTTTCCTGCATATGTACACTTTCAGGGGGAAAAAAAAAAGGCCCATCCTGCAGTAAGCACCCCCTGACATGCTTAGAGAACTAATGTGTCCACAAACCACAGAAAACATATATTCAAGATGCCAAGAACACTAAACATGTTAGGATCAGGAAATCCTGATTGCCTCCATTGAGAGGTTAATGAAAGGTAATTGTGTACATTTGCTGTTTGTTACTCAAATATCACTTCCTTATGACAATATGTATTACTTAATCTACAAAGGTCAATGAATTACTCTTTAGTTCCTTCCAAATGCCTGTACAATGGACTTTGCCAGTTTAATACAGATTTCTCAGCAAAGAACTGGTGGTACAGGTTTGAGGCTTAGGATACCTCTCAACCTGAAAACACCTTTCATCACAATGTATTTCTAACACTACCCATATAGTAAGACCTAAGCAGAGACTTCCCTGTAGTGTTCACTCTCAATTTGCACAGAACCTAGCACAAGCTAAGCACATAAGGAGTTCAATTATCAATTTTTTTTAATCATCTTGCAATATAAATGATTAGCCAATGTATTGAACCTGAAACACAACTGCAAAGAGATTTAGGTATGCTATCATCTGAACCGTGACCATGGTTACTCGTCGTTTGGATGAGCAACTTACTCTGCATTGCCAATTGCATCACTTAAAAAAAAAAAAGGACCCAAGGTGGAAATATTGCAGGTCAGCAACTTGTCAAAACTGCATAAATGCACAGAGAATGGTATGAATAAACACAGTCCTAATCCTGTGAGCTAAACTATGCAGCTGCTGACTCCCCTTTTCACCCATGTGGTACTCCACTGAAACCAGGCACGTTTGTATGGGTACTCAACACAGCCTACAGGTTTGGGGGCTATATTCTGAACCAGTGCGGATAGTTTGAATAGCACTAGAAATCTCCATGCAGAACCAGGACAGCAGGGTTTAACTTAGCAGGTAGTGGAATGCACAAGCACAGCACAGAGACAAGACTGGGGAATTAGGCTGCTGGCAAGTAGCAGCTGAAAGCTGATTGAACACAACAGATTGGGCTTTCATACTGGACAGATAGGCAGCAGCTATTTAAATGGAGTATTAACAGTTTTGCTCTTAATGATTTCCAAACCTTCCAGCTAATGCAAACTCAGTATGACATGTATTTTGGCCTCAATTAATTATTTGCCGGGTCTGTATGAATCCAGTTAAAAGAAAGCTGAATGGTTTGTTGACAATTTCTGCCTATTTAAAATCATTCTTGTAAGTGCTTGGCTTCTTTCTGCAAACAGCTGTCATGTAAGTAACTGAATATATACCTCACAAAAATGTTCACTTTCTCCATTTCAAGTGGAATTTCTGAAATGACACTGCCCTGCAAGGCAACAAATGGCCATCGTTCTGGCCCAGCGGCAGGTGGAAGGCCATGGAACTCCAGAGCTAAAAGTGGAAACTTTATGCCTTCAGAAAAGGGAGATTCCTATCTTGCCAGCTAGGTATCGTTTACTTTTTGGTCTGGGAGGATCCAAGATTGTGGCATTTCTATGTATAGCACAGCTTTTTCTAGAATCTTCTGAAAGTATATGACTTACAAGTTTTATCGCAGATACTTTTGTAGTCACGTGAAACCCACAACACCTGTTTTACACCTCAGAGAATAAACAGTTACTAATAAAATATCAAACCTCTCACAAACATCTCCGAAATAAGAGAATGACCTTCCAAAATACGTTTCAGCAGACTGTTTTAATGCAGCTATTTCCAAAAGCGAGCACTTGAGCTTTGTTTTTGTATCTGTATTTTTTATACAACTTCCTTGATACTCTCTTTGTATAAAGTACCTTAATATAATTAGTATCAATACTAATCCAATATGGATCCAGGGTAGACACACAATAGCCCTTGTGACAAACAAGACAGAATGTACTATATGACATTTATTCAGCTTGTGAGAGGACAGACACATAAAGAGTATAGCAGCATAAAGTAAAAAAGGTTTGTGTAGACAACACATGATCTAGCGTGAAGACTGCTGACTGGCACAAAGCCAACCCATCAAAAGTCTGATACATATTTTTACTGTCATGGTAAATTTATAGCCTGAGATTTTTATATTCCCTTCATTAAAAAAACCCTTCAGTGCCTGCTTTTTACTTCATCATACTCAGGAAAGGAAGAATGTCCTCTTACCAAACTGAAGTGAGAACGAATTTAACGGAGCCTCTTTCCTAATCAGGATAATTGAATTGACTCTTCTTTAAGCCAAAACAGCAAAAAACCAAGCTGTTGGTATTGCTTTGATTTACCATAGTCTTCAGGCCTCTTTTTTGGATGATTCAGAAGGGATTCAAATGTACAGAAAAAGTAACAAATTACAATCTTGTATGTGTCTGCCAGGATCAAAAAAAAAGGATTAACTGGAAAGTCCTGGTTTCAGGTGGTGACCACAGCTTTTCAAGCAAAAATTGTAAATGTATAGGAGATAGAGGATTTAATAAAGAGGTTGGACATAGAATTTAGGAACAGCTGAAAAGAGTTGCATACATCCCTAGCCACATGGAGAGATACAGGTCTTTCTCTTTCCCATCAGCCAAGATGTCTGTACACAAAGAAGAAACTTAGAAGCAACAGAAGTTGTTAACTGCTCCAGCACATCATATTTAGCACAAAATGGCTACAAAATGCCCAATTTTAGCATTTTGAGGCCTTAACAGGTGTCACAATGCAGAACCACCCCAAACTTGGCTCAACATACAAAGATATTGAATGCTTTTAAGTCTTCTTATGGATGATAAGCATCCACAGGCTTTGACAGAGTACCTGCCAGATTACCATGGCTTGGTGAGTGTGGACATTTTGAAAAAAGTGATACTCACCCTCCTGGAGATCTTCCAGTTTTGCAGAGGAGCATGGAATTCTGCACAGCAAATATGAATTAGCAAATTCACTTATCTCTTCCTACAGTCTTCACAAAGAAGTGCTACATGAATACAGGTCAGAAACAATTCATGCCTTTACCATTCTCAATGAGGTTTTCATTCCTCTTTCTTCTTAGTCTCTTCCGTGACATTTGAAATGTGAAAACTCTTGTAAGTACAAGGTAATCAGGTTCACATTTGGGAACGGTACATGAACTCAACATATTGCCCTGAGGCTCCAGCCTGAAGGAATTTCAACTGTGCAGAGATGGAATACGCCAAGACAGAAATACAAGGAACATGGGGACATTGCTAACTGTGAGAATAGATGGGCATTATTGGATTGATAAAAATAGAATGGGGAGGTAGAGGTGAGTGTAAAATTATATGATTTGGAATGACAGTATTTCACATACCTTTTGCATAGGTATAAAGAGCTACACAAGCATTGTTCTAGTTCAGTGATGCCATGAACGCCCCAGGTGAAGGCAGCACTGATCAGTACAGCTAAGCCAATGTAGGACAGCAACAGCGCTGGCTGTATTCTTTCAATGACTGCTGCAAAATTTCTGGCTGCCACACCTAAATTATTCCTGGAGTACCTAGTGCTCCTCCTCCACCTCCTGCATGGCTGACTGAAGCTACTACCTGGCCCTAATTTTGCAGCTAGTCTCAACAAGTACAGTAAACAGTTCAAAGCATTCCTGGTACAGTGGAGCAGATGTGAGCAAGAATTGGCTTTTAGCAGTTGCTACCCTAAAGAAACATAATATATTTTCCAGTTATGAATTCTGGATAAAAATTATGAAGTCTAGATAGACAGTTTGTACTGTACCTTCCATTTCAGCTACAGATGTGAAACAGATTTTTGAATTTGCAGTTAGAACAAGGTAGGACAATGTCTGCTAATGCTTCTGCTTTCTGTTTGCAGACATTGGAAAAGAAAATCTGTTTTCTCCACAGTGGACTGAGTTTTAATCCAAGCTTCATTTCACTGCTCCATTGACAGCAATGTTACACAAATGTGTCCAAGAAGCACAGTTTGGAACTGTATGTTTTTCACATTTCTGTGCTGTAAACAAGAAAATTAGATTATTTTATTTTTCATTTTATTTAATCATCCTCTCACACCACATATTTCTCTCTTTTTCTGCATATCACTATATTGCCTTTGAATGTTGTTGCTAAATGTCATTATTTTTATTGTACAAATACAACAAAGAGAGAAAAAATGCTTATCCACATGGGCCAGTGTCAGAATTAGAACTGTGGGGTTTACTTCTAATCCACTCCTCATTAACAGAAAATTCAGAACCTTCATCTACTATGCACTTAGATTTAAAACATTCTTTTGCCCAGTTCAGAGATACTGTATTATGTCTCCAGCTGGCTTTTTTCTTAGAGCTATACAGCTGGAGTACAAAAGCATTCTGAAATGTCCCAACTGAATTTCAAATGAATATCAGAAATAGGCAAGGATATACATGATACATGTAGAATATGTATCCAGGGAAATCACAGAAGATCTAGTTTCTACTAGTTAGTTATACATAAATTATTTAGGCAATCTTAGTAAGCCTGTTGATTAGCTGGAGGCAAAGATATTTATTTTAGGTGTACTTAGGGTCAGGATTAACTCATGAAACTTGGATGGCATTGCCCATGAAACAGCTAGAATCATTTCAGCAACCTCATTCAAAAATTAGGTAGTCTCCTTTTTTTTTTATCACTTCCGAATTATTTTTTAAATTTTTTTTTAGTTTTCCTTAACAAAGAGGACAAGATTTTTTAAAATCATGTGATAAATGTCTTACAAAACTACACTAGAAACTATTTAGGGTGACTGGAGAAGAAACCGGACTGGGAGCCAGGAGACTATTTCTATTTCTGCTATAGATATGACTTTGAACCTCAGCTCCCGTTTTTGTGAAATGGGGATGATAATACTTACTGTTCTCTCAGGGATATTGTATAATGTAATTTTCATTAAGTTTATGAAATGCTTGATATCCTTGATTAGAAGAAGTTGAAAATGCAAATTATTAATCAAGTAACAGTAATCACAGTATCAGCAATAATAATAATAATAACAATGGTTTTAAAGTTTTTAATATTAAATTATAAGCTTGATAGCATTGTTCTCTTTAAAAGCCCAACCTGCACCTAGCAGGAAGATCTCTGTAGCTCCCTTCTAGAAACAAGAATGCTGCCAGCATAGTTTCAACATGGGAGTGGAAAAGAATTCTTTAAAGTTCTCCATCTGAGCAATTGTAGGTGGTAACAATGAGTATCTTTTCAATATTGCTTTGTGACATGGGAGCAGAAGCAGCTTTAAGAGCTTAACAGTATTTTTAAAATATGACTCAGGAGAGGTTTTCTTTTTCTAACAGAACTGAGAAAAAAACCAAAGCAAACCACCCAGGAGTTAAACAATCTTTTAGAAACCCAGAACCCTGAAATAGAACAAGTATTGTAGGTCAGGATAATTTGAGTTCACGTGCAACACAATTGACGTATAAGAAATCTACGCATAAACAACAGAGAAAAACAGATCTCTTATATTGGAACCTTGAGCTGTGACAGATTAATCATAAGAATTTTTGTTCTGTGAGTGACCCAAAACTGCCACAGGTAATTTGGGAGGTTAAAGTTCTTTTGAAAAACTATAATTTTTGTGAACTACCTATATAGATTGTATTGAATGGCAGAAATCAGAGGAAGGTGAGGAAGCAGAAACACAGAGGATCAATATAGCATTTATTCCACTATAAAGAAAGAAAAACATGTTCAGATTTGTTTAGAGTCCCATTAAGGCAGTCTGGCAGTTTGTCTTCCTTCTGAACAGCCCATGTTAGCAAGCAGGTGTGAAGACCTTAAGAAAGGTAGGGGAAAGTATAATTACAACACCCATTAATCTTACCACATAAAAATTGCCCCTTAAAAAGCAAAACCCATGTGGACTGTGGGTTACACAGACTTCTGATGGTTCAGACTGGAAGAATTTAACTGGTAAACAAAACAGCATTTGGTTTCAATCCCTCATTTTGTCTTATTTCATGAGAGAGAAAAAAATTCAACATAAAAGAATTCTATATTAAATAGAATTTTGGAAATTCTATTTAATGTACCACATAACCCATGAAAGAGCTTGTTTGATGGTATACAATCATTTTATCAATGTCTGAAAACTGAAGTGTGTTACTCCACTATGTTACTAATAACCACCTATGACTTTGGAGGAAATCTCCACAAGAAACACAGAAAGTAACTTCAGCTTGTCTCATATCACAAAATGTCACAAGTCTAATAAAAGTTGTAGTCATGTGCCATTAGTCCCAAACAATGGCTGAAAATGAAGTAATCACCATGGCTAAGAAAAGCTTTTCAATCTTACATTATTGCTACTCACCTACACAGAATGCACCTGAACGTCTTCCTTTCAATCTTGAAGAAGTCTGAGTGACTTTTCATTGTGATTCAGCAAATACATGAAGTGACGGACACCTGTTGCATGGTGGAACTGTTCAGGTTATAGTACTGTAACACTGAAAAAAAGGAAATATATATTGTTTATACTACCTCGATTACAGCCTCTGATAGGGTCAAGAGATGAAAAAAGAAAAAAAAAGTTTTGAAAACAAGTAATTCAGATGGTTCGCTTTAAAGGAAGAGTCTTAACGTACACAGCCTGAGTAAATAGAAGGTGAAAAGACAAAAAGCTGGCTTTACTGAGCTACCTTCTGGTTGTCATTGCTTGTCAGATGAATAGAAACATCAGTATGTACAGACTAATACAAACATATGAAAAGCGTAGCTGTTTGTGTATTTGGGCATAGTTTCCTTCACCCATCCTATTGCTGACAGGATCACGCAAAGCACTGCGGATGACTACAGTGCACACCGTTTTGCTTGCAGTGTACAAGACTTTGGTTCTGTCCCCATAAATTTCTATGAAGCAGGAAAGGAATTTGAATTTGTAGTGCCCCTAGAGAGGGCTAATGGTACTATTAATCTACAGTAATTATTGCCCTACCTTGTAGCTGGTAGTTTCTAGAACTTGTCATTAGCCCCCTAAGTACCAGGCTAGCTCACCTGAACCTGATTAATACAAAACAGTGTACATTACATGTTGAAGAGTGTGCAAGGTAAACTCTAAATGCCATGTTAGCATTTCTGTTTCTAACTTACTCAAGAATCACAAAAAGAAACCATTCAAAATAATTAACTGAAGTTTTAACACTCTAAGAAATGAGGCTATGTTGTGTCTTTATGGGTCCAGCTTCAAATTGGTACTGTTCTCCTGGCTGACAGCTTCAAAACTGAAGCAACGTCTTTGCTCAGGAAGTGGTGGTCCATGTCCCATAGCAAAGGAATTCAACTTTCACTACACTGTTAAGTTCTACAGGTAAGTACTATATAGTATGATCACAGCTATGACATCCCAATTAGCCATCAATTTGTTACAGATATAAAATTTAGGGCAAATTTGTAACACCTTACAAAAAACAAATCCTTCCATTTTATAAATATTGTGCTTGGCCACACAGCCTTCTACAAGCTTGGTAGTATTCCTAGCCTATTCTACAGAGAGCAAAATTGAGATCCAAAAGCACACAAGGGATATTTACACAGGAAAAAATGTCAGCTAGCTGCCAAATTAATCAGAATTAGACCTTAATTAGATGGGAAATTCAGGTCAGGATGAGATAAGAACTCAAATCTCGTGGGTACCAACCAGTGCTTTATTTCTAAAGTTGCAGTCCATTTATAAGATGGCAGTCAAGCTCATTTCCCTTTAAGAGAAATTACTTGGCTATCAAAAAAGGATAAATTATTTTTCTCAGATATGCATGATGGATCTTGGTTCTGACATAATGTTGTTCTCTCCCATACTTCTAGATCTCCTATTAACATCAGCATGGGTTAGAAAAAAATATTTTTCCAAGCAGGGGAATGGAAACTTTTGTGGCAAATACTCTAATGAAGTCTTCGGTAACAAACCAAGTGACAATCAATAGGATATAGAAATAAAAGAAGAAATCTACTAAGCCAAGCGGTGATCTCTTATAGTTACTGACATCAGAATTTGTCTCACTGTCTCTTTTACACTACCAAGGCAGCAGGCAGCAGGCACAACAATCCAGTTCTGGAAATCTCCCAGTAGCAACACTATCCTTTGTGTTCACAGTCTCTTGGTCTCAGTGGAAGTAAAATTCTACCTGCTGCTGATACAGGAACACACATTGCCTAGGAATAAAAATTATTCAGAATAAACTCAGATTATCTTAATTATCAAAATTCAAACCAATATTTTACCACTAAGTTTTCTACTGGGTTTGTGTAATTGTTTCATCTCAGTATTTTTTGCATTTTGCTGTTTAAGCTATAAGCTTCTTAAAGGGAGAGAGGGGGAAAAAACACCCTTGACATAATACCATGAAATCAAAGAGCAAGCTGACTGGAAAAAACAGTTGCTATATTTAAACTGCATTATCCTATGACAGAACTGCAGTTTTAAAACCCTTCCACCTTGATACAGCACTTTTGCGGTATTTTAATATGTCTTAGTAGATTTCAAGTGGCTGAAACATTTTAATAACTGTAATTTAAGAAGAATAAAATAGTATTGTAAGAGGAACAAACAATGCCCCCACTCGTCACTCATGAACTTGTATTTGAAATCAGTTGGGGTAATAAGAGCAACGGGTTTGGTGGTCTCAACCTAAGCCCCATTAACCAGCAATTAGCCAGTCTGCAAAAATCATGACATAATTTGGCACAGTTAAGCAGAATAGTATAAGTTTATGTCTAATGGAAGAGATTCAGGCCTGAAATAGGAAGGCTATCACCAGTCAGCATTCAGGTGTATTGGCTCAGCAAACCAGCATTTTGTGTAGTACTTGTCTGTGCTGTGTTTGGGTCCAGTAAAAACTATTAATCTTCTTTGAAAACTAAGCTACAAAACATATGTTTTTGCGTACAGCAAGAGACAATTCACATTATGACCTGTAACTCTACTGTGAATCTGCTTTGCAGCAATAGGGATGACTTAATGTTATTGCAATTTGAAGGAAAGCATCCTGCAGTCCTCTCTCAGGCCAAATTCCCATTTACTTCAATTAGTAAGCATTACAGGAACCATTTTAATGCTGCTGCCCGATGTGTTGGCTGCTGCTTCTAATATATTACAGTGAAAAAAGACAGGAGGCCAAATGTATGAATGGTGTACTTCCATTATGTGAATGGAATTTCATCAAGGCAAAAGCTGGCCCATTTTGCCGTGTTTGTTTCCAAGGTACCACTCTAAGGGGTTCCACTCTAAAAACAAACTGCAACTTCACTTCGCAGCAGCAGAATAAATTTGTTTCCTTCTTTCTTAAAGATGGAAAACGTAAAGCTATTTGCACCTGCTGGAAGTGTGAATCACCTGGAAGCTTTCACGGGCTCATATTGCTTAAGGTAGAGCTGACATGCCATCGTTCTGATTGGGGTCAAGATACCCATCTTGTTAAGAGACAAGACAAATTTTGTAGGAAACTTTATGAATCCTTGCATAGCAATGGGAAATAACACTGATTTCAGTTCACCATTCTAAATTTGTATGATAGCAAGTGATGCCAAAATTAGCAGGTACTGCTTCTGCTGCAGTATCTACATGGGTATTTGTAGTTCATTCTGCACCATGCTGTCTAGACCAAGCATTGTATCTGCAAATTTTCCAATGTGCAGCTGTCAGAAGATCTTTAATTATTTGAATTTTATTCTGCTGTGGAAGAGAAAGACCTGTAGAACAGTCCTTAATGCAGTCATTCTCTCAATATTCACTGAGCCATAACAGAACACATGACAGAAATAAACACAGGCAGAGGACTACGCTTGCAAATTCTCTCCAGATTTTATGTAGGGGTCTATGTTCAAAAGATGGAAAAAAAAGGGGAAGAATCAAGTCTTCTTAATGGGTGAGAGAGAAACAATGGAAGTGGAGTTGTCAAGCTGTAGCTGAACTAGTGAATCCCAGAGAATTCCAAGAGTTCCCCAGGATTTGCTCAAATGCAAACTCTGTTCGCTTTCCTAGCAGCATTTCCCCATGTTAAAAAGTCAAACTGAAAGGACGCCATACCTACTTTATTATATACTATGTCAAGCTCTAATTGCACATGCCATGGTTCTGGTATGCTTAAAGTAATTTTCAGAAGCCTTTTTGGAAACAGGCATAAAAATTAAACCAACAATGACATACAAAGTATATCACAGGCAGAAATAATATGAAATATGACCCAGGTCTCTTTCTAATACCAGTTTGTTTTGAAAACGGCTACCGATGCTTGATTGTGTTGCTCTTTTACATAATTTGAAAGTAATACTTTAAAATAGTAAGAAAATGAAATGCTGGACTTTGAAGTCCTTTGCAGGTGCTCTTCTATATGAAGGCTATAAAATACACTTGTGTGTAAAAACATTGTTGTGGTAAATGTATTTTTACAAAAAGCCTACATGTAGTGCAGGCTGTTTTAACATGGTAGAAGGGAAGAAGAAACTGCTCATATAGATGTACTGGGCTGTTAGTCTGTGAAATATGTTAATTCAAGTAGCTGACGTTATTCTGTATATAATGATTGTAGAAATTATGGATTTTTTGGTGTTGCACATGCACGTAATATGGGGACCAACACAGTCTGTCATGCAGAGGTGTCTTCAGACAAAGGTGTGTACGTACATACTCGTGTGCTAGAGGATACCAAAACCTGAGGTGTGGGCTATCTGGTCCTGTGACAGCCATTGATCAGCAGTTTTGTTGGCACTGAGTGTGTATTTTCAAAGACATACTGTTTTGCAAGAGTATTAATTTCATATGCATGTGCATCTTGTGACTTCAGTTGTTCTGGGGATGATTGGGGTCATGTGTTCATACAATATCAAGAAAATTATTAAAAGTGGTTAAGAAACATACAGTAAACTATATAAATTACATACAACTGTCATGTTGACATTCTTTACCACTGTAACAGTTACAGTATGTCTATATATGTGCAGTGTGAAGTAGTGGTACGAGAAGCAACACAACTGTATGCTGTTGTGTTCACAGCCAAATCAGCATTTGGCCATGCTGATTAATCATGCTGATAAGCAAGATAAAATTAATACGGGCAAGGCATGGAGTAAGTAATTCCCATACCTCAACTAGGTCATCAGATCTAACTCATGAATTTTTATTTCAGAACTTCCCTGTGAAGTGTAGGCATGTTGTCAAGTCATCCTTTTCTGGACGTTGGCTAGTTTCAGAGGAGTCTCTTTTAGGGCAGTTGTACTTTTGCTAAAAAAGATACAGGGCCACACATACCCTAGAACACCGTGATTTTATATTGGCTGTCCCCTCTCCTTGCTTCTTTTGCTAATACAGAGGTAAGACTCAAGATATTTTCTTTCTAGATCAGACATACAGTTTCTTATAGGATGGTATTGTGGGTGGTTTGTAACAGTGGTGGATACACAGATTTTATGTAGGATCTGCATTTATGTAAGCCAGCACACATGTAGAGATCAGCTTTTACATTTGCACATACGTATACATCGCTTAGCACCGAGTGCTTTTAAGGGAAGGTATTTACATTTTGTACTCGGTCACTTGCTGTGTTGTGTATTGCAGGTGTCATTTATGTCAGCTGGTGCCAACCTCTCTGTATTGTGTTCACTGAAGTTTCTGTGAATTACTGAGCGGGATGGCAAAATCAAGTCAGTTTGCTGTGTTCTATACTGGTCTGTCAGTCTGTGCCAGTTATCGAGATACTGCGCCGAGGAGAGCTGGTATCTCACACCACACACGCTGCTGAAATCACACTGTGCAGTTTATACCTCCTTACGTTATCTCTGTGCACGCCAGGGCTGAGTGTGCGCGTCACTGTTATGCTGGCGGGGCAGCATGCGATGGCTGCGAGGGGAACCAGGGAAGTTGTGCAAAAGACATTGCTCAGCGTCAGCGCAGGCCTCGTCAGAGCAGGGGCAGGACCTCTGGGGAACGAACCTGCTCTGCACCAGCATGGAGGGCACGCAGCCCTTGCTTCTCCCACCTCTGGCGCACCCACCCTTAGGCTGGATGAGGCTCCTGTCACGACAGAGGCGAGGGCAGCCCCACAATCACCCTTAGACTGGGATGAGGCTCCTGTCACGACAGAGGCGAGGGCAGCCCCTCACTCACCCTTAGGCTGGATGAGGCTCCTGTCACGACAGAAGCGAGGGCAGTCCCCCCAGTGAAGGCTGACGCTCCTGTCGCGACACGCGCCGGGGCAGCTCCGCGCCAACCCCCTGCGCCGAGACGCCTATCGCGACAGGGCGCACCCTGGGCGGCGGGCGCGGGCAGCTCCCCTCAGCCGGCGCGCGCTGCCGCCCGGGCAGCCCCGCGCCCCCTCAGCGCCCGCCAGGCGCGGGTTGAGGCCGGGACAGAGGGCGGCCGCGGCGGTTCACGCCGGGGCACTGGGGGGGGCTGGAAAGCGGCCACCCCACCTGCGGGCCTCTTCCACTGCGGAGCGGAAGCGCTCCCGCCGCCGCATGAGGCCTGCACCACCCGCCTCCGCCTCCTCCGCCGAGCCGACGGCGGGCGGCCGGCCGCGCTGCGCAGGGCCGCACCAGGCGCCGCTGCCACCGCCTCAGCGCGGCGGGCGGGGCCGCGCCTTCCCCCCGCCCCGCGCCGCGCGTCCCGCCAATGAGCGGCGTCCACATGCCGCGGCGGCGAGAGGGGCCCGGGCGGCCCAGCTCCCATAAGTTACATTAGAGCAGCCGCCGCCGGTGCGCGACCGGAGCGAGCGGGAGGCAGCGGGGAGGCCGGGCGCGGGGGGTGGGCGACCCCAAGCCGTGACGGCGACAGCGGCCTGGGCCGGCGAGGGGACGATCGGGCTGCTGGGGTGGGGTGGGGGGGGTGATTCTGACCCTTCCCGGCGGAGGGGAGGCGGGCGGCGGAGCAGCTGCGCCTTTTTCAGCCCCCTACCTCCAGAGGCCGGCGGGGCCAAGCGTGCCGTTATCGCCCTCCGTGGGGGCGGCGCGCAGCCCGGTGAGGCGAACGGAGAGGCTGCTCAGCCACCTGGACGCGGCCCACCCCCGCGCAAGCAGCCGCCGCGCCCCGCCGCCGGCGAGCCCACCGCACGCCCTCCCGCGCCCTGAGGCGACAGCGGCCGGGGGCCCGCGCCTCTCTCCTCCCGCTCAGCGGCTGCCCGCCCGCGGCCGGCGGCGCCTGACGCCCCGCTCATCGCTGCCGGAGAGGCGGCTCGGCTCCCTCGGCGGCCGTCTGGGGTGGGAGGGGGGCGGGGGCTTTTTTTTTTTTTTTTTTTTTTGACGGCTTCCCCCACACACTTTTTTTTTAATACATTTTTTTAATTTTAATCTTTTTCCTCCGCCTCCTGGGGGAAGAGCGAGGCGCTGAGGTGGGCTCGGGGGCTCCTCTCTTGCGGGAGGGGGTCTATGGTGATAGCACGGGGGTGGTGGGGGAGAGAGCGAGGGGCTGAGGAGGGGGCTCGCCGCCGCGCCTGCCGCCGCTGAGGAGGAGGAGAAAGAAGAAGAAGAGGCGAGGCACCATTTGCTGCTCCCTGCCCCAGCCATGGAGAACGCGCACACAAAGACTGTGGAGGAAGTTTTGGCTTATTTCGGCGTTAACGAAAGCACCGGGCTCAGCCTGGAGCAAGTCAAGAAGCTGAAGGAGAAATGGGGCTCCAACGGTAGGTGACCGGGCCCGCCGCCGCCGCGGGGATGCCGGCGCTGCCGCTCGTCGTCTCCCCCCCGCCCTCGTCCCGCTCCCTTCCCCCCCCCCCCCCCCCCCCCCCTTTCTCTTTTTCTCTCATCCTTCTCGGGGCCCTGTTTCGAGGCCTAACGTGCGTGTATTTGCAAAGCCGGCATCTCTTACAGGACCCGGAATAGGAGCGAGGGAGAGAAGATGGCTGACTTGAACTCCACCTCGTGGGTTTCTTTCATAGCCCGAGCGCACAGGGCTGCTTTGGGAAGGAGGATGTCACCTCCGTTTCCTTTCACCTTAACGGTGGGAAATCATCTGCCATTCCGAAACCAAGCGCTGTGGGTTCTTTTTTTTTTTTTTTTGTGTTCGTCTATGACCTTCACTTTTCCCTGTTTTTCCGTGCCTTTCTTTCTGTGCCTTATTTTACATTCTTCCCTCGAGTCACCGCACAGAATTCAGCCGATAAGGTGTTTCTTTTTTTTTTTTTTCTTTTTTTTAATCCCTATTGCTTGCCCTTCCTAGTCCCTTTTGAACTCCCATGCCGTTGTGTAAAAAATGAAAAGCTGTGAGAAGATTATACGGTGGGGGGTTTTTCGGCTTTAACATTGCTTTTGTGCCTCTTGAATTACTGAATCTAGTTGCAGGGAGATAAAAGGGAGAGCAGAAATAAGAAAATATCCTTAAAATGGAGGAATGAATTTGTAATATTTTGAACCAAGTTTGGTGGTTTGGCTTTTTTCAGTGAATGCGGTGGAAAATCTTTGTCAGGCGGCTTTCGAAAAAACGTTTTGAGCCTTTGACCCTTTGTGTGCAGCAACAGCAGAAGTCCCACAGCTGGCTGGAGTGATGACTTGGCTGAATTATAACCCTTGGCACATTCTGGCTAACCTCTATGTGTCTTAAAATGCAAAACTGTTGGGCCTATTCAGATGCTCTGATGAAAAGAGCCACCTTAATGGGGCTTTCAGTATGCACACCCAACGAAGTTGGATTTGACAATTCAGAAACAGTATCTAGTGGATGCCTTCTAATGCTCTAATGTGTTTCTTCAATGATTTCTTTTCTTTGACATGCTTCCTGGAAAAATCTTCCACTGACAGAGTTACCGGCTGAGGAAGGTAAGCATGCTTGTGAAATCTGCCAATTTCTATTCAATAATTAATCTTTTTTTTTTTAATGTGCATACTAAATAGCTCTGTTACATATTGCAGGAAAAACCTTACTCGAGCTTGTGATTGAACAATTTGAAGACTTACTAGTTAGAATTTTGTTGCTGGCAGCTTGCATATCTTTTGTAAGTATGAATTTTTTTTCATTTCGTAGGCTTCTGTGTCAGTGACAGATGTTCCAATGTATAGGAACTGTTTTTCTTTCTCAAAAGCTGTAAGATGCAAAGTAAACTGCTGTCTGTTAAATTAGTTGCCCTGTGAATGGGTTTCTGTATGATAGAAAACAAAATGTCAGGGAATCTTTTATTGCATGAGTCATAAGTACGTAACTACACTAGACAGGCATTTTAAAAAGTGATTCTCATTCAACCCAGTTCACTTATTTGAGGTGGCATTTCCCAATGCTTTTGTTGGCTTTGAAAGCTAACCTTGAGTAAGTAAGTGTTTAACTGGACATTCTTCCTGCCTTTGAGTTAATAGTTATCAAGCTCAATGTATAATCATTGGAAGACATTTTTGGGTGCAGTGCAGACTGTAAATAGCATTTACATGGCGAATATTCCAGTTGCCTTCCCCTCCTGATAATAGCAAGGTGACAGTTGTTGCTTTTGACAGTGACAAGAATGATGACGGCTGTGATGGCACCATTGCTGACCAAATTTGGTAACTGACCTTTGGAAAGTCTAGTCATTAAATGGACATCTTGCTTTACATACAGGATTAAAAGAACAGGAACACTTCTAACTTAGTTTTTTTTTAAAAGCATGTTTAGGCAGTCTTTACATAATGTGTAATGGGTATGTGTTTGCTAAAAAAACTAGAAAACTGGGTAAAAGCTAAGTACAGAAGGAAGATGAAGGCTGTGTGTCTTGAGCTGAACCGCAGAAGTAAGTGTGCAGAATATTAAATTGTTTAGGTAGGAGTAAAAGTTTATGTTAGACTTTGCCCTGGAGTTGTAATTAACTACTTAAAAAAAAAAAAAAAAAAAAAAAAGCTACAGCTCTTGGGGGGGAGTGGAAATTGTGGTGACTCTTTAGCTAAGGGCAAGCTAATTAGGATGGGCAGAGGAGAATGTGCTCTGAAGCCACTGTGTTTGATGGGGGAAGGGTTGCCCTGTTGTGGCTGCTGCAGTATATACTGTGTTGCTGATCCTCCACCAAGAGAGGCTTCAGCTATCCCACACACTGATACCTTTCAAAGTACTTTGGATTTTGACATGTATATACCATAATCAGCTGAGCATTGACTGGTGGCATTGGTCTTGACCATGGAGACAGATGTGCTTTACTCGCTCTTCTGTTTCCTGGGAAGGAAGTCAGGCTGGCTATAGAAAATTGAGTAACGACGACATTAAAACTTTTTTTTTCCTTGTCTCTCCATTTTCCCCTCACAGAGGGTGAGAAGGGGATGTATTTTTGCTCTGAGAGGTCAGTTAGTGTTCCTCCCATGTCATGAGATAAATGACAGTGCAGAAGTTTGTTAGCCTTTCATGCCAAGGTACATTACTTGGTTTTATTATAACAAAGTAAATAAAAAATCAGATTCTTGGTTTTATTATAACAAAGTAAATAAAAAATCAGATTTCACCAAACTTTTAAGCGTTCATTGCTGAATCTGAGTAAGTAGTATGATACCAGAGTAACGGGTCATAGAACATACACTTACACTACCAGGCCCTCCTTGAAAACTTGACTGCATTGAGCTTTTTTCAGTATGCTTGATTTTCCTATCTAATTAAGAGGAGTGTTGGACAGATCTGGGTTCTCTGCTTCTGTGCAACTGGCATGGTATATGACCTTGGGCTACCGCTCTGCTTTTTCTGTCTCCTATTTAAGAGTTACAGATACTCACAATGAATTGATGTTAGTAGTAAAAATTTTCTCTTTTTTGATGAAATGTGAAAGAAAAAACCAAGATATGTTACAATTTTGGTACTTCGGAAGCAATTCCCCTTTCTGTGTGTTTCTGGCTTTTTTTTTTTTTTTTTGTTGCTCAGAAGGTGATCATCTGTTGTCAGTTTTTCTTAGGTTTTAACACTTTTTGTTGATTAAAGCATATTAGAGACTTCTGTAGTAGCTGAAAAGAACTGTTGAGTATGTTAATTACATTCAATTTTTGCAATACAGTCTTTGTAATTAACATCACCTAAATTCTGGTATTCTTTACCGTTAATTTAAAAAAAATTTTGAAGATTCAGGTATGAGAGAGAGGATCTTGAGGTGAATAGATCATGGTTTTGTGTTACGGAAGCTCTTCTAGTGACTGTGATCATAAATTATATTGGATTCTTACTATCATGACTGGCTGCACAGAAACATCCATCTTTAACACTGAGATTGCATTAGATTTTTGTGCAGAAACATCTCCTCTTACATACAATATAAACCTCTGAGTTCAGAGTGCCTTTTGTGTCCTCGACTCCCACACCCCCTGTCAGTTATGTGTCAGTAAAATAAATCAGACTAACAGCTGAATCTGCGTCGCCCTAGCTGATTGTAGGGGTCATATGCTGCATGTTTGTTGGCTGTAGATACTATGTCGTACATTCCAGGTTGGAACTGCTGTTACAGATGTGCCTAGTTAGTTAAAGCCTTAAGTATGGCTTTTGAAGAAAAGCGACGTAAATAATTTCTGATGGTGTGTAAATGGATCTGCATATAGGCTTGGACCTTGGCTTGGTGATCTGTTGAATCTGTGAAGCCTACGCAGAAATACACTCTACAGGTTTATCTCAGCAGTTAAGTGCCCTCATAGCCTGACTTTCTAGGTGAAAGTAAGAGGATGTTTAATTTTCTGTGAACTGTGCCTTCTAATTCTTGCTCCTTAGGTAGCATGTACTCAGATTTACAGTACTTACATTAAAGAACAGCTTTCTTTGCTGTATAAATGGTCTTGACAAGTTGCAAGATGTTGATTGTGCACCTGATGTGGAATAATTCTTTGGTAAAGTATACATTCTTTAAGTAGTGGTGTATGCTTAACCATGCAGTCTTTGCACCACAGTAACAGTGAATTTTCTTCTAGGAGATGCAGCATAGGCTAAGAAATCTACCAAAAACTTAAACATTAAGACAGCATCCTAAGAGCATTCACCCTGCCAGTTGTTTCTTTGATTCCTAAACTGACTTAGAACTGAATGTTCTGGGAACGTTTTCTAATAGCAGATATCCATGTTTAGATTAAAACAATATATTGTGATTTAGTCCAGAGATTATTACAGCCTGTAAATTAGCATGAGTATAACCTAATCTGTGTTAAAAGATGAGCAAAGCTACTCTTGAAGGGTAAGATGTGCCAGTAAAAATGATGCAGGCTTTGCCCTGAAATCACTCCAAAAGCTGCCTGTTACAGTCAGTAGCAGTGAGTATGTGGCATGAGATAAGGATTGCTGTGGGATGCTACACTGACATGCTTTTAGCTAAACTCCGATTACTCAATAGCACCTGGTGGTACCCCTACCAACTGGTGGGTAGGGTCAATAAAAATGAGAAGTAATTTGGTTCAATTTTACTTGGTAGAAATTAAACTCTGGGTGCTATATCTCTCTTTTTTCTTTTTTTTTCTCCCCTTTATTGCTACGCTAAACACAGGAATATGTTTATTTTCAGAAATAGAGTATAGCATGTCTGATGGGTGCTTACAGTCTGTTAACCCAGTAAAAAATCTTAATTTTTTACTTGGGTGTGGTTAAGATCTGTTGATTTGGGGTGGTTTTTTTCCTTCCTCTTTCCTTGGGTAGCAAATAAAAATCCCTACTGGATAATGGAACTAAAGAAAAGGCTCCCACGCTTAGTATTTCTTGGTGTTCAGTATAACGGACATGGAACAAGTACCAGGACTACTAAAATAGTTGGCATCTGCTTAATTTTAAGCTAGTTTGTATTGAAAAGAGAGATCAGTAGAAAACAATTTTCTGAGTAGTAGTTAGTCCTCTGCCCAAAATGTACTGAATCTTAATTCACAGTATGCTGTGAGAAGAAAGCTCTCTTAAACGCAGTCCATAGTTCTACATGACCTGCCTTAATTAGCCCAGGGTTTCTTTTTGTTAGGATGAGATCTTACTATCCCAGCTTGCTTATAAGTTTCCATTGTCAAAATGGAAAACAAACAAAAATCCTTGTTAGGTTGCTGACAACAAACTGTTTGCTTTTCCTCTGTTAGTGGTAAGCGGGTGCAGCCTGCTGGGCAACAGAATTCTATCTTGAAACTTCCATTCTTTAATTCTTATTTTGTTACTTAATGATAGCCATCGGAGGGAACTTGCCTCCATAACTTACCTGACAATGCAGAGATACTTAACTTGCAGAAATGCGAAAAGTTCTGAGGTCACTTCTGTTCTTCTAGCTGTTTTTCATCAGTAGTCACCTCATTGCTGCCTGACTTCTGCATTGTACCTCTGCCCCCTTCTTTACAAATAACCATGAAAACTTAAGTGCTATTTGCCTGTCATTGTGTATTTTTTTGGCTTACTGTCCTGTAGGTCCAGCCCATTAGGCTTTGATTAAAACAAGCTTCTTCAAGCCATAGCTCTAGCAGCCCTGAAGCAAATGTACTGAAGGGAAGCTGTCTTTTATGCTGCTTACGTTGGCTGTTGATATGGACTTCTGTGTCTTGCTATTAATTTCCCTTGTATTGTCAGACTTGCATTTCTCTTGAGCAATTATCTTGCTCTTTCTTGCTCCTGCCCCGCCCCCCCTCCCCCCCTTAAGCTGCTTAAATACATGGTAACTTTATTTATTGACCATACTGCCTGAACAAGTACATTGGAGATCAATGACCTGGAAATTAAGCTGTACTACATCTGAGTCTTAAAAGTGATTAGGCCTGAAATACGGTGGAGCCCTTCCGAGTAGCAGTCAAATAAAAGATCTCTCACTGTAAAACTCTCCAGGGTCTTAAAAGTGTGCTAGTGGAAACTTTTTGACAAGGACTCAATGCCCCGGACAAGAATTGTCTAGTCTCTACCAGGTTTCAACATATGATCTGTTGTTACTAAAAATGCCTAGTTAAATACTTGTATTCCTTGTTTCAGTCTTTGGTTTTTACTGTGGCTTTGTTTTTACTTCAGGCTACCATCAAATAATAAACCTGATGTGTTACAGCAATACATGTTATATATCACAAGTATCCCAAATGGAGTGTTAATATAGCTGTAGTCTGCTATAACAAAACCAAAACCTAAATGTATTCTGTTACTTATATGTCTGCATTTACTAAAACACCCTAGAACTAGAGCTTAGATTGTTCCACTGTTAGTAATTGTATGGAAATTTTGGGGAGGGAAATCTGTGTTGTTGGCTTCCAGGATTAACTAGATACTTCATTTTAATTTGGTCACGTGTTGATAATTTTGCCAAAACCCCACAACAGTTAAGATCAAAAACATGAGGTCTGTACTGTCAGGTTCATCTGCTCTTTCTCAAATAATGGCTTACTGAAAGAAAAGATCTGTTGAAAACTTAATTTTGGTTCTCCTTGACATACTTGGATCTTGCTGTCCTTGTAGCTACTTTCCTTACCTGGTAAAGTTGCAGGCTTTCTCAGTGTTATTTCACAACACGTGTGGTATTCAATCTGAAGAGATTATGGTTTAGCATTGTGTAAAGCAGATGTTTTATTCCAGTTAACCTTGTAGGTGCCTGTTCTGTTAAGAACACCACAAAATGATTTATTTTACTTGCTTTGTTGGAAGCAAAACGGGCTCTGTGAAATTTCAATAAAGAAAGGAAGGGAAGAAGCAGATCCTAAGCATCTTTTCTTATGGCAGCATGTGACCTTGTATATGCTAAGAAAACTGGAGATGTACCGTTAGCTCCACAGGAGGCAACAGTGCTGGTGAAGAGTAACAGCTGTCTGTGATATTAAGGGGTATGGGTGAAGACTACAGTTCAAACTGGATGACTGCTGTAGCAGGTCAAATGGCAGAAGTTGTTACTGGGGATTGGAGATTTGGGGGGGGGGGGGGGGGGGAGGGAAGGAATACTGAGACGCAGAAAGCGTAAGAGATCCTAACTAAATCTCTTCTCCAGAGGGCTTATGCAGACCCTCAAAATGTTTTGTTGCCAGCTGGAATGTTTCAGTCTTGCTAATTGTAACCTGGATCTTCTAAGTTTATCCTTTTGTAATAAAAATTTGTTGTTGCATTGGATTTGCTTGACAGTCTGTTTTCTGCTTGAGGCTTTCATGCTGCTGCTCCTTCCTTTTAACGTCCTGGAGTGTTTCACAATTGAGCAATAGCTCTGAGCAGCATGTTGGCGGAATTATGGCGCTTGCTTTAGTAACGGTTTGCTCACTGCAGTCTTCTTGTGATTCAGAGTGCTGTTGCCTGACTACCAGCCTTAATTATCTCAACACATTGTTCCTATTTACTGTCACTTTCCAGGCTTCCTGTTGCTCAACATGTTCACGAAAAAGCTCTTCCTCTCTGGTCATGTTAGCTTGACTTTTCTTTAGTAATTACAGAACTCTGCAGAGGCCTGACACGTACCCATTCAAGTGAATGGCAGAAGCCTAGAACTAGAGTGTAATTATAAAGCAAATGAATTAAAAGAAAATATCTGTGGAGCCTTTTCATGCAAGTCCTCAAGCTGATTCACATTTTAAAATTCAGATTTGAGTTTTGTCAGCTACTTCGCTCAGATTTCAACTTCAGATGTAACTATACAATCCACTTACATGCTTCGACACTACTTGTATTTAAAGGAGTAGATGCTTGTTTTCCATACGTACTCACTTGTAAACTTGTAAAACCGTTTTCATTTGTGTCAAAGATACTGGTAAAGAACAATTAACTTGATTAAAATTCATATCCTGGCAAAGTTTAATGTACTAACTAGTCTGTATCCTGTTATATACAGTAATAATTTTTTTTAGAAGAACTTCTCACTGCTGTAGCTGTTATCACAACTTCTGCTTTCATTTGTGAAGCAAAAGTAGCAGTATGTTTCCCAAATAAATAGCTTGCTCCTTTAAAAGAGGCAGCCTTGGAAAATAACTTTTTACTACTTCAGTATTGATTCTTTTTCCTTTCCATTGTATATTGCCAACTCATTCATGAACTGCAAAACTGCAGCTTGAAGGATTGCAAGGTTTCCAAAACTGCTTAAGTCTAGGTAGTTGAACCTCAAGCTGAAACTTCCTGGGTGTAAAGTTTGCACAGTGTCTGTGGAAAACAGTTAGTAATTTAATTCATTGTGTTTCTCATACAGGTCCTGGCCTGGTTTGAAGAAGGTGAAGAAACAATCACAGCATTTGTAGAGCCTTTTGTAATCTTACTTATATTAGTAGCCAATGCAATTGTGGGAGTGTGGCAGGTATGCAGATATTTTTACAACATCAATTCTTTTTGTTTAAGAGGAAGGACTGTACAGTGTAGTGTCAGCTGCTTCATACCGTGCAAGTAATGTGGTGTTAACTTTAGATTCCTGAGAGTCAACATACCATAAAATTTCTACACAGAAAGTTTCGACTTAAAGGTAAAATGTAAGCTTTGGAAGTACAGCCAAAAAGGCAAAGTTCCTGTCAGTTTGTTTGGCCACACACTGAACACATGAGCTAGGCAGTCCAGAATGAAGGCCTGAATTTGGGAAATATTTCTGGGCTTTGCAAGATTTAATTTAATGAATTGGATGGGATTGTAAAAAAAAAAAAGTGTGCATGTGTATCAATTAAGGAACAAGGGATGGAACACTTGTAGTCCAGTTTCTTGTCTGCTTCCTTTTGAGACAAATGCTATGTTTTAGTACATTTATTAATAGAATTAATACAGTATTAATTCTTCCTATTTAATTACTATAGTAGCTACAAAGTACAAGACTGCATGTCTGTCAAATGGCAGAAGTTTCTTTTGAAAACTTCTAAATACCATGAAAGTTTTCCTATGTTATTAGCTGTGAGATGAGTTAGATGACTTCTTATAAATCCTATTGGCCGTAATATGCATAACATAATCTAACACTTCTGGAGATACTGGACCAAAATTGTTCATATATCTTCAGTTTACTAATTTGGTCACTATAGACAGGGCATGCTTTATTAGGTTAATTTATTTTATATATATATAATTTAGGTTAATTTATTTTATATATATATAATTTAGAAAAAAATTCTAAAAATCCTAAAATACTTTCAAAGTTCCTTGTAAGGCTGGTTTTGTTCCGTTTTTTCTAAAGGGATGATGTTAATATGACATAATTACTTTTAGCACATTAGGTTTCATGCGTGGGGAAAAAGGCAACCCTGTCCAAAATAACAAGAAGAATTAAGAGGAGGAGCCCTGTTAACCAGTTAAAACATGTTTGAGAGGAACCTACACACTGGAAGCCACCAGAAGTGGCATTGAGTGGCACTGCTGCACATTTGTGTGCTTTGCTTTGTGCTAGCCCAAGTAAGCTGGCTGAAGACTAACCCTTGAAATGCTCAGTTTTAGCAGTACCCAGCTTGCTGTGCAACTGCTAGAGCTGGTATGGAGAGGAATTAAGTGTCAATTGAGGGATGACAGCATTGCCCCATTAAGTGTCACTTTTCTATTCAAATCTTTGTAAAGCAATTGTTAAAGATTAATTCTTGCACTTGAAATAGAGTTACATTTCTGCATGTAGTGACTTTAAGGACAAAATGCAAGGTAAAGCTATCTGTATAGTTTGGGGATTTTCCTGTGTGGTTGCATACCCTGTTGTAGGAAATAACCAATTGTTTTCAGACATGATAGTGTGCAAAGAAAATACATATCTTTCTCTGGCTACATGCAGTGAACTTAATTGTGAAACAAAATTGCTGTACAGATTAAATGACTCATTCCCTTGTTTTAATGGGCATGGAAAATAGTCACAATACATAGTCTCCACCCATAAATGTATCTGTTTCTACAGGTACTAGATGAGATCACCTGAGTCATTGCCTTAGCTCTGCCCTCCTCAACCTTTCCTCTCACATGCACTTTTCCCACAGTGCCACTTGCTAGTACTCTGGTGGTTGGCAAGGTAATCTTAACTACCCTAACTTCAAGTGAACTGATCGTTGAGTCCAGCCATTCACCTTGCGCTGCCCAGTCCACTGCTAAATCACGTCCCTAGGTGCCCCATCTGTATATCTATTAAATATCTCCAGTGATGGTGACTCAGCCACTTCTGTGGGCAGCCTGTTCCAGTGCCTGACAAACCTTTCGGTGAAGAAATTTTTCCTAATCCCCAATCTATACCTCCCCTGGCACAACTTGAGGCTGTTTCCTCTTGTCCTGTCACTTCTTACTTGGGAGAAGACACTGTCCCCTGCCTGCAACCTCTTTCAGGTAGTTCTACATTGTAAAAGGTCTCCCCGAGCCTCCTTTCTCCAGACTGAGCAACCCCAGTTTCCTCAGCCATTCCTCCTAAGACCTGTTCTCTAGACGCTTTGCCGGCTTGTCTCTGGACATTCTCCAGCACCTCAACATCGTTCTTGTGGTGAGGGGCCCAAAACTGAACAAGTACTTGAGGGGCAGCCTCGCCAGTGTGTACAGGGGGATGATCGCTTCCCTAGTCCTGCTGGCCACGCTACTTCTGATATAGGTCTAGATGCTTTTGGCCTTCCTGGCCACCTGGGCCATGATGTTTCATTCTTTCTTATTTGCCCTTTTTGAAGGAAAAGCTCTGTTTAACAAACCTTCCCTTTGTGGGTCTTCCTGTTGTACCTTTAAGGTTTTGCCTAATTTTAACTTGTAGTTAATCTGTAGAAAAGTAACATCGTTATTATGCTGGGGAGCAAAATTAATTTACCTGGTGGGATATGAGGCTAGTATTAATTATAGCTTTTACAGGTCTGTGCTGGTATCTCTGCACTGCCTGGTACGGAGCTGTGCCATGTTAATGTCTGTCCTTCAAGGAAGTTTTGGTAATGCTGGTTTTCAGCTGCGTTTTAAAGAAAGTACCTAGTACCTCAACCTTCAGATTTCTGAAGATTAGGTTTCTGCTTTGATACATGCGGGAGGAAGTTTTTATTACCTAGAAAGGCTGGTATATATTTGAAGCGCAGGCATTCTAAAAAGTATGCACACACTTAACATTATCTGTAATCATCAGGACTACATGATGTTTGTACTTGTCAATAGGCTGGAAAGTAAGTTAACTTTTCTCTAGGTCTTGGAGAAGTGCTGATCAGCTGTTGGTTTCTTACGTTGTCCTTTATCTAGGATGTTGATACTGATCTCTGGTAGTGCTTAGCCAAGAGAATTGCACTTGAGATAGAAAAGCTAGTTAGTGGAAATGTAAAGGTTGTCATATGGGGGGATTCATGTAAATTTGTAAACTGTTATCAGACTTTGGGGAAGTTTCTAGTCTGTATGCTTTAATTTCACTGTAGTTGTGGCTTGATTTACTGGAAGAAAAGTTGATAATAGGTTGTTTGAGCTTTGTCTTGACTTGACCTTTGATTTCTATCAGTGAGTAAAATTCAGTAGTGCTAGTCCACTCCAGTCGGAGTCTAAGCTGCTCCAGCTGGTGAGGTACAGCTGAGACAAGACTATATCCATGAGTCTTAATTCTGCATTAGTGCTTTTTTAATGTG
Source organism: Falco punctatus (assembly GCF_963210335.1). NCBI lineage: Eukaryota > Metazoa > Chordata > Aves > Falconiformes > Falconidae > Falco > Falco punctatus. The sequence goes on from NC_137580.1 coordinate 95,934,498, forward strand.
AAAAAACATCCATGTGTTAAATAGAACTCTTTGTGTGGCCTCCTTGTAACAAGAAACAGTGGAAATGCTGCAGGGTTCGAATAAACAACTTTTAGGTTCTAAATGCCCACTAATACCCGGATAATGTTGTAATGATTTCCAGTCAGCAGCCTCGTAAGGGGAAGGTTCATCTAACTTTCTGCATTAATAAATGGAGCTGAGCTGAGTCAGTGATACTCATATGATAATGCATTTGAAAAATTGGATCTGACATATGTATTTTTCCTTGAGGGTTTTAAAATTACACATTTTTGGTGTCTTTTAGGAAAGAAATGCTGAAAATGCTATTGAAGCTCTTAAAGAATATGAACCAGAAATGGGCAAAGTGTATCGACAAGACCGAAAAAGTGTACAGAGGATTAAAGCAAGAGACATTGTCCCAGGTGATATTGTAGAAGTGGCAGGTAAGACTCATTTATGTCATGCATACCTCTATTAGCATATGATTGTAAAATTGTTGTGGGGGCCTTGTCTTAATGATTTGAGGCCCTGGGGGCAGTTTCCGGAGATGCCTGAGTATACGCTTCACTTACAAACAATCTTGCTTCTGTTCATCTGTAATTACCTTAAATGTGCATTTGCACTGAGGGGATTGTTTTTCAAATTGCCACTTACTTTAATTGGTAGGTCTAAAAGCAAAGCGTCTTAATTGGAGTAGAGGTTTTAACACTTGTCACTACTCTAAAATTTTATTTTCTAAAGTCTGGTTTCAAAGTGTCCTAACTTGTCTGTTTTCTATTGCAAAATACTCTTTTTTTCCTAGCTTTGAAATGTGTTCAGTTTTCTTAGGTTCTGGAATGCAGATTATTATATTATTTTTTATTCAAGCTCTGTTCGTTTATCTAAGGAAAGATAATTTCATCTGAAGACTTTTTCCAGCTTTTTTTATTTGTGGTAGCAGTGTCTTTCAGCTTCTCTTCACAAATGTCCGCTCAGCTAGTATGACTGGCATATGACATCATTGTTTTCTCGAGTTTCATAATTCTTTATTGTTTTTTGCCTGTTGCTGTATAGGAGACCACAAATAGAGATAACTATACTAGTTAGAGCTTCCTGTTTCTCTGGTGTAATCATTTAAGTACCAGACTTAAAAGACTGAAATTTTACATCAAGCTTTCTAATAACTTAGATTTGCCCTAAAAGATGTACCTTTATTTGGAAGGAGTGCAAAAATAGAAGTATTCTATACTTACAGCTAGAACTCCTTCATCTTGCTGACTGTGCCATACCAATAACTCTCTCTCAACTGGATTTGTCAGTGACTTTAATGTTTCCTATTCCTTCCCAGATAAAACTAGGTGGTTCTTGTTAAGTGTCAGGAGTGATTGCGTACTCGTATTTTGTAGGTCATTATCAACTGTTAACTGAGTGATTGGCCCTTTGGGAACAATTAAGGGTGTACATCAAACTTTCTTTCCACTGGTGTCACTTTGCTTTTAGAGGTGGTAGCTGTCTCAAGAGGAGATAAATATATACCCTTAAACTTGACTATCCTTCTATTTTAATTAGCAGGCAGAGAGAGTATGCGCTCAAAATGAAGTTGGTGTTGGCCGTCTGCCCAGCTTTCATTCCTTAAGAAACTTTAACATTCATTGAGCCCTGTCTCATGCCTCCGTTTTGTGCATAGGATGATTCTGCTACAGCAGCCCTGGCTAGGGTTAATTCGAGTGTGAATCTCATGAAGGCTGAAGCTAGTTTCCTCTTAGCATCTGTTGGTGAAGACCAAGTACAACTACAAAGTGCTGATAGGTGAAGTAAAGGGTGAATTACGATACCTTGTCACTTACTCTGTTGTTTTGACTCACTATTGCTCCACTGTACAGTCAAATCTGTGAGCTCTGCAATGAGATTCTGTTTCAGCAGCTGACATTTTCTGTGTCTTTTTGAGGCAAACAACTGTATAATGTTACAGACTGTGCAGTAAATGTCTAGTCCAAATCTTTATCCTGTTTTTAAATGTCAGTAATAGAATGGTAGTTTTGCAAGTAGTGGGTTGTGGGTTTTGGCACTTTAAAGCAGTATTGGTAGAACTGATGACTGTATTTTGTACTGGTCTGGGTTTTTTCACTAAGGAAAAATGCTGGATTTTGCTGCTCTGCCAGGTGTCTATAGCACATCATTTTCTGCTTATTTCTTTGCTATTTTGGAAGAGGCAGAGATTGCATTTTCATCTTACAGAAAAAGACAAAGCTAAATTTGTACGTAAACCAGTTGGGATATATGTGAGCTTTTACTTAGCTGTATATTGTCAGCGTCAATAAAATCAGTTATTGGTGCCATGTCTTTTAAAGGCCAATGTTTGAAGGAGAGAAATGAATTGGAAATAAACTGCTGATTAGCATACATGGAACACTAGGTTGTCTTAACAAACATGGTATCCTATTTTTCATAGGGTGACTATTGCATTATTTAAAATCTGCTTGTAGAACAGTGTGTGATAGTCCAACACGTGTAGAACCGATTTTTTTTTTTAAGAGTAAACTTAAAAATTTGTATGCTTATGTAGAGAAAAATTACCCAACCTTATGACTGTCCTTTAAGATACGTGGTCTAGCTTGGTGACTGACTGTAGAAGCTCATACAGATTAAAATACTCACTTAAACTGGTGGGTCAAACAGTCCCAAGCTAGTCTTAAGCCAAGCATTCATCATTTTTCTTACGTTGGTAAGTAAAATCAGCTGCAGCTTCAAGAGAAGGTGATTAAGACATGTGGATGTTTAATACAGCCTTAAGTGCTTCTGTGTAATACAAACCGAAACAACAAATTCTAACTTGTAGCTAGACAATGATGAAATTTTAATTGTAATCAAACCCAGAAAAGCTACTGAGCAAGTAAAGAGCAATACACTATGTACCAGTGTTAGTGTCAAGACCTGGAGGTGAGAGAGACTGTGTGCATGCCTGTGCCTCAAGTGTAGGAGTTCTGCGATGGCCTTTGACATGGTGTTTGCAAAAAGATGACCATGTAGGGAAGTGACAGAGCACTTCATACTGGGAGACATGTCTGGGTATGGAATTCTAGGCAAAGTGCCAATGACATTTGTGTGTCCAGGCAAATCTCTTTCAACTGAGTGGCATAAATAACCAGGTGATGGGTTTCTCCCCTATGCTGATATCTAATTTGGAACAACTTTCTACAGGTCTTCCATTACAAAATAGTTGTATTTAATGCTCTAACAGCTTTGTTAATTTGAAGTAGCTATGTTGGTCTGACAGTGATAACTCTTTGGTAGATTAGTATTGTAGTTCTGGGTAAGTGGGGGAATAATTTGCCTCTTCACACTGTGAGAGTTCCCTGAGAGTAGCATTGAACCATTTTCAAAATAAATTGGTATTTTCAATATTTTGAACCCATTAAAGATAACCTGGTAGGCTTAGCCTAACCCAAAGACAGTGCAATATTGGTTTATACTATTACTTTTTATTGTGGCTCCTTAAGCTGTTTGCAGAGTTTGACTGCGTTCATTATGTTTGCATTCAGGTTGCCTCATAGCCTTCTAGAACAAAGCTCCTGGAAGACTTTTTTTTTTAATTGATTGCCAACAGCAGAAACAGATGGTGGTTTATTTGACTTGAAGTAATAGGGGGGAAACTGCAGGTCCGCATTGTCGCCTTGCAGTGAATATGGAGTAACACGAATTAGATTATCGCTCAAGTGGTAGATAACCTGCTGTCTTGTGTGTCTCTTGGGGATCCGTGTGCATGAAATACTGCAGAACGCTTGAGCAGTTACTGGTCCTTAGGCCTAATAGCTAACAAATTCGACATAAATGCCGTGCTCAAATGTTGCAGGTGTACTAGCAGACACTGTAGTCTGTATTTGTTCAGACTGTGCAGATGTGAATTTCTGAACTGTCTATGTTAGGAAGTTGTTGTTCTGTGTCCACTTAAGCAGAGATGTTGGAAAATAAACTGTATAACCAACTGGAACGTGTAGGGGGATGTATGCCTTAAACTTGCTTGCAGACCTCTGGTGGGCATAGTTCTCGGAACTGTAGTGTGTAAGGGTTACTAAGCTACACTGTTTGTGTCTTAAAATTGATGAACTGAAAAAAATCCAGATGCTGTCCTCAGATGGCTTTTCAGTTTGACTTGTCTTGAAATGGATTATTGTGCTGCTATGAAAGCTTAAGTTTGTTGGAGGATGCACTCTAAATTTGTAACTAGTGGCTATCTTAATAGATTAAAGATGTTCTTCCTTTCAGTTGAGTTTTTGTTTGCCTTGGTTAAAGTAACATGTTAAAGTAACAACTTAAAACAGCATGGCATTAGTTCTTACAAGTTCTGTATAAAGTCTAGTTGATATCAGTGTGTCAGACTGGCTGTGAATATTTTTAAAGAAGCATATCTGGGAACAGAAATTAGCTTTGTTCACTTCTGTTGTATTAGCCTGTCTAAAATGTTCTATTTTAGATACAGCGTATCTGAGTTTCTGTAATGTAATAAATGAATGTTCATTAGTTGTAATCTGTAAGTGACCAAACTGGAGTCACAATAAGTTCCTCTTTCCCTGAAGTCCTGAATGATGGTTCTTGTCTTCCGTTGTTATACCTGTAAGTACTCAACAGCTTAACAATACACACAGAGTTCTCAGAATCTGTTGTTTGTTAAATTAGTGTGTATTTCAGAAGACTTAGTTTTAAGTTTTTACTTGGCATAATAAAGTATGCAGAACTACATTTTGAGGCTTTTAATTCTAACTGTAGAGCACTTTAAGACTCTTCCTAAAGCTTAGATACCATTATAATCAAGGAAAGATAAATTCTGAGGTGAAGAAGATTGGGAAGGAAGATTCTTAATGTGAATTATGTCAAACTCCAGTGTGGTTATGAAGAACCATGGGTTCTCCCTGGTAGTATAAGCAACAAACATTTGCATTGCAGATCTTACTCCAAAACGTCTGGGTCCTTGTGTCTGTGTTTCAATTCTGGTTATTAGAAAAGTTTCTCAGACTCGGTGCTAGAGATGCAGGTTTACTTTTCGAAAAGTATTGAGGTTGGAAACAAATAATGAAAAGGATTGAGTAAGACTTAAGGCTGGAATGGTGACCTGCTGGGGGCTATCCTAAAAGCATGCTGCTGAGAGCATCTCTTGTGGAAAAAAACTTGACTGCAAGCTGTGTTGTGGCTGTTGGTTGGTTGTTGTTTTTTTTTCTCCCTTACCTAGTGCAAATTGTCAGGTTTGGCTTTTAAAGGTCAAGCATATATTTTGCTTTTTCCATAAAGTACTGCTTTTGAACCAGAAAAAAATATGGAGGTAAGATCAGCAGTTAATAAATACACATACGAGTACTGCATAAGTCTGTTAGCTTCAGTGAGCATTTTAGCTGTTAAACTCTTTTAACACACCCAAGGCAGTTTTGAGATAACCAGATGCAGTCCAAACTCTGTTCAGTACTCCACTGAAGTCTGGAATTACGTGAGGTTCAAGTCAGGGCACAGCCTGAACTTGTGTTGCTTTCAATACACATTGGAAAACTTACAAAACACATCTCCAATTTTTTTCCCCAATTCTTGTAGCATTTTCCTCCAGAGTTGCCAAGCTGTTAAGTAAAAATAGTGAAACTAATTCTTAATTGTTTGAATTCAGAACATATCAGACGTTCTATACTCTGATTAGAACCGGTACTGCAATGGGGTTTTATTATAAGCACAAAGAGTACTGAACAAAATGCTTGAACATCAAGATAATATTGTGTTAATACCATTTCACCCTGGCAAAGCAAGCATTTTTAAGGCTGAAGAAAACTTACCCTTGGAGCTGTGCTGCACTTCCAGAATTCTTACTTTTTTTTTCTTGTGTTAACCCACATGCAGCCTAACTTGGAAAAAGGACTTCAGCTCTGGTGTGAAGATGTAATTGTTCTCTACCTGAACAGCAATGAAGTTTAACTTACCAGTTAGATGGAGGCGATCACAAGAGTTTCAATCTAGGAGATGCTGATAGAAATAGATCCACTGATTACAAGCTAAAGCTAGACAAATTGAGAATAGAAATAAGTGCAGATTTACAGGCTGGGTACTCATCCATTGGCACATCTTACTTAATGTTCTGGTGCCCTCTTCAGAGAGAATGACACTTAAAAGTATGTTTTCACAGAACAAAAAGAAAGTAGGAATAATTCAAGTCTTGATACACTGTGTTAAACAGTACATAACTTTTCTCAATATAACCCTCTGTTCTGACCCTAAAATATTTTGCTCCCAGAAAGCTAAACTTTTTGTGTTCGTTTGGTTTTTGTTGATGAATGCGGTATGTATGTGTTTTGTTTGAAGTTTAACTTCTACCTCTAACAGTTCTTGGGTTAGAATAATCACACTGCGCAATAAGCTCTTTGAATATTTTCTGTGTGTCCAGGCTGAAGAGCAGCATATGATAGAGAAGGCTATTTCAGAATGTTGTCTGATACGTAGCATGCATCATAAATGCAAAGAATGAATGTGTTCAAATGTGTTCTGTCATCTTGGCAGTAAAAGGAAATGCTGTTTTATTACTATGGTTAAAACTGAGTGGGCCAGTGCTGTTAAAATTTTTCTTGTTGGAAAATAAATCTGTCATACTGGTTTGGAGTGGAAGCTCAAGACTTGAAGTATGTCTCATAGTCTTTTGGTTTTGACAATTTGACACTCTTGGCCTAGTATGAAAGCATAGATGGACTTAATCTTCCTGTTTTGTAGAGCTTCTGATTTTTGGTAGCATTTTATTATACCCTGTTCAGGAAGTGTTAAATACTTAATTTTTCTTCCGTTGCGCTCATGCTGAGGAAGTTTAATATTAAAACCAATTGTGTTGCAGCAGCTGTACTTCTAAATAGAAGCAGTTTGTTCTGTTTAGGTGTAAGTTTTAACTGTTCCTGTCCCCCCCAGCAGAAACAATACTTGGCTCTGGTTGATTAAAGTATGTAGCATCTCATATGTGCTATTTTAAGACTACTTATTTCAATTCTTAAACCTTGAAGTGATACCCATACCTCATGTAGGAAGGTTCAGTTGCCTCAGTTTATTGGTAAATATTCACACAATGGTGTGTCCCCTCATTCAGAGGATAAGAAATTATTTTTGGGCGAGAGGACTTCAAAATAACTGACTCTTCAAGAGGCTAAGGCTCTCATTAGGGAAAGTGGTTTAAATAACTGTACCCATAATTATATGTAATGTTGAGACAGTTAAAGAAAATAGTTGCTAACGCAGTGTTTTTTGGCAGAAGAATTAATACTTATTCCTCTTCCCTTTTGATGCTAAAACCCTATGCATAATGTATATTGAATCAGAGATGTTTTAATAGCTGTGTGGTAGGTTGTATCTGCTGAATTTGATAGTATTTCTACTGTAGCCTGATGAAATTGGAGCATCCTAATAAAGCAGGAGACAGACCATACTGTCTTAAAAAATCAAAATAGATGGAATGTGTCAAAATGAACCTTAATCTGTTAAGACACTTAGAAGGGGGCAAAACAACACAATGTAACATTTGTGGAGCTTTTTTGTCTATTTGGCCTTTTATGGAAATTGGGAGGAACATCTTGTCTTTCAGGAACTGTTGTTTGTGTTCCCAAATTGTTCAACTGGAGGTTGAAATAGTATCCCAGTTCTTCAGAATTTGCCTTAAAAGAAGTTACAAAATCAGACAACAGTGGCAGAATAGTTCAGAGCTGTACTGATGATCTTTATTACAAAAGTCCAGTTCCGACCCCAGCCTGCTGATAGCAGATAGAGGTTGACATTAACTTTGGTTAATGATAAGCATAAATAAGAAAGTATCAAGTGCATGTTGTATATGAACAGCCATTCTGACTTCTATGGGAAAAATTACTCATTTACTTTGATCACTTAGATGGGCTTCTTGCAAACAGATCACCCGTTATTGCAACACATTACATTTGTTACTGTAACACAGTTTACAATAACAATTTTTGTTACACATTAACATAAAAAAGAAGCAAAACTTTTCACTTGTTTATAATGTACTGGTCTGTAAACCTCCTCTTAGCAAGTCTTCAGTTGTGGGAGGGATCAGAGGCTGTTAACAGAGCTCATACCAGTGTTCAAAGTACATATTTAAAGCAGTAGTTTTGTTTGGAGGACTTTTATATATCACAGTAGTTCTCAAGGGTAACGTTAATGCTGCTTCCTGAGCCTACCGTCACCAACAATTTTAATTAGAAGATCTAGACTATCACTTGAGACTTTGAAAGATAAGTGTAGGTCTGTTGTAGTATAAAGTTCTTTGTTGATACCCAGATGTAGCTAAAAATATAACAGCGACTGAGATCCATGCAGCTTTAATAGTTTATTTTCCATCTAGCTTTGTTGTTCATAGCTTATGTGCCCCATCATGTCCGCTCATCTTCCTGGGCACCTTAAACCACTGGCTGATGTAGCCTGCAACACGCTAGTAGTGCCTTTGGGCTGTAGAGTTCTCCCAGTGTGTGTCTCAAACCATATTCGGACAGAATTCTGAAGTTAAATGTTTAGTATTACTGCTGCCTTGGAAAGTGGTAAAGTAAAATATCGGTGCTCAAATGAGATACCGGGGTAACGAGTTGATAATTGCAGTCTTCAGACTCGGTCACCACAAGAGTATTAAATCAGGACTTGCATTGCTTGATATATTCCATATTTGAAGTAGGTTTGGAGACTTGAATCATGTTCTCTTACAAGGCATCTTTGCAAATCAAATAGGGCAGTCTGTATGCTGGATTGTCCTTGAAGGATTTTTGTTAACGAGGAAGCCCTTTCCTGGGGAACTGCAGTCATTTCTGCAAATGCACGTTTTATGTGCTCTGATAGGGTTGTACTGTACTTAAACATATGTACGTGACTGTACATATAGAGTAGAAATTGACCTATAACATTGCCACAACATTGGGAGGAGTAAGGTAAGGTGGGGAGCTTTGAACTAGGGAAGAAAGGCTAGAGTGTTAGGTGTAGTGAGTGGGAATCTTGGCAAGATAACACTGCTAGTTAGATAGGTAGCTGAAGAACACAGTATTTTCAGATATTAAATTGTCCATGTTTTCAGTGAAGGAATATGGGTTATTTAAAACAATTGCCATAAACTTTAAATTCATATCGCAACCAAGTACCACTCCAGTTTATATCAAGGCATGGAAATTGTCAATTGTTTGCTTTGGTACAGGCTCGTGCTCAGTTAAGTAAAACAGATTTATTTAATTTCTCCCCACCCCACCCCCCTTACAGGGACCAGACTCTTTTTAAACAGATTCGTAGAGTCATAGAATGGTTTGAGTTGGAAGAGACCTTAAAGACCATCTAGTTCTGTCCCCCCTGTCATGGGCAGGGACACCTTCCACTAGACCAGATTCCGTTATTGCGTGCTGAAGCTCAGTATTAAAATTCCAAAATAGTATTCTGTACGTGAGTAAAAAGGTTCTGTGAATAAAGCTGTAATGATCTGAACCAAACCCTAATTTTGCTCTTATTATAATAAAATTAGCAGTAAATTTTATATTTATAAGGGCTGTTTTAATCAGTAATTAAGTATTTGGCTACACCATGCTTCAAGAACATGTACCTGAGCAGCTTTGAAAGCAGCTTACTTGATTTCTTCAGTTCTTCAGAGTTCTTGTAGAAATCAAGTGACTGTTTAATCTTAAACACTTTGGTTAAAATCATGGATGAAATCACTTATGCAACTGACTTGCTATTTTAGATTTAAAACTGTGGGATTATATCCATGTACTGTAGCAGCAGCCCTGTACTGAGCAACGCAAATACATACTCACCTTTCTAAATTCTTGTTTTTCAAGCCTTGTGTAATACTTATACTGGTTCGGTGGACTGAAATGCAATTGAATTTTAAAAGCCTCCCCCAAAACCCTCCCAATTTTTTTCCCGTGTTGAAGTATGTGGAAAAAACCCTTCTTGTAGATGAGATGAGCACTGAACTGCTCACTAAAAACTTCCTGTGGGTTCCGATCTAGCACAGAATGATTTCCTATCTATATTCAGTTTCAGTTATGCTCATGAAAGTATATTCAAGACTATAAATGACTTAGTGTCATAGCTGTTATTTTGCAAAGAGCAGCTTAAAATAGTTCTGTAATTGATCCTGATACACAGCTTTCCTGCCTATTGGAAATGCCTCAGATATTTTACTACAGCGTTCTCAAATGGAGATAGTGAGTGAACAAAGTGCCTTATCTTAAATTGTTGAGAAATCTATTATGATACTGCAGCTTTAGAAGTTTTAACACTTCAGTTCTGGTGATTCATGCAATTGATAATGATAGTAGTTCTCATGAAAATACCGATGCTCGAATGCCAGTAGTCTACTAGAACAGGGGTCTTTCCTAATACTTCAGATCTTGCATGACGTTTGAGTTTGGACAACTTAAGAGTTGTTCAGAAGTAGGTTGGAAAATTACTTGTAAACTTTGCCATATGTTACTTGAATATTTTAAGATTATTTTTTTAACAGCTTCTTTTTTAGGGAGTGATTAAGTCTTTAGCAGTGTTGTCAAATGTGGCAGTGTATTTGAGTTGGCTATAGTTTTCCAGCTGCTTTAAGTACTTTGAAAATGTCTGTGCAGATTGACAGGCGTTACACCACGTTGCACTGAGGTATTAGCCTGTTGTTCAGTGATATCTGAAAACCAGCTGCTACTCTTTGTCTGCATATAAACCTCCTCCCGACATCAGGAGAGCATATGAATAGTTTTGCCATTTTTGGCCTAGGTCACTGTTTGTCTAATGCTATTTTCTCTTGCTGCTCAAGGGCATTGTGGCTTAAATCAGTTTTCGCAGGCTATAATACAAAAAGGGAATTTGTGGCTATTTATTGGATCTCTTCATATACATATGCTTACAAAAATAAACGTCTAAGTCTACAAACAAAAGCAAGCAATCTTTTGCTGGTTTTAATGGTTGGTATTTCCTTGACCTTACAGAAAGTCATGTGGTGCAAGTTTACTTAAGGTTTGAAGTAGCACTTAATTCTCCTCTTCAGCATTTTGTTCCATAGTTTTCCTGTGTGAGTGGTTGGATCTTCTGAGGCTGTAACACCACTGCAGAGTTATCCATGGTATTAGTTGTTAATGTGCATTGTTGCTGTTAGTTGCATAAGCAGTTCCTGCAGGAATTGCAGCTTGTTTTGATTTTACTGCAGGGACACAGACTCTGTCTACTGAGAACATCAGCTCTTTTTAGCTAGTTATTCTCCCTTCTTTTGTTTCTTTGTATTATTTTATAATGAAAAAGAAGCTGACAGTTGAATACTTGCAGTGCTGAATCACATTAGAAATGTTGGATTTTGTGCGTTCATTAGCAATATTGACATGCAGAATGTAGAAACACCCCCCCATGAGTCAGAAACGTGACTCATTAATATGCTTTAGCAAGTTAATTTGCATGCAGCCATTTATTTGCAGTCACAAAATGGTGGAGCTTTAGTTTTTTTTCTTAAAAGCTAGATAAGAGAAGTTAGGAAGGGAGAATAATTAATTCTAGGATGATAAGAGGTGCTTAAACCAGCCACAGAGCTCTGGCAACTGACTTTGTTACTCTGCCATCTTTAAGAGTGCTGTTAGCTTCTTGTGTTGTCTGCTGCCTTGGGGTCTCAGACACTTGCTAGTGGAGTTTTTTTGTTGATTTGTGGGTTTTAAATTTTTTTTTTCCCTCCAGTGTTGTCTTCTGCAAAGTAGAAATATATGTGACAAGTTAAATGCAGCATAGAAAAACACAGAGCTCTGTGAAAATTTTAACTGGGTATGGATTGTGGGATATTTAATAGAGTAGCATTACTGAAAAAATATAGCTGGTGTTTCAGAGTTGGAAGTCAACTTCACATCATACATCTGTCAGTATTCAAAGTACAACATTAAAGTGGCAGATTTGCAGAAGCAGGTTATTCTTACAATTGGTGCCAAAGAAAAGGAAAATACAACTTCTTTTAGTATCTAAATAAATAAATGTGATAACATTCTGATCTTTGGAGAGCAGAGGACTGACTTCGGGCATAGAGAAAACAACCTGAAGACTTTCTGGGACCAGTTTTTCTGAAAACAAAACTCTATTTGTTTTAGCTATGGGTATATACTGAAATTGCGCTTTCTCGTGGTAATGCTTTGCTTTTAAGTGGTCACGATCCAGTGATTTACGACTTCTTTCTTTGAGGTTAGGTAAGGGTAGAGGTCTTTAAGGCAAATCTAAATTGCTGAAGTATATTGGATACTCAGAAAATTGGAGTATTGCAAACCACAAAAGCACTAATAAGCTGTTAGTAATCTTATGCATCTGAACAGTTACTGGAAAATTGTTTTCCTGGCTGATAGAGGTAATGGTATGCTTGGTTAGAAATCTCTCAAATAACAAAATTCTAACTTTGTCTTTTTCATTTCTTTGCAGTTGGAGACAAGGTTCCTGCTGATATAAGAATTACTTCTATCAAATCTACAACTCTAAGGGTAGACCAGTCAATTCTCACAGGTATAGTTTCTGTGAATTTTGGATAATTATGTGCATAATTGAAAGTGCCTTTTCACTGTTTGTTTGGAATTATCCATTAGAAGCAAGCCTGTAGCTATTCAAGTGCTGTGTTGCATTCAAGTGCAGTAAATTTCTGATCTAGTAACTTAAATCTGAGAGTGGCTAAATGTTGCTTCATCATCGACTTTACACGTTCACTTCAGCGGGATGAGCATTCTTGCGGAGACTTGTAATGCTTTTTCTGTCTTTCTTCTTTCCTTTCACCCCAGCCCAGGCCAAGACACACACTGGTAACTTGTGGGAAACTAAAATGAAAAAAAAAAAGAATTTCTATTCTAGTTCATTCAGTTTTCTAGGTTTGAACATCTTGTCACTGCTCAAGTATGAAAGTATGGAGATTGTAACTAAATGTCTTCTGTGACAGTTACCCATTTTTTCTCACGAGAGCGCAGAACTTCTGAAATACAGGCAGCCTTTAAAATGCTGTTTCCAGAGACTCAGTACACTGAAGCCTTATTTGCTGAAATTCTGTGAAGGCACATTCATGTGTTTTCTGGTACCGGTTCTCAAGTGTAGGAGCTATATTTAGAGCACTTTTCAGATTTGTTGAACACAAAACAAAGTAGCAGTACTTCTGAATATAGGAAAGAAGCTAGGAATCAGCCAAGCATGCTATAACATTTTTTTCTCAGCTGGAACACGAAGATCTGTCTGCCTGTTTTGGTAGCATAGATTAATGTTAACTAACCTTGGATTTTAAACTAGTAAAGTATTAATAAAGAAACCTGGTTTTGATCCTTAAATCTGTCTTGAAACAGGCCCCAAGGTTTCTCAGTACAGATCCTGAATTGTACAGAACTGTTTAAGCTTACTTATGTTTAGCATACAAAAGTGTAGGCGCTCTGTGTTTGTCAAGCTATCAGAACTGACATAAGTAGAAGAAATAATCTACCAGAAGCCTATATAAAGGGAGTAATTCCTTGCCTTTGTTTAAATAACAGCTTGTTTGTTTTTTTTTTTTTTTTAAAGAAAACCTTCTGTTTTCAGACTACTTTAAGTTGATGCTTAAGTCTCCTAACTAATAATGCAGGACTGAAGTCTTAAGATGCTATTTAAGACAGCTTTTATAAGTAGGAAACTTTGGCACTCTACAGCTTAGAAAAAGTAGTTTCACTCTGTGACTGAAGCCAAGAGCACTACCTCGTGAAATCTGATGTAGTAAATAACATCTGTTTTTTGTAGAAAAAGAAACCTTTCTTACCTGTGTGACATCTTATAGAAATAGATACATCTGAGGTCTTTATGGAAGAGTTCTCTGAAGACTTCCAGCTGAAGGAGTTAACTAACAGATGGCTGCATGACACTTAATTTCTTATTTCTTTTTTTTTAAGGTCTGCCAGTGTAACTGTGATGTATACCATCACAGATGTGTAACTGTGCTAACATCTTAATTATTTAAATAAGAACATACCTCTTGCAGTGCATAGAGAACTGAAATGCTTGGTACTGCATGCAAAGCTCACAAAATATCTTAATTCATGCGGTAGATCTTGCTGCGTTAAAAGGAGTGGAGTACCAGCTGCTTACTTTTCTTGTTCCTTGGTGTATGCTTCATTAATTCTAACTATATAAAATTTTCACTTAAATTCCTTCCTATTTTCATTAAAAACCAGCCGTTCTGTTGTTTGGGGTTTTTTTAAGTCAGCTGAAATATTTCCTGTTTCACTTCAGAAATTAAATAAAATCATTTGAGGAAAAGAACTTTATCTAAAAAAACTTTAGGACTAAGGATTACAACTTTTTGGTTCCCTACAGGACTTAAGATAATATATGTATATCTTCTTAAGACTTACTATCTTTATCGTAGGTGAATCTGTGTCTGTTATTAAGCACACTGACCCTGTGCCTGATCCTCGTGCTGTAAACCAAGACAAGAAGAACATGCTTTTTTCTGTGAGTTAGTTGTTTCTAAATTTTCAAAACTTTTATAAGATAATAATGAAGCTGATAAACAAAAATGTGCAGAACTTCAGTTGTTCAGGTAAAAACTGTATGACTTCTTTGCCGTATTCTCTATACGCATCTGTATGTGTGTGTCCATGTACATCGAACTAAATGAATTAAAAGTTAGAAGAAACTTGTAATAAAAGCTGTCCTTAGGAAAGATGCTTGTTGAAACCAGTTTATGTGAGGAAACTGATTTTTGTCCTTAGCCAGAAAGTCTTGAAGGCTAGAGCACTTTTAAAGTGCTTCTGCACTGCTTTTCTAAAGTAATAGTCCTTAAGACTGATAAGAATGCCCACACAAATTGCAGTATTGTGAGGGAAAAGATGAGAACTGGCTTTCTATATAGGAATGAAACAGTTCAGATTTGTTTAAAGGAAGCATTGAATGACTTTCAGATAACAAAATAAAACTTCTTTTATTGTTGGTAGGCTCCTTGTAGAAAATTCAACTGTTCTTATATTAAGTAGGTTTACAAAGGGAGCCCCAGAGAGCACCTCTATTACATTAAAACTGGCAAAATACAATCCTCATAAAAAAGAAAGGAAAGCACACTTAAGATTCGCAGTTGAAATACATACTCCTTACTCATCAGCTGGATTTGACTGTGTTGCTTGTAATGGATCAATACCGATTCATTTTGAGCCTATTTTGTAAGCAAAAATTCTGCACTGGCATATTCCCTTACAGGTACTGGGGCAATGTCATTCTCTTCCTCTTTACCTTTTCCTGTGTCATAGCTGAAACACAGTCTGGACTCACATAAGGTGTTTTTTGGTGGTTTTGTGTTTTTTAAATTAAACAAAACTCACCACCAAAACCTGTTTATAGATTGACCACAAGTTTTCTCTTTCCATTTCTTTATTTACATTAGGGTACTAATATTGCTGCTGGTAAAGCTATGGGAGTGGTTATTGCAACAGGAGTAAACACTGAAATTGGAAAAATTCGTGATGAGATGGTGGCTACCGAACAAGAGAGAACCCCACTCCAACAGAAACTGGATGAGTTTGGAGAGCAGCTGTCTAAAGTCATCTCCCTTATCTGCATCGCTGTTTGGATAATAAACATTGGTCACTTCAATGATCCGGTTCATGGTGGCTCCTGGATTCGAGGTGCTATCTATTACTTTAAAATTGCCGTTGCTCTTGCTGTTGCTGCTATTCCTGAGGGTCTGCCTGCTGTCATTACCACCTGCTTGGCTCTTGGAACACGGAGAATGGCCAAGAAGAACGCTATTGTTAGAAGTCTTCCTTCTGTGGAAACCTTGGGTTGCACGTCAGTTATTTGTTCTGACAAGACTGGTACTCTGACCACGAATCAGATGTCAGTCTGCAGGGTATGTTGAACTAGCTTCTTCCCTTTTTCTTCTCAGCCACTCTGAATAGCCAGCATTGCTTGAATTCTTTCGATTGTGAGTCTTTTGGTTCTCATATCGTCAAAATCTTGCTTTATTTTCCTAAGATAAGCTTCCACTTTTAATTCAGTTTTCCACTGTGTAGTGTTTAAGGCTTTTATCTCTTCCCTTATTTAGTCATGGCCAAAAATAGCTGTTCCCGCACTTGATGGGAGAGAAAGTTGTTTGCAAACAGTTTTCCATTGACTTGTCTGTAAGCCTTTCTGTCTACTGGTAGTTATTTAGTATGATTTATCCTGTTTCAGAAAGGTAGCATAGTTACACTGTAGAATCAGGATGTATGTAAGTGTAAAATCCTTGCCTCTTTCATTTAGCAAGATGACCGGTGGAGAAACTTAGCAATGAGAAAAAAGATAGATGATTTACTACAGGAACTTGATTAATCCAAGGTATTTTCACTACTGAGTGGTTCCACCTTTATTTGGGTGTCTTCAGTAGGCTCCTACTGGTCTGATGTAGATCACTAGTGTTTTCAATGTGCCATATTGTATGACTAATCTGGCAACTTGGAGGTGCAGTTGACCTTGTCACCAGCATTCCCAGGGTCATCTTAAGTGTATGGTGTATTCTTAGGTAAGTGTAAGTTATGTGCCCCTCCTCCCTCCCCCCCCCCCCCATGTTCTTTCTGGTGTTGATTAATTTTGAGGCTCTTAACAGCTAGTTGGTTAATATAAGTTCAGTTGTCAGTTCTCTGTGCTTTCCATATACTTGATGTTCTCTGTAGGAATTTTCTGGAGAAAATGTTAAGTCCTTAATAACTGTAGATGTTCAGGGGCATAACAACTGTATGACATCAAATGTTCAGTCATTTCATTGGGTTCGAATTCCAAATGTGTAAATGTTGAGCACTGCATACCAGTGACAAAAGTTTGTAAGCCTTAAGCACTTCATTCTCATGTGATTGATGGCTCTTTCTTTCTAATTGGTGGTTGACTTGTTCTACTTCCTTAAGTATTGTAGTATTTATACCTAAGAGACACAAAGTAGCTGCTCATCAGTATTCTAGAGGAGGTTACTTGCAGTATGGTTGCATAACTGCCCTAGTCTTTGCAGGGATTTTTTAATCGTGCAGATGCCAAAAAGCAGAAGGCTTCCTGGTTAACTCATCATTTAAGTTGTGTTTATTTAAAAGCTCTAAATGCTTTACTCCTTATATTTAGAGGGCTAAATGTTTTAGATCTTGTGCAGTACAACCGACTTGGTTCCTAGTTAACCTCTGATGGCTAATTGCAAGATCCTGCAAAATGTAGCAAAATCCTAATAATATCTGTAAACAATACGCTTATTCTTGGTTTCACTCTAAGTAGAGAGGTTGCTTAGCTTTTGGAGAAGGCAGGTTTACAACAGTAATTTTACTTGTAGTTTCAGTCTGTGTTAAGTAGTAACTCCTGAGTGTCCAAAGGAGCCCTATACTAAAATGTTTGTCAGAAAATAATTTCTGTGCTTTAGGAGGAGACTTGAGGGATTCTTTTAATGTCCTGTGGTATCTCCCTCTGAGAACGCACTTATTCTGCTTTGTGGGCTTTTAATTGATCAGCTTGTCTAGCTTTTTGATTTTTAAAATGACTTTGAAGATTATAGGGTCTCCAGACATCGATGCAGCTCAGTTGGGAAACCTCATTATTAGGCTGTATCTTGTGAAGCTTTTTGCCTTAAATCATATGGCAGCACAATGAAGGTAAAGTAAGACATTGCTAAAACGTGGTATGGCAAAATGGCTTATACTAGCCAACAGATAAGAAGTTCCATTAAGATATACTATCAATTAGTAAGAAATTATTTTCTTCTCTACTAACACTCCAGCAAATCATAAGAGTATGACAGCTTCAGGCAGTCTGTTTTTTTATCTCCCATCTTCCCAGCAGCGGTTCTGCCTGCAGCTTGCCTAGAAGGGAAACAAAAACAAAGAAAAGACTTGAGATGCAGGTGTCTTGTGGGCTACAACTGCATCCTTCAAACTGGTGTCTGTATTTGAAAATAACACTTCAGCCTGTGCTGGAAGTGCACTTGAGCTGTCTGAATGGTTTTAAGCTACCAGTGTACTGGATGGTAAAGTGACTTATAACTAGAAAACCAGGAAAGGAAACACTTTCATGTAGTGGCTGGTATTAAGGGAAACTGGCCATAGTCTGGCTCTAGCCTAAAACCTTACCTCTTAGATCTAGAAGCTTCTTGTATTTGTAGATGCTTTTACTTTGGCAAGACTTGTCAGTTTCCAAGCTGCCCTACGCTGTTTTTGATTGGAATTGCAGTTTCAAGCATGTAAATGAGAATTAATTTATAAGTCTGAAGCCCAGGAAGAGCTTGGCTATAGTCAGGATTGTCAAGTGGATGTGCAAGTAGTCTTCACAGCTGAAATTAAGTGTACATAGTGTATGTGTTTTTCAATTCTTCCAATGTTTATGCCACAACTCAAGTTTTTTCAAATGAGATCTGTGAAGCAGAAGTGCTGGTTTCTGTATTTTGTGCTTCCATATAGGGAGCTGTTCAAACATACGTGGGATTGAAGTGCAGAGTATCCTATCTGGTTTTGTCTAGTTTCTTTATTCAACCCGAACTTGCCTCTTGTACCTGCTTGCTGAAGACCTGTTTAATAACTTGCATTAATTATTGTTCAAAGGTAGTAACGCTTCTAACTGTAATTTCAGATGTTTGTCCTGGACAGAGTAGAAGGAGATAGCTGTTCTCTGAATGAATTTACTGTAACTGGTTCAACGTATGCTCCCATGGGAGAAGTGTAAGTGTTCTGTTGAAGTTAAATATTTGTCTGTTTGTGCATTGACTGTTACTTTAGTCTTGAAAAGTGATGCATGTAATATTCAACAGTGATGAAAGCTCAGCCAGTGAGAATGCACACTGAAAGGCTAGAGAGGAAAAATAATAAAAAGTAAAACCAAGTTAAAATCTAGAAAAGTAAACCTTTGTGAAGCTTACTTAATACAGTCTCCAATATTGCAGTGTTCCTTTAATCTGAAAATAAATTAGGGGTAGGTTGAAAGGATTATTTTTTTTTTTTTTTTTAACTAAAATCTTACTGGGCCGAGATTAGCTTATCCCAGTGCTTCAAAATGAGTTTTACTTTTTTATTTAAAAAACCAGCATAAATCTGAACAGGTGAGCCTCTGTTAATCTGTAAGCTCAATATTTCCAATTCCCCTGCCTCAGAGAATGTAGATCTTTTTGTAAAGCATCTTACAGAGTTAATTCTTCAATTCAATTCACTGTAAATTCCTGCCCTCTGCCCTCACAGTTTGTTGGACTCTGTATCTGTACTTGAATAGATATGTGTTTGTCTCAGCTTTTGGTATTTGAGCTGATGTTAAACCCACTGCCTTAAGAAACGAATATGGTTTACTTTATCAGTTGCAAGTTTCTACTAGTGGGATAGGTTCATCTGACAACTTCAGGAATTTTTAGGGTTCTCTTTCTAGAAGGAGAGCGATCCTCTTTACTAGATTGTCACAACTCCTTGTACTTGGCCAGTCTTCTATGTCTTTCTAATCTTACCGCTTCAATTGTGTTTGCAGAATAGAATTCTACTGTGTATGAATTAGAATTAAGAACCAGTTACTGTAAACATTTCAGCCTTGTGG
This sequence comes from Falco punctatus, assembly GCF_963210335.1. Classification (NCBI taxonomy): domain Eukaryota; kingdom Metazoa; phylum Chordata; class Aves; order Falconiformes; family Falconidae; genus Falco; species Falco punctatus. The sequence goes on from NC_137580.1 coordinate 95,953,998, forward strand.
AGTTGTACATGCATGCCTCTGACTCCATGCAATCTTCACCAATCTCAGTAGTGATTATCTCAGTTCAATTTTCATAGCAATTAAGACCATGGTGTTCTCAGCAGCTGAAAAACTTAATCCCCCAATTCTCTTTTGTTTCAAAGCTAATTGCTGTCAAAAGCTTAAGCTTTTATTTCAGGAGACAGCATTTACTTAGGCAAGGTGACATTCTAGACCTTGTAAAGCATCCAACTATTATGCTTTAGCGGGTCTCGGATGAGCTCTAGATAAACAAAATAATAAAATATTATACTCAACATCTGTCACCATGCTATAAGACTGTCATCAATGTATGTAAATGTTCTATTTTACTTGCTGAAACTGGGGAAATGTGAACAAGCATGTTAATCGCACTGCATTCACGTACGTAAAGAACATTCTGTGAAAGGGAAATTACCACAGAAGGCTGTTACTGGAGCATGAGGAAACAAATAGCTAAGTTCCCAAACCTTCAAGGCTGATTTATTTCTGCGTTTGTGGACAGCCTTTTTTTTTTTTTTTTTTTTTTTTTTTTAAATCAGTGGCTTTGTAAGGATTTTTAAGTGAGGTGTCTGACTTTACCTTCGATTGCAAACTGCCACTGCAAAGTTTGGGGATGCTGAGGCCGTCTAGTCCATTGCACCACCCCCGAGCAGGACCTGTTCTAGTTCTACAAACTGTCCTGACAGATGTTTCTTTGTTGTGCTTAAATTCAGATACTGTTGTCTTCCACAGCTGTGTAGGCAGCCAACTCTTATTTCGTAACCATGAAGTGTTTTTGCAATAAATGAATAATTTTTCGTTCATTCTTAAAATATTTGATACATAACTTTCATCTGAGAGACATTCAGAATACAAAATGACAAATACTTTTTTAATTGAAAAAAACCCTAGAATTTCTTACTGACTAATTTCCCAGGGATATTAGGAGATTGTTGAACAGTTTCAGGTAGTTTTGCTGGGTTTCGGCACGCACGATGTGCATACTTACTTGCAAACTGAGGGCATAAAATTAACAACAATTAAGTACTGCGGCAAAAGTTAGCAGATTTCATTTTCATTTGACCTCAGATGAGTTCATCTTTAGCTAATAAAAAAGTGTGAAGTTCTAAGGAAAAAAAAAAACCAACAACCAAATCACCTTTATCCAGAACTGACCCCAGCAACTTGGACTCCAGTGCACTTGCCATTCTTCAGAAAATGTTGATAAGGAACACACAGGCAAGGGAAGAAAAAACAAAAAAAATACACACACACCCCCCCCCCCCCCAAAAAAAAAAAACCCAACAAAAAACCCAACAACCCTGGTATAACGAATTATGGATATTCAAGTGTGCTAGTTTTCAAGTTCAGAACAGGTGGAAACAGGAAGTATTGGCCATGATAGATGAGGTGACAAATCGAGAGGTGCTGGGAATTTTGAAGAGATGAGAGTTTAAAGCTACTGCTTGTGGCTGTAGAATTATATGCAAAATGAAACTTCAAAAAAATACTTGTTTTTTATAAGATGCATTTTGTTCACGTGCATACAACACTGGAATTTGTAGTACTACAAGAGACTGAACAAAAGCTTACATAATAGAACATGTCATAATTGATGTCATGAATTCTTAACAGAGTAGTGATCCATGTCTTTCTACCACCAGACCTTTTTTCCCCTCCTTGAGAGCTTTAATGAAAGATGTTATATACTAGTTATGTCTTGCTAATTTTGGTAGCGGGGGAAATAACATTATTGAACAGCCTTGGTTCTATTATGCTTACTCTAGAAGCATGCTAAATGTTCCAGAAAATTAATTTCATTTCCAAATGTGAAAGCAAAGAAGCTGCTTCTTATTTACGATGTCTAAATGGTGCATTGCTTTAGGAAAATGTACCCTTCCTCTTTCTGAAGACTTCAGATATTCATCATGTAGTATATATGACTACTAGAAAAGAGTATTTCTTCTGTAGTAGAACTTGTATTGTGAAATGGCTTAGCTTTTCATTGGCTTAGGAGGTTCACATACAGTAAAGATTAATTTTTAAGCAATTAAAGAGGCCAAATCTGCTTTTATGCCTGCCAAGTACATACATTTCATGCATGGCAGTAAATCTGGAGAATATGCAGTAAGGCTAAGGAAGCTGAACTCCTAAGGTATCCCAACAGTATCCCTCTCCTGCTTGGAGCTCCCCTCAAAGTCCTTTGTGTACTCTCAATACTGCTTTCATGTGCCTCTTCACTGAACTCCTCTCTTCTGTATGCCTGTCACTGGAGGAAATAAGGTTTTGTAATTAAAAGTAGTGATTTCATTAATAATCATGTCATTCTGATCATGACTCTCTGATCTAAACTTCAGAACTTACCTTTATCAAACCTGTTATTCTCAACAATTTCTAGTTCTGTAGTTCCGAGTCCATAACTAATAAGCATTGTACTAAATGGAAATACAGTAAAGGGATTAAAGAAGGGGAAAGGTGCAATGCTAATACTAAATAACTAACTCAAATCTCCCCCTTTTCTTCCTTTGGAAAGGCATAAAGATGACAAACTTATTAAATGTAGCCAGTATGATGGCCTTGTGGAACTTGCAACGATCTGTGCACTCTGTAATGATTCCTCTTTGGATTACAACGAAGTAAGTACATACCCTAGAACAGAGGAGAGTGTGAGAATGAGGATAAATATTTGTTCTCATCTGTCTATGTAATACCTTTCAGTGGTAAATCTCCTTCCTAGTCAAGGGTGAGAGTATTTAGGTTCTCCTTTAAGTATTAATTCTGGGAGTCACTTGTTTGTTGAGCACTGAGAAAATGAAAGCCAGGCACCAAGTGTAATCTGGAACTTGGAGATCCTGGTGTGTAGAATGCACTGCTACTTTCTTGCTTTATCTTGCTTTCTTAAGGTTGCCACATCTTGTACTGACTTAAATGCTTGATGATAAAGTACTGACATCCATCTCTGCTGGTCTTGAGAGTAAAGGCTTGAAATCTACAAATTATACTCTTCAAAGCTGCTTTTTTTAAGAACAGTTTTGCTCGTTTTGTAAGCCATAGTAATTCTTGTTAAGCTTTTTTTCCCATTGTGAAACTCGAACTTTTTTTTCTGGTAGGTTCCAGGTGAGGTTTAAACTCCTGTGTTTTTGTTTGCTTTGTTAACTAAAGGCTAAGGGAGTATATGAGAAAGTTGGTGAAGCCACAGAAACAGCGCTTACCTGCCTGGTTGAAAAGATGAATGTATTTGACACAGACTTGAAAGGACTTTCTAGAATTGAACGTGCAAATGCTTGCAACTCGGTCAGTACTCTTTTATCTGGAGTTCACTGGGGAGTGAGTTTTGTTGTATGTATTATCTAAATGCATTTTTATGCTATTGTTTTTTCATAAGGTGATAAAACAACTCATGAAGAAAGAATTCACTCTGGAATTCTCAAGAGACAGAAAGTCTATGTCTGTCTATTGTACACCGAACAAACCAAGCCGCACATCTATGAGTAAGATGTTTGTTAAGGTCAGTTCCTCACTTAAGAAAGTGTAGTTATGGAATGGCTGCAAAGGTAGCACAATATTAAAAAAAATTATCATGCAACTAAGCTGCACCTTGAAGATGAAAGAAAGACTTTAATTTGAGAAAATGTTGCAATGGGAAGGGACCTATTAAGCTAAGTTACTACTTTTTTTTTTTTTTTTTTTCCCCTTTGGACTCTGCAGGGTGCTCCTGAAGGTGTAATTGACAGATGCACACATGTCCGTGTTGGAAGTGCTAAAATACCGTTAACCTCAGGAATTAAGCAGAAAATAATGTCTGTTATTAGAGAATGGGGAACTGGTAGAGATACATTGCGTTGCTTGGCTCTGGCAACCCATGACAATCCACCCAGAAAAGAGGAAATGAATCTTGAGGACTCTTCAAATTTCATTAACTATGAGGTAAGTTTAGTAACAGATCCTTTTAATGCTTTTCCCACTTCCAAACTGGAGAACAGTGATTCTCCTTACGTTTGATTATTTTTTGAGAAAGTTACATCTGAGAATTTTATCTTTCTGGATATTTTTGATGTCAGACACAATAGTTAACCACGTGTGGAAGGAATGTTCAGTTTAAGAGGAGACTATGTGTGTCTTTGAAGAAACTCTGTTCTGGATGGCTGGTATATGTCTTGCTGCTTGGCTAAAAGTATAAGAAATCAGTTAAACAGCTAGCTGAAAATTGTATTATTTTTTGTATATATGTAAGGTCCTCAAGATCATAACATCTTAAACTGTTCTTGGAGACTGACTGGAAAGTATTCAAAATACTGCTTTGTGGTTTCAGCTGCAATGGGTTTTAGCTGGACATTGCTCAACTGTAAGAGCTCTTTGGGGATTTTGTGATGAAACATACCTGCCATTTTGTGCTCCTAAAAGTCAAGTTCACTTCCAGTCTCCATACTGTCAGCTGAAAAAGCTCAGTCCGTGATTATAATCATAGCTACTCTGTAATTTTCCGATGAAATCTGTATCTAGGATTTAGAGGGGGGTGGGAAAGGACAGCAGTTGCATGAGAGCTTTTGGCTTCTCCTCTGCACTCCTGGCACTGATGACAAAAAGGAAAGACTTGACTGCTTGCAGGTTGAATTTGCAAGGCTGACAAGCAGAGCATGTTTTAACTAAAAAATAAGCACGTTTGAAGCAAGATATGTTTGGAAAGGTAGGATCCCATTTCAAAGTGTGGCATACTCTGCAAATGAACTGTCCTCCCATATGATCATCATGTAGATGGTACCATGTAGCATTGATTCCAAAGCATTAAATTCTTATTTACCTTCTCTTGTTAACTTGCATATAGTTTTGTGACTTCAGTTCCTCTCCAGCTCTGAATTAAGTGTCAGAGCTAAAGTGCTGTGTAGACTTAGTATGGTGAAACAGGTAAGAAACTCTGAAGTAAGCTTTTCAGGAAAAAAGTACTTACCTGAGAGCAAGTAATTCATAATACATTGATTTTGACCAAATGGCAGGATAACAAAGGCCTCAGCGTCTTAATTGCCCAATGTAGAACCACAGAAATTGTGGACAACAAGTTAAACGTCACTGTGCTGAGAGATGATAACGTAGCATGCAAGCAAAACAATTGTTTGCTAATGTCAGATCAGAAGTCCGCAGGATCTTGCACTCAAACTTGGTGCTGTCTCGTTCCAGACCAATTTGACCTTTGTCGGCTGTGTGGGTATGCTGGATCCCCCAAGAATTGAAGTGGCATCATCTATAAAGCTGTGCAAACAAGCTGGTATTCGAGTTATTATGATTACTGGTGATAATAAAGGCACAGCAGTAGCTATTTGCCGTCGCATTGGTATCTTCGTGGAAGATGAAGATGTTTCTACGAAAGCCTTTACCGGTCGTGAATTTGATGAACTCTCACTCGCTGCCCAGAGAGATGCTTGCCACCATGCCCGTTGCTTTGCTCGTGTAGAGCCTTCCCACAAATCTAAAATCGTTGAGTTTCTTCAGTCTTTTGATGAGATTACAGCTATGGTAAGTTAATTGAACTTTTACTTGGTTTGAAAGGCACACGCTGTGTTCAAACCCAAATTATGCCTTTTCAGACTAATGCGTCTTTCAGTAAGACACTTGATTCCACATTTCCCTGAACTCAAAGCCTCAGAACAGTTCTGCACTTAAGTGATATATTATTTTATTTTTTTTTAAAGATCCAGACGCACACCCAGTACAAAATTCCTCTATGGTCCTGTATGTAAGTGCCCACCTGATGTTCTTTTCTTGCCCCACCGTACCCCCTTCTTTTTTTAGACTGGTGATGGTGTCAATGATGCCCCTGCATTGAAGAAAGCAGAAATTGGAATTGCTATGGGTTCTGGTACTGCAGTAGCTAAAACTGCTTCTGAAATGGTTTTAGCAGATGACAATTTCTCAACTATTGTAGCTGCTGTGGAAGAAGGACGTGCAATTTATAACAACATGAAACAGTTCATCCGTTACTTGATCTCCTCCAATGTTGGAGAAGTTGTCTGGTAGGTTTAAAATGTTTTTTTCTTTGAGCTGGAGTAGTGATGATGGAGACTTTTAGTTATGTATTTACTTCCAGTATTTCTGGCTAAAACCAGAGAAACAGGTTCTCCAGGTAATTGATCATTGTGATTGTGTGGAAATCTGCACACTTCTAGCCTAGTCTTTACTGGAGAATTTTAGCATAGCACAAGAGAGAGATATTGTATATAATTTTCTAGCTCAGTAGGTGGCTAAATGCTTTACAGTTATTTCTGCAGTTGGAATAATTTTCTGGAATAGGAAAATAAAAACTTTAATCAAATATTACAAGGTCTGGTATTTCAGATAGCTTAGTCACAGATATAACTTGGATGTTTGTTTAACCTCAAGTTACAGAAGAATGTGTCTTGTGTGTTAGGAAGGAATGGTGACGCAATGCCACAGAAGGCATTTCTGGTAACAGAATGTAAATACTAATCTTGTAACAGTTGCTTATATCAAAGCATACTTTCTCCCAGAGTGGAATATAACGCAGCAATTTTCTTGCCTTGTTTCTTGTGAACTTTAAAGCTGTCCTTCACATGGCTCTTGCTGCAGCCCCTGCTTCTGTTCTATTGATTCACTCAGGCTTGGAGCCCTGAAAGTTATGTGTTCATTTAATTTTTGCAGGGACTCATCTTGCAAGCAGTAATGTAGCTAAATGAAGCTTAGTCATTTGAGCTAAAATGCTATTGTGTCTGCAGAAGTTCTAGTGTCTTTTAGAAAATGGCTTGCAAGCCTTTATGCATGTATGTATATATTTACCTATACAGACAAGTAGAGTGGGGAAAAAACAAGGCTAAATCAGAGAAGTCTCAGTTCATGAAGTTACCAGAAGAAGATAATGCTTCAAAACTTACATGTCAATGGTTACAAGTGTTTGCTCTTTGATATGTTTCATTTTCTGAATGTGAATATTCAGCTTGCGATATTAAATGAATAATTCTCCATGAGAGAACAGAAGTGCTGCTACAGGCGTAGGCTTAAGTGTTAAAAGGACTGACTTACATGCACAAGAACAAGCTTATAACTGGTGGATTTTTTTATAGTATCTTCTTGACTGCTGCCCTTGGTTTTCCTGAAGCTCTAATTCCTGTCCAACTGTTATGGGTAAACCTTGTGACGGATGGTCTCCCTGCTACTGCGCTGGGCTTTAATCCTCCTGATCTTGATATCATGAATAAGCCACCACGCAACCCTAAAGAGCCACTGATCAGTGGATGGCTCTTCTTCCGTTACCTAGCTATTGGATGTAAGTAGTAATAGTGTCTTATTTTTAAGTAAACTTAGGCAAGTACAATCTTTTTTTTTGAGATCCGCTTGAAAGCAGTTTAATCTCCTCGTATGCTGGAATCTTGAAAGCTAGCAATAGACGTTCTGTGGAGCTGGTGTTCTTCCTTTATTTTGTTTCAAGATTCACACTTTGTTCTGCACGTTTGCAGGCAGTGCTGTGATCAGAACAGTGAAGTGGCGATTTTTATTTTTTCCATTGTTAGCAACTGTAGGCACCAAAAACCCTAGCCACATTAACACCAGTATGACATTCACCACTTTGTCAGAATCTTTTGATTTTTGACAGCTAGGAAACCATTAGAAATTTTATAACTGCATAGGACCTTCAGAATTGCCTGGTAGTGGGTGATGTTACAGTCCTCAAAAACGAGAAACCTTTCAGGAGCAGATGAACCTAGGGCCAAGTTAGACCTCTGTACTCAAGAAGCCACTTACTTGCCTTTTCCCATTTGGCTCATTCCAGGCTGAAATACTTCCTTCTCAAAGCATTGAGACAGCAGATTTTAGCTTGTCTGTGCAATACCTGTCAGCCTTAGGGGGATGAGCATGTTGTGGGGTTGGGAGTGAAGAACCAAGACCAGCCATTAGTGAATGCACATCTGCATTAGCTGTTGAGGGAGTGCGTAGAACTAATTGTAAATCTGAAAATGACACCTGTTGTATATCTAACCTACCATTTTCCTGCTTAAGCAGAACAACACAACAGGTTTGCTGGCCTGGCTAAAATCGAGGAAGATAAGAGTGTAAATTCATGAAATCAACGGAAGTAATTTAAACTTTAAATACAGCTATAGTACTGTAAAGCTAGAATGAGTATCTGTCTCTGTCTTTACGCCAAAAGCTGTGACCTTAATTTTTCCAACTGACTTCACAGATCTTTAAGTAAACTTCAGTATTAGTTAATGTCACTACAGACACATTTGAGTTCTGAGAGGAAAAAAGAAAAATTGCAGGTTGATGATTCTTAAGTGATATCCTTGTTTGCCTTAAGTTCTAGCTGTCAGCTTCTGCAAGCAGATACTAGTACAATATTTAATGGTTATTTAAGTTACCGCTGGTGGAGCAGATTTCTTGCACAGAAATTAGATGAATTACAATTTTATATTTTTCCAGTACTGAAGGTCTTGAGGTTGAAGTTCGTGCAAGTGAGATCTTCTCTTGCATACAGTTTGCAATGCTGAAAAAAGCACTTTGTTTTTTTTAAGGTTATGTTGGTGCTGCCACAGTGGGTGCTGCTGCTTGGTGGTTTATCGCTGCTGATGGTGGTCCAAGAGTTACCTTTTACCAGCTGGTATTTTCTCAGTTTAATGTCTTTGGGGGTGAGAGGGGAGGTACATGCTTCTTTCATGCTTACAACTTTAAATGACTGTAGAAAAACAGTAGGTTACAGAAATTTGTGTAACAACACATTTTCAGACATGTCACTGTAAAACTTATGATTACTTAGTCTTAATACTAAAGCTTAGAGTGGGATTCCTGAGCTTTTAGACAATTTGAAGGACTAATTGGTGTCTTGTAAGTAAAAGACTAAAGGGGATTTGTCTAAAGCTGGCAAAAGTTTTAAACCAGTGCTTATAGGAGTCTTTTTATACTTGCCCCTTATTTTGTAATTGCCTATTGTACACTTTAAAAGTTAACAAGCTGTGGAAGTGAGTTCACATTGTTCTGTTCTAGAGCCATTTTCTGCAGTGCAAAGAGGACAATCCAGACTTCTCTGGTGTCGACTGCGTGGTTTTTGAGTCTCCATATCCAATGACAATGGCTCTTTCTGTACTTGTCACCATAGAGATGTGCAATGCTCTCAACAGGTTCGTATGTCCAAATAAGAAGGCAAAGCTGCTGCATACCTTATCCAGAAACCCTATTTTTTGTGCAGTTTGATTCTTAGTGTATGGACAGCTCAGTTAATGAAGAATGAGTCATACTTCCTTTCTGAATCTGGGTAGTGCAAACAAAATTATGCTCTTAGGTAACATTTGAGATCTCTTATCATAAGGTATATTTTTAAGTGCCAGTTCACTCTGGTATTCTATTAAGCATGAGCAACTGAAATATTTTCCGTTATTTCTAATCTAAGCTTAATCTATCAAATTATCCCTCCTGTGTTGGTATAAAGTGATATCAAGGAGAACTAAAATAAGAATGCTGAAGATATGGAAAATAATTTTTTCTGCCCTAAGGGAGTGTGGGTTTAGCCAATTAGTATTAGATTATAAATGGAAACCACTAAATAGCACAATGTCAAGGGTATTTTTCTTCAAATAGCTTAGAGGTCAGTTAATTTAAAAACAAATAAACGTTAAATACAAGCGTATTGCAGTAGTCCTACATAATAAGATACTGCTCTACATCTGATGTTCTGGATCTTGGCCTCTTCTATGGCATAGCCTAAATGCAGATTGAAGCTGAAGAGCAAAATTACAGAACATGCACTGAGAACGTGCAAGTACTTGACCTGTTATATATATAAAGATTGTATAGCCAGTCTTTACGTGAACTTCAGAAGTGGGTCTCCAGGCATACGATCAATGGGGGAGGATTCTGCCATGCCCATCCTTCCCTTGCCCCTCCCATGGGAGAGGATGTTGGGGTCTTAGCTAAAAAGGTGTGAGCAGGAACACACAGAAGCTTTCAGAAATAAATGCGAGGCTGACCTGTGACTGCTTTGCTAAGCAGGCTTCCAAGGTAGCTTAAAGTTGCAACATATATATATATATATATATAAAAAAAACTCCTGTCTTGGCATCTTTCTTTCCTTCATGACTGCGATAATTGTGACTTGCCATGCTCTTTTCTTTCCAGCTAGTTTTCTGATGTTTTGAGTTTTATTGGTGTCTCATGCAGACAATATGCACCATGTTTCTGTTGCAGTCTATCAGAAAACCAGTCCTTGATGAGGATGCCTCCATGGGAAAATATCTGGCTGGTGGGCGCGATTTGCTTGTCCATGTCACTCCACTTCCTTATCCTTTATGTGGAACCGCTACCAGTAAGTGCATGTATCTTACACTCATCCCTGAGCTTGGAGACAGAGCAAAAACTTGTCTGGAGCTTAAGGCAAGGGATGGAGTGGGGAGAAAAGAGGTGACACTTGGCTTTTCTTTCAGATTATCTTCCAGATCACACCTTTGAATGTGACACAATGGCTGATGGTATTGAAAATCTCACTACCTGTCATTCTGCTGGATGAAACGCTTAAATATGTGGCCCGTAACTACCTGGAACCTGGTAAAGATAGTGTGCGGCCTGCCACCAAACCGTGTTCTTTGTCAGCATGCACCGAAGGAGTTTCCTGGCCGTTTGTGTTCATTACTATGCCCTTGGTTATCTGGCTTTACAGTACAGACACTAACTTTAGTGATATGTTCTGGTCTTGACTGACATGGTGACAAGTTTTACATTCAAAGAAAAAGTTTAACTTAATTTTTTTATTGTTTAGAGCAACTGTCTATTTCTGCTGAATTTTCACATGAACATACTTGCCGGTGATGGAGGTTTCATAATCTAGATTTTGGTTTTTTGCTTTTTCTGACTTCAATGGGGGCAATATATTCCTCTTTTATACACAGTTGAAGTGTCCATTGACATGTACAGAGAACTAACACTATTTTATGCAAATATTTTTTTGTAGATGAGAAGCATGTACAGTGTTCTGTTCAATAGTCTATTCATTATGTAAAAAATAAATTTTTTTTGAGCCAGCGGACACTATCAAACTAAATTTGGCAGCAGATTTTAGGGAATGAATGTGTGTTGTCTAAAACTAAAAAAGCATGTAACTGTTTGTCTTCTGCATGATCATCCAAACTTAAATTTGTCACAAAGTCAGCTTTTTTTCATAAGCGGAACTTTCTGCGCTGGGTGGAGAGTACTGCTACCTCAGTCAGGATTTCTTCTGTTTCCCCTCTTCCTATTCCCTCACTCTCAGTTCTGAACTGTCCTTGTTTACACCAGTTTCTGTATGAGGTATGCCTAATCCTGCTCGTGCAGAAAACACCATTCCAGGTGCAGCCTGCTGGGGTTCTTCCATACTCTCAACATAGATGGGGTTGGTTTTGGTTTTGTTTTTTTTTTTTTTTAGATTATTTATTTAAGTGTCTATTGTATTTTATTGTAACAGACCTTATTTTGCCAGTGTTGCCCATTATGCAGGGATAGGAACAGGGCTGTCTACTTAAATCTAAACCAAGCCTTTTTAACAAACACAGTCTGTTTGTTAAAAAACCCAAAAGAGGGTTTAAGTTGGGTTTTAATACCTTATTTACATGTGTCAGATCCTTTCATTTTCTTTTCCCCCCACCCCACCCCAATGATCAAAACTTGTAATGAGACCTGGAAAAATAACTTGCACTGCATAGCTAGAAATTGGATTTCCTACACTTAGGGCACTAATGATAGTTGTATACATGGAGTTACTCTGCTGGCCTGTTGTTAGCCTGACTTAAAGTAACAAGCTCGTGTGTGTTTTTTGTAAAATCTGTAAATAGCACATGACCAAATTGAACATATTGTATAGAACTATTTTTATTTTAATGTGGCACTAACCACCTTCATTATTACGGTAAATGTTAAAGCATGTTTTCAAATTCAGTCCTGTATCAACAATGTGTAAGTCATTAACAGTCCTAACTGTGGTGTTTTTCTCCAATGCCTTCCAACTTTTCATCGACTAAAGTGAGTATTTCTCTTCCATTTCACCATGCCAGTGGTGACTTGCTGTAAAATAGCGTATGCTGTATACATGTTGAAGAATAAATAGTAATTTCCTTCATTCCCATGCTGTGTTTTGTCAAACTCTGCTGTGCTACATTATTATCACCACTTTAGACTCTTGTTTTGTGATCTGAAGCTCAAATTTCTGATACCAAAGGCAAAGCACTTGCTTTTGGTTTAGTGTATTTTAGGGTCTTGTTTTATAGCACCCAGGAGTCTTAGTGCCCCAAGACTTTAACAGCTTGTAGTCTTAAGTTTGAGATAAAATTGGATAAATCTGTAACTTAAGACATTGACAGCTGTTAACGTGAATGTTTAGTGTCCAAAACAGTCTGGTACTTGTGGTCAGGTACTGGTTTACTCCAAAGCTTTTTCCTGCCCTGAAATAGGGGATGCCACTCTTGAGCTCTGACCATCTTTCCCTGGTCTCGTAGTGCTCAAAGTGTAGGCACTCCGCTTTGCAAAAACAGCTTATGGTTTCCAGTGAGTGGAAAGACTTTGTACAGTGGTCATATGAAAAGACTAAAGAATGGTCTCAGCTTAACAGGATAGTCTTTGAAAATTGTACTGGGGTCATTATGTCTTTGTAGAGTAGCAGGTGCTGTGTTATCTTGTGCTGGCTCGGTCTGCTTTAATAACCGGATTCAAGCAGCTTTCTGATTCCTCTTAGAGGAAAATGATAATTAAAAGCTATGTTCTGTTGGTGCCAGCTGGAATCCAGTGAGCACAGAGAATTTTCTAGGTTTCAAGCTTTCAAATACAGATGCTAACCTCCAAATACACAGACCCTATCTGAAATCCCACTGCATTGTGAATACTCAAAGTTTACATAGGCTTTGACTTGTTTAAGTTGATGCTGAAGTGACTCAGAGGAGCTGGATCTGATGACGGAGCAGGTGCGTTGCCGAACTGTAAGCATTTAAATCCCATTGAATGCCCTCTTTGGTGTGGAAGAACCCGTCTTTGCCAGACGAAGGTTTTGCGTACCACAAAACCGATGGCCAGCACCGGCCATTTGCTGTATCGATAATAAATACGCTATGTGAGACTTGAAACAGGAAAAGAATAGGTCATGTGGGTTTAGGATTCCTTGAGATCAGAATATGTAAAAGGATGTTACTTGTTGGAAACAAATACTAGCAAGTTAATTCTGTGTGTTCCCAACGTTATTGACAGGTGTTTTCCAGGGCAGGAATGCCACTGAACCTTAGAAAGCTGGTTCTGTGTGACCTGTTGGTGGGCTTTTCTAAAGCCACATCTCTGATAGTCACCACGAACGATTCTGCTTCTTGTACAATCTTATTCCTGTCTATTATGCCAAATACTCCTTTTCCCCATCTCTAACGAGCTGAAGGGGAAATGACTGTTGATGGGTAGAATTCAGTCTTCAACAGCTTCTTTGTTGGATCTCTGTCTGTGTTGAAGATGAATCTTACTGCTTGTGTCATGGATTTTCATACTGACATGAGAGCCTACTCATACCGTGTGTCTTGGGGGCACTTGCATTAGGGCCTCGTGTTCCTTGGAGTTTGCCTTTGAAAGCTGGATGACTGGCAGGTAAATGGAGTGGCATTCATCCCTGCGGGCTCCTAGGGGTACAGGAACAGTCAGGTTTTATAAAGTGCTCCTCGAGAGCCCAAGCGATCTTAATTACACCTGTTTTCTTTTATTTCTCCCAGTCTTGCTGTCCGAATTTTCCTGTAGAAGTGGAGCAGGAGGGTTCCCTAAGATCAGCACTTACCTGTCTTGGGCGCAGCGGCAGCTGTTGTTTTGCTTTCAGTATTTCAGTTTTCTGAAATTATTACATGGTACACACCAGCCTTGTGTGGTCCGGACTGGCCAGACGTTAAGACCTACCATAAGCTGGGCAGCGAAGCACCCTGCCCTGGAATCAGAGCTTCCTTGTGATCCTGGTGCTGTGGGTCTGATCCTGACCTGCCTCTCGGCGGAGTGGGCTGGGGGCGGTTGCTGAGTGCTTCTAGGGTTGGACTAGCAGAGGGCAGCTGGCGATTTGGCTTTTCAGTTACAGAAACTATAGAAATGCACTTGTGAGGTCAGTAATGCATTGCAAGAGCACGTTAACTAAAATGCTTGTCTTTTAATCGTGCAGCTCCTGTTGTTCTTGTCCTTTCAGCGAGAGAAGCCAAGGACAGAGGACTTGGCAACTTAGAACAGACTTACTGGCCAGCATCTCAGAGTTGCAACTCTACCTTAATTTGTTCCTTCCTCTCTAACCTCCACTGTACTAGGGTCATCTGGGGATAGAAATAGGTAACTCCTTTTTCAGTGTTAGCCCTGCGAACAGATAAACAGAAGCACTTAGTTCAGCAGAAATAACTCAAAAGTTACCCAGGCTTTATCTCCTACCCCGTTTTTAGAAAATAACTTCATACTTTCTGTTTCTCCCTGCTCTCACCTCGCTGAGCTTTTTCATCTTTGCTGTCTTCTGGATTCCTTAGGAGTCCTCACGTGTCACTGCTGATTTCTCTAGCGTGAGGGGTGTGTAAGACTAGTATCAGTCGTGGGATTGATGCTGCCCTGTGCCAGGAACACCGGGAAGGATGCTGGCTTACGCTGGGAAACCAGCAGGGTTTTGTGTGGGAGCAGCCAGCTCCTCTGGAATTCAGCGTTCAGTAGCCCGGTCAACGTCGGAGCAAAGAAAAGGGTCAGGCTGCTGCAGTCATACATCGAATATTTAGATGGGGGCTTTTATCTTTGTGCTGCCTCTGGTCCTTTCTGCTTTCAAATGTGATTCAAAGTACTGTTTGTGAGCTACACAATGAGCTGCTCCTTTTTGTTGGCATCCAAGCAATAAAAATAGTTCATACTTGGTTTCCCAAAATACTGTCGCGAATAAAAAGTATGAGAGAGGCTGCAGAAAAATACATACCGGTCTGTCAGAGCTCTAGGAGGCTTGTGTTTGTAGGGAGACTATTTTGGAGAAGGCAAATGGTAATAAAATGAGTTTTTAATCTGATGATAGAATGCAGTACAGCAGTCATACTGTTCCAAGAACACAGCTGATGCACAGAATATACATGGTAAACAGCTTAAAGATGGTTGAATTTGCTGAGATGAAGGGAGGTAAAACTGATACAAAGTTGTCTGTCTTTTGCACCTGTCTTGTTTACTTTTTTGCACTTCTAACCATTAACTGTTTCCCTAATCTCTGCTAATTACATCCTTAATTACATTAATATGCATTTTCAAATCTTAGCAGGAGAGCCTAAATTTTAATAGTGTCGAAGCAGTATTTTGGAGAGCCACCCCCAGGTTCTAGGGGTTCAGAGTACTCTAGTCGTCTCTCCTAGATGCAAGGCTCACCTTACGCTGTATTTTAGGGGTAAAGTACAGTAGTAACTTCAGTACGTTGTACTCTACCCTTTGCCTATGCATTAATCTGTGTAGTTTAATTACTTCTTCAAAGCTTTCCTACTGCTTCCCAGAAGAAGCTGCATAACTTGGAAAAGGGACATTGTTAGGTCACTTTGGGGCCAAACCTGCCATATGATGTCTTGATTAGAAAAATGCCCTTAAAGTTCTTAAGAGCTCAAACGCTGTAGGATGGAACTTGGAAGTTAAAATTACAAAAAGTGAGACCTGTCTGTCACCGCTCGTCGGGCAGAGAAAGGCAGCAGCTGTCTGAACGTGTCCTAATTCTTTTTGACTGCAGTCTTCTGTAGGAAGTGCTGGCTGCGCTGATGACAACGGAGCTCTGCCATACTCGGAAGAGCAGAGCCGTAATCCAGAAGGTTCTAAGCTTTAAGAACAAAGTAACCTGAGAGTGTCCCTTCAATGACAGAGCAGCCAGTTATCAAACTTAACATTCTTCCTTCTGTCACTGTTGATCTTAAGTCTTGCTTGTATAATGGTACTTAGCATTCATCCTTTCATTAACTGATGCCTTTTCTTTCTTTCCTTTTCAGCAATACTGGAGTAATCGCTTCCTAAACAATTTTGCAGAAATGTAAGGTTGTTTTGTTGCATTGCATGTGTTTTTAGCAACACATCTACCAAAACTTCTGCATGTATCGTGTAAAGATTCTTTGCTTTCCCTAAAACAAAACTCATTGTGTTCTCTGTGGAAGAAACGTGTGGTACCCTTAGGACTTCGTTATACAGATGTACAAACGTGCAATATAGCTTACTGAATTGGAAACTCTCTCCAGAGAAGTTTGGGTTCTGTGCTGCATGGAGAAGAGTTTGTTTATCCTTGAACAAGAGTTGCGGAGCTGTCAGCCAATTTCCCATATTTCTGTATGTAAAATGTCAGTTTATACAATGTACAATATCAAAATAATGCATGCCTTCAGTTGTAGACAAATCTTTCTCTGTATTGTATCATCCCAACATACTACTCTATAACAGCTTATGTAAAATGCTATCCTATTTATAAAATTCATTGAAAAAAAAAATTACAGATGAATGTTAAACCGTAAGCCTCCAGTTCATAACTTTGGATTTTTTTATCATGTGTGCAAATCGACCTCTTTTGCACTGTAATGTAACTTATTTAAATCTAAGGCAGTAAGACAGATGTTGGTGCAATACAAAATATTGTGATGCATTTATCTAAAAAGCAGCAAACGACTTAGCCAGTTACCACAACTGCATGTGTGATCTTTAGAAGTTGTAAATAAGATCAGTTGTCTATTTACATGCTGACAGTAAGAAGCATCACACCTAGTTTCATTTGTATCAGGTAAATAAATTTATTCTACAATACGTACTTTGTGTGTTATTTCATGCACTTTGTTTTCCGCAGGTACACACGTACATACTTCAGCACTCTCTTAATTAATGCCAGGATGACACTTATTAGCACCAACACCATTGCAATCTTTCCTCCTAGAACTATGCAGATGCCAGCTGCTCCTCCGGCAGTGTTGACCTCCTCGCTGGTGTGATTTCCTTTGTCCAGGGGCTTGTGTGTGCGTGTGTTAAGGGACACTGTCAAGTACTTTGATCACTCAATTTTTTTAAAATGCTCCATTGTTTGTAAAACCCCTCTGACAAACTGAAAATAAACAATTGTTTCCCAAATACATCTTCCTTTTTTTTTTTTTTTTTTTTTTTGTCTTTTTCTATATTGCCCCAGCCTGAACTAGCTGTTAGTCTCCCCCTTCCATAGGCAAAAGGAGGATTAACCCATTGTGTTTGCTGCGGACCAGGCTGGGAGTGCTGCTCTCAGGGATGGCTCACGCCATTCCCCAAAAGACAGGGTGAAGTGTTCAGCCAGGCTAAAAGCTGGATTTTTCCAAGCATCCTGCAACATTCCGCTCCAAAGCCCGCAAACCAGGTTTTGTTTGGAGGATGAGGAGGTGCAGCCTCCCTCAACACTCAGCTTCAGTGCCGTGGTTTAAATGTAATGCCTCTCAACCGATACCGGCCTGCTGCTAGCAAACAGCATTATCCAAATGAGGTGCCAGGGCTGAGGCCCTTCAAACACAACAGCGTGAGGTTTAAAAATACCAGGGTCGAATTCCAGTGGTCAGCTGAACTATAGGATGGCGGAGGACGCATTAATACATGGGGCTGCGCTGCCTGGGGCTGCTTCCTACTATGGTAGTAGTTGCTCCGAGCAGGCTGAGGTCTGCACCTAACCTCTGCGCTGCGGCTGTCAGAACTGAGCTCAGCACCCGCCTCTTATCTACAGCCACAGCTCTTCCCCTGTTGTATTTATAGCCTGGCTCCAGCAAACCCTCTCAGCTGGTCTGCTGGTCCGCCGGGGGGCTGGGGTGGGCATCCTGTTAGTGCCGTACACAGACACCTGAGCTAAATGATTAGGCTGCCCCATTAGCACCTCTTCCCTTGTCATAACCCTCCAGCTTTGCTTTAATTAGGAAGCAAGGAGAGGGAAAACAAGGTTCCCTTCCTTGCAGAAGGTGGCTCAAGTCCAGTTTCTCACATTTGTGACGGTTACTCCTGCTGCTCGGCTGATCTGCTGCCCCTTTTTTTTCCCACCTTGCAGGAATTGCTGCACCCCCGCTGGTACCCAGTGTAAAGCTCCGTGATGCTACAAAGTCATCTTTCAGAAAGCGGCTCATGCTGCTGTCACAGCAAGTGACATCCCACGGCTGGTTTCAGCATCTCCACGTGCAGGCAGCGCTGCGCTGGTGAGCAAACCGGGGCCAGCCTCAGAACTTAGTTTTAGACGTGTCTTTAACTGATGAGCTGCAAGCCTAACTCCTAACTAGTCACCCCAGCGAACTGCAAGCGGCACTTGGGATTACAGCTGTATGAAGAAAATGTGACGCTCAGTGGGAGTGTGAGGGTATGTGGTAAAGACATGCTGAGATGAACAGCTTCATCATCCCCCTCCTCCTCTCACTGCAAACCACTGGCTCTGAAGCGTTGCATGGACGAGCCCACTGCCAGCCACGGAGCTGGGCAGCACTTCTCCTAGCTCAAGTTATTAGGCATTATAGACATACTACATCAAACTCTTACATTTCTAAAAAGAGGGCAGAAAAATAGCCCCATTTTTACCTGGAGGTGAACTGATGTGCGATTAGAACCCGCGTCCACCCCCAGGAGTTGGTGGGGAAAAGGAGAAACACTTCAGGGAGGAGGAGATGGCAAATTTTCTTTGCAACCTCAGCTGGCAAAAAGCCCCAGGACTGCAGAAGACCAGCAATCCACCCCCGGCTCAGCCTGCAGCGCTCCAAGCGCCTGAACCGGTCTGCTGAGACACTTCAGCCCAACAGTTTCTCCACGGGGAAGTGCACAGAAGCCCTCGGACGTCGGTTTAGCAGGTTCGGGCTATTTGCCTGATCAGGTCAAGTCCCTGCCCTGTGTTTAAACAGAGACGGTGGGAACTGAATCTAGAGATTACTCCCTTATAACCAAATCTGGAAGGGTTATCTCCCCCCTCCTGGAGGTGGGGGACAGGACACGGGTGGTGTGGTGGGAGCACCCAGACACTTCCACGTGAATTAGCGCTTCTGGGGCAGCACCAGCATGTGCATGAGCCAGACCCGGGATTTTGCTGAGGTACCAGCCAGGCTTCAGCACGGCACAAGGGAGGACAGCCAGGCTGATGGTACACAGGTTCAGGAGCCCGAGGAAGGCAGCGGGGAGGCTGGGGGCTTCCAACACGTGCAGCAGGAGCTGCCCTTCCCGCATCCCTCAGCCCAAAGGGACGGACGGTCCCTCTCCCTGTAGCCTTGGCAGCTCCCAGCAGTGGTCAGCCTCCAAAAACTGCTTGGTGTGTCCCATTCAGCCTCCCCAGGAGAGAAAAGATACCACAATTAACCAAAATAAACTTCAGAAACAACAACAGACACCCAAACCCCACTAAGGCCAGGCTGCTGCAAACCCCCTGCTGTTTGTGCAGTCAATTTTTCCTATAAGCCAGCAAAGAGCACTGCTTTGCTGCTGGGTGAGATAACATCAGCGGCTCACCGAGCTGCAACCAGCCGACACCTTCGTCACCAAGTCCTGCAGCTCGGGTGTACCGTGACTGTGAAACACGGAGCACCTTGGTCTCCTGCTTGCTGCCGCCCTGCACGCGACTTAACTTAAGCATGAACACGGACCTGCAGTTCCGTTAGGTACGAGACTGACCTGCAGCAGGCAACCCATGGGCAGGAAGGCTCCCACCACCTCTGAACTCATCAAAGGTGCGTCCTTTCCCTTCCTGGAAGAAGAACCTCACTGCCCATGGCTCAGGGCTGCCATGCCAACTATGATTCATGGTGGAGCTTCTTGCTTTCCAGGGATTCCTGCCAAATACTCATCACCTCACCATGCTACAACCAGCAATTCCCAGTCCTGTTTTGCAGCGGACTTCTTTGCTGGACGCAGTTCACCTCTGGCTGGAAGTTATGGGTACCAAATCCTGTACCACTATAAAATCTAAGCCTCTGGTTTGTGGGCACCATCCATGTCTCAGCGCACCCCACCGAGGGGCTTTACACCTTCCGAGACCTGACGGCACAAGGACCCAAGCCACAGCCACCACCCCTGCTCACAAACCAGTGTCAGGTGCTGGAAATTTCAGCTTCATCCAGGGAGCACAGGCTCCTGCCGGGCTGTGTTCCAAACCCCACGCTGCTCCTGCTCACAGCTCCCAAACCTCTCATCGATTAAAAAGACAAAACAGAAGGAAATCACTGTAGCATCGAGTCAGTCTCCACTGTCAGATGAGGCATGCAAACCACAGGTGGCCAGTCAGAAACCAAGGCCAAGTTTCCAAAGCACCCAGAACCTGCTTTAACAAGCCCTCCACCTCCCAGAGTTACAGAACCTCCCCGAGCAGCGCTGCCAGCGGTTCTGCCCACATTGTGTCAACCGCATTCCACAATAAAAAAGCAAAAAGGTGTATGTGACGTGCCAAAACGCGCCTGAAGAGTGAACACGTGTGCTGTGCAGCACCTGCATCAGCACGGGCAACCAAACCAGAGGAAGGCTACTGCTGTCGGCGGCTGGCTACTGCCACGGGGGACCAGGCGCTAGTTCCCTTAGTCCAGGTTGAAGGACAGAGCTAATAAAGGTGTTGAAGTGAAATTTAAGCACTTAAAATCAAGTCCTGAATTCCTTTATCAGGTTGATGCTGACCCTGGAGCACACAGGCTTCACAGGATTCTTCTCGCTTCTTGCGGATTGCTCCAGCTCCTGAAATTGCTTTTTTGTGTCTACTCAGAGCTGCCCTGGTCAGACCAGCTCAGCATTTAGCTCTTCCCTACACCCAGTCAGGTTCCACGTGCTCATTAGGGAGCTCTACCTAAACTAGAAGGGCTTTTATCTGACAGACATACTTGGAAAGACTAACAACATCCAACTTTCCACAAAACAGAGCCACTGATGCTCTGATCTTAAAGCTTAATGGGAGTAAACGCTCCTCGCAGCGGCTGCATGGCAGGCACTGGTTTTGGAAGTCTTCACCGAGACCCTTCCATCAGTGAAAGCCCTGCTGGCAGCATCCCACCAAACTGCTCGGTTCCTCTTTCACCTGTTGCTAAGAGCCCAGTGGAAAGGCAATCCTCACTGGGTTGGCACTGGGACCAGTAAGATTTCCCTTCCATCAGGGCATGGGGGAGGAACGGATGAGTCCTGCCCACGAGATGCAACGCTTTGTGCCATGACCACACACCCAGCCGCTTGTGTCCTACCCAAGGAATCCCTGTAGGAAGTTGTAAAATTATTTAAAATAAACCTATTTAAGGCCAGACAACAGATGCTCTTCCTTCGGCCATGAAAAGCCTCTGAATTTATAGCATGGGTGGTAAATCACAGCACAAAAGAAGATGAAACCCATCTGTTTCCTAATCACCTCTTTGGGGCAATAGAGGCAGCAGGAACAAAAACAGGTATCAAAGCACAGCACAGGAAGGGTTAAATCCCTTCTGCAAAAACTCAAGCAGCATTTGAAGGGTACAAGCTCCTTAAAATTTCTGAGAGCCCACTATTTCCGTAAGGACAGCAAACGCTTGCCTTATCGAACTGGCAGGATTTCAGCGTGACGCTATCCTCCACAGAACAGACACCGTTTCCGTTATTGATCTACATTTGATAGATTGATATAATCCAGGGTTAGCTGGAGCTGCCACCTCCTTCCCTACCTCTTAAGAACCCCCCTGGAGCTGAGGAAAGGTTAAACTCTGTCTCCATACCCTGTTCCTCCCTGGTAACAGCCAGCAGCAACACCAGGATGAGCAGCTACCCACACCAGCTAGAATTTAAGACTAATACAAGAATTTCTGGGTTTTTCAGAATAATGCCAAACTTCCCCTGCGTTAATTAAACAGATACCTGCACTCCAGGCCACACAGCACTACCAGAACTGACAGAGATGATTCAATCCATAATTCATTCCATATGGAAGCCTCACTACGGACCTCAGCAGGAAAAGCAGGAGATGAGGCTGCATGCCCTCCCACTCCGCCGCCAGCTCACCACGACCCTGTCAAGTTTTACAAGGCACAAAAGCTGCTCGGTCAGAGATCACAGCTTTTTACTGCCTGCCTGACAAACATTTATCTCCAGACCCGTACGGATGGATGGCAGCTTACATAGCCCGGTGTAAGGAGGATGCACATCCACAGCCCGCTGCTCTTGCTCTGCTGATGTCATCACCGTTATGTTTCCTGGAAAATAGTATTTCCAGAGGATGAAGCCAGGTTACCAGCTTCAACTCAAACCATACTGCACAGCAAGGAATAACACACCAGATTATACTCTAAGCGTTAGGAAAAAAAGCAAGAACAAAAAAATCAGTGAATTTAAAAATAGTTCAATAGTTTGAGGAAAGAGCTGGCATCTTGATGGCCCTTAGAGCAAAGCACGGGGCAACGTGCCACCTCTCCAGCACAGGATCAGGCCCTTTTGTGCTGCCAGATCAACCCAAGCTCTTGGATCAACTGCCAATGGAAGTAGCTCTCTTCTGCCAACCTTTAAAACTCTCCCAGCTCAGGGATCCCAAATCACAGACCCCCTCATTAGCTAAGCAGTGTGCTGCTGCCTGCCTGTCCAGCCACTTCAATGTAATTAGACTTTTTGTTCTCTGTAAATATTTAAGAGAACTCTATCAAGTCCAAGTCTCAGGATGGGGGGTTGGAGGGGGGTTCTCCCCTTTGTCCTCTAGACAAGGCTCACAGCGCTCTGGAACGCACTGCTGACAGCTGAAAAAAAGATAGCTGGAGCACCCCCAGGGAAATGTGCAGAATGCAAGGTCAGTGTCCCCTGCCACGCCGCGCTCTGGTCAAACACTGTGGGCAGGATGCGCCGCAGGGCGGGCAGCTCGGTAGATGGCATCAGCTGTCCTTTCAGAAATAGTACTGTGATCAGCCAGACATCAAAAACTCAGTCCCTTTTAAAATTCCTAAGTCAGGAAGGGTACTGCTCATCAGATCCCCAAACCATCACTCTGCACGCAGAGTGCAGATGGACTGATAAGGAGAAAGGAGAAAAAGGCATCAGATCTCCAAACCCACACAGCCCTTGGCCTCTCTGGGAAGCTGTTTGGAAGGGAGGATTTCACAGCGTAAACATCCGTCAGCGACCCACCGCTGAGGAGGCTTCCCCTGCATGTTCCACCACCGTTAAGGTTTGCAAAGTACATGCAAGGCTCGGGACGGCAAGTGAAAACACAAATTCCTCTTTCCATTTTGTTGTTGGCATCAACAGTGGTAGACATGGACTAGCCAAAGGGCTTTACTTAATACATAAACTGTTATATACAAGTTCCCCACGTCAACACTTTACTTTTCCCTGAGTTGTGTTTGCACCAGAATAACTATTTTTAAATGTATTTTTTTTCCATCCAAATATCCAGCCCTAGGCATCTCCCTGCATCCTCTTGGCTAGCTTCCCAATGATATCTCCACCAGCCTGCTGGTCCTAGGAAGGCAGCAGTAGCTCCGTTCCCCCCTTCCCAGGCCAGCACTGTTACCCTTCCCTCCGAGATCTGGTTACCACACTGAAGAAAATGCGTTAATTATCACCAAGGCCTCAGGCCAGGGCTCCAGCACTTCAACAGCAGCTTTACAGTTCTTGCCCTCTCCTCCTCAACATGCTTAAACCAACCTTTTACAGGGCTACGAAGCGAACAGTTAAAAGATTTTTAAAACACAGTAGAAAAAAGCAACAAAAAGTTGGCAGAATTAATAAGGAAAAGAAGGATGGGAGAGGAGTAGGAATATTTTTGAGGTAGCTTGAGGCATCTGTTCACAGGATTATTTTTCAGATTGTCACCCTGGCAGCACAGGCACATAACAGGTAGGGGGAATCATTCTTTAGGCCCACAGTGGATGCTTTTGATAAAGAAACTGCAACAAAATCAACTGCAACGCACCCAGCAGAACTCAAGCACTACACAAAGTTGTATGAATTTACTGATGGGCAGTACTGAACACACATTAGCTACAATACGCTACTCCGAGCCCTGCCTGAGGCTATTTAGTTTCAACTCACAGGTTTATACTGAGTTTAAGCCCCCTGGAGACTTGCAACTGATTTTGATCTGGTGGGTTTTTTTGTTTTGGTTTGTTTTGGGTTTTTTTTTGTTTTTAAAGGCATTTGGTTACGTGTACTTGTGTAATTGGAATCACGAAGGAACACATAGCCTTTGAGATTTCCTTACAGCTGCGATCTAAGCGAGGGAATAAGGTTTGCCGAGTAAGAAATACTCCTTGTTTCTGCCCTGGATGGAGCAGTTTCCACATCACTGGGCTCCTGAAAAGCAAGGAGGGAAGAAAAGAGGCCTAATGAGGAAGGCTGTTACTGAAAGGAGGGGGAAGTCCTGGTTAATCAAAAATATCTCTATAATCAGCAGTAACAGAGAAGGGAAAAGCACCTAAATTAGACAGAAAACATTTATATTGACCAGCAGCCCTCAGTTCCTTCTATTCTCTCTGCTTCACAATTCTTGGATTCCCAAGATCTGGAAATCAGGATGTGAAATACTGCCAATATTGCAGGTGTTATCAGCACATTGCAGAATAAAGCACGAGCAAATCACTTGCTACAGACCACGTGTTACTTAGACAAATCCCAGCCACATCACGAATGCGTGCTGCTTTTAGACTCTGGTAAATTAAATCCTTTAGCCTTTGCCCAGGTCTATGTAAGGTTTGAAGAAATTCTGTCCCTTTCCATCTGTCTTTCCTATCACCAATTAGAAAAGCATGAAAACTCACTAACGACATCTGTGATTGAAATTCAAGGATTTCAAGCAAACACGGGCGCTCCGTCCTTCCCCAGCCCCAGAGACTCGCACGGGCAGACATGCCGATGCTGTACAATACGACTGGAAGGCTATGGCTTTCTTGCCTCTCCTACTAACTGCTTCGCTTTGGGGAGTTTACATTGCAGATCTGACATGGTCTGAACTTCAGTTTGGGGCTTTATGGTCTTTCCTTCTAGGGTGCACAGCACATGACTAAGGGACAGAATGAGGTCAGCTGCTTATTATGAGCTAATTGTTAATGTTCCCTGAAGTAGAATGCTGGTAACTGAATCTGAGAGTACAAGGTCTCTGCAAAACCAGAGACCACATGCTAAAATTAGAACGCTAATGAAGGCTCATTAATAGGCAAGAAGAATCCCTCTAGGATTCTGAAGCTAGTGCTAAATATATCTACCTGTATCATCTCAAATGCACTCAACATGCATAGCATCTTAAAAGTTCCTTACTCACTCACTGTACAACTATTAGCAAAGACCCTACAGAAGCAACGCAACCCCAATGCATCACGTACTTAGATTATTTGCAAGATCCAACTGAACTTTTCAGCTTCAACGAGGAGCCAAGTTCCCAGAAAAACAAAGCAGCGAGGACACAACTATTTTATAGAGAGACATTAAGATATAAGATGTAGTAATATTAATACATGAAGATATAAGGTGTCCATAGGTGTACCTGGACTTGTTTGCTGAAGCCACGCGTAAGCACACTGATGTTTTCTTCACAGCACGCTCATCTTGAAGTAGTTTTCCTGTCTGTTCTGAAAGACGACATTACCAGTTTGTTTACACTACAGAATGGCTTTAGTAAAACTGCGGTTCTCAGGTTGTTTTAGTGAAAACCGTGGTTCTGTTTTCCTGTTCTAGGTAAATGTTGCGGAGAAACGCGTAAGGCCAGTGGTTTCCATCTGCAATTAACGCCACGATTAAAGGAATCATTAGAGTAAAATGGCTGAGCAGCTTCCACATTCATCACATACTGCGTACACTTCTCTCATCAAAATTAAATGTATCCTTTCTTCACTTCAATAACATCAAGAACTCCATTCTTTTGTCCACAAGAGAGGTTTAGAATACAACTAGAAAGCTAATGAAGCTACCCAACTTTCAGATGCAGAACACAATCTGATGAATGCTCGAGCGTGAGGAGAAAACAGAGCAGGGCTTTTTTTTACAAAAAAAGAGATGCTCTGAATCTACTTGTACATGTCTGTTTTTCTGTTATGAAAGACATACAAAGAGCTGTACATGTCTGTTTCTTTCTGTTATGAAAGACATACAAAGAGCTGAAATTATTCACTGCATCACACAGCAATGGTATAAACAGATTCTTCATAAAAGAACAGGCTCAGGCCTCTCAGCCACCAGAATGCAATTAACAAAATGTTTGCTCTAACTGAAATACAGCCATTTGGCATTTTTGTTTAATGAAAAAGCAGTAATAGCTTATGCCAATTCAATCACTAAGACAGCAGCACATGCTTTTCTGTTCTTCCCATAGAGTCTTCAAATAACCGTAATTCAATTTGATACTTTGGAAAGTCTAAAGCCCATAAAATTCCAAAGATAAGAGATGCCCAGCTGTTTTATTTTTTTAAAATGCATAAACTATTAGACTTCTCCTTTGTAAGATGTGACATACCAAAATATTTCCAAAATAGACTATAATAGAAGTAATCTGCCTGTTCTTTCTGTTGTATGTTCTTCTAAGTGATATAATGCATGTCACAGAGAGAGAGAGATATACATTTTTAGCCTTATCTGCACTACACATCTACAACTGGGGAGAAGCTTGTTCTCCACGTCATGTACTTGTATCAAATAGCCATTTTCCCTCCAAACCACTTTTTAGCTTTGTAAAAAATACCTGTGTGCTCCAGCGTACCTGTGGTAACAGAGTAAATACAAATGGAATTAAATTGCCAGTGTAAAAATAAAAATACACGTTTTAGTAAAAAGTAATGAAATCAGAATGGCAAGAAAAATCAGAGCAAGAACTAATTCCTCCTCCCACACAAGCCCACAGAAATGAAACAGTTTCTAGATTACAGAAAGCAGCTCACCCTTGAAATGCTGACATTGAGAATTTGTATGTGAAGCAATGCAACTTTGCTTCGAAAGGTGTGAGAAAACACGAGTTCAAATATTACCTGACAAAGACATGAATTATATAAACACAGAAAAAACAAGACAATATGTGTATTTGCATAATTTAACATTTCTACAGCAATGCCAGCGAAGAGGGATGAATTCTTTTTATATCATTTTAAATGTCAGTGCTGTATACAGAACATGAAGTGCTTTGAGTCACCGCTGCAAAACCTTTTAGTAACATACTGAAATATAACTAAACTGCATTTAAAAATAAACGTTCATGTACAGGCTTTTAAGTGATTACAGGGTTTAGTAAGGATTGAGGAAATGACTGTAATTCTCCAACACTGGCTTAGTTCTGTACACATAGAAATCAGTCAGCTACAAAAGTGTCCTGTAAGTCAAGCTGCCCAGTGTACCAAACTCCTCCTTTACAGCACATGTAATGCCTTAGAAACACACAAATCAATTCAACAAACACAGCAAGAGAAAATTGCTGCTTTCAGCCACACCCAAGCAACTCCTCCAGACTTCGCCAGGAGTGCGAGCCCAAATGGCAGCATACAAACCAGAGGGTAACACCTTTTCCACAAAGAAGTACAAACCATTGTATTTACAAAGTGATCAAGCACACTTAGCCCTGGACAGAATTTAGACATTGTTTTCATCATGAACAACAGGCTTATTACACACTTCAGATTCTAACGCGTTCAGTTTTAGCAGGAATTTTCTGAAATGAAAGCTGGAAATAACCTCTGATACAATTAGTCCCTTACATTTAATAAATAAGCATCAAGAATCTTCATGGCATTGAGATGTGTAGAATTATTAAATGGTCTCAGAGTCTATATTAAGAAAAAAAAAGGAAGTTCTTTATTACTGCAAAAATCATAGTTCACTTTCTTCAAAGAAGAACGGCCCTAGTGGTATGTTCAAGTGCCAAAAGCAGCAGCGTGAGGAGAGGCCGTTACTGCATGCCAAACCACTGTTCTTGATCTGCCCACTGCGCTGCTTCACTGTCACTGCCTTCCAAGTCCCCCTCTTCTCCACTTCCCTCCATATCATCCACATCTTCTTCCTGGGTTGCATCTGTTGGACTTTCCTCTTTTTCCATTTTCTGCATTCCTTCCAGTGACTTCTGATCATTTGGATCCAAACTGAGGAAAGAGGGAAAAATAAAGCACTGCCCTAAAACTTTTTCTTCTCTATTTCTGACTTTATTATATGTGAAAATAAATAAATAAATAATCTTGTCTTGTCTGCACTTCCTGTTTAACATCATCAAGAAGTTCATGACACAACTTCACCTCAGGCTGACTGTAACACCAAGTATTAAATCTTCATATAAAAACAGTTTTGATCCCCAAGAAGACACTTATCTAAACATCACACTGTTCCAGAAAACTTAAGTCAGCTCTTCCATGCAATACTAATTATAAAGTAAAATGGAAGCTGTGAAAATTTAAATGACTATGACTAAATATATTATACACAAGCAAAAAACAGCTGACCCATTTAAGCTATGTAAGTTTACAGTGGACATAAATGTGCTAGGCCTAAGGCAAATTCAACTTGCTGAAATGAAAACATGGTAACACCCCTAAAAAACATTTAGGTTACGTAAATGGAATCCCACTATTTAAATTTACTAAATAGCTTATTTTTATCTAGCACCTTCTAGTCCAAAGGAATGGATCTTAAGATGCCTGACTATATAATAATTATAAATAAATCCATGCCTTAATCCTTTTGTTAGTCAAGGAATCACACACCTAGTGACATGTTTAGCATTAATGCAGCTTCTGCACTTCTCAGTTCAAAGCCTTATGATCAACTAATTCATTAACAGGACACAATTTTTATATTTGTTGTAAGGGAGAATGAGACAAAGTTACCTCTGATGCACATCCTAATCAATTAGAGGCTCAACTTTTGACTTAGTCAAGTTGATTACTGGTTCTTATAAGTATACTGCAATCTCAGAGTCTCTGCTTTACCTCAGAGCGATACTGTACTGGTCCATCGCCTCCTGATACTCATTGACAGCTACAAGAAAGTCTCCCAGTATTCGGTGCAGAACACAGTCACTTTGATTAGCCAGTGCATTCCTCAGCAAAGCAATTCCATCTTCATACTTTTGTTCTCTACCTGTTTATATGCAAAATTACAGTTTTAATTAATAGTTTAGATAACTCTATAGGAAGTCAGAGTGTACACAGTATCACCACACACAAGGTCATTCCTTCAGACCTGTCAGCACGGAGCATAGTAGTGACATACTTTTTGCAAGATTAACTATAAACAATGGCTTTCTGTTGCAACAACTGCTACACTCACGCTTACACATACTTTTAAGTCAAAACAATTGCAAACAAGATCTTTTAAGTACTGGTGTAATCTCAGTTGCTAGATGCAATTACTTCACGTGATTTTTCCTTCAGGACAGAACTGATAATCCTGGGCTGCAACATCACTCACATACATATTGATGTGGCTGCAGAACACTCTTCCACACAAAACAGTATGCTTTAAATAAATTGGGGATTTATTTAAATTTATGGGGAAAAAAAAAAAAGAAACTTACTAAGAAGTTCTGCTTTCTTTACCACAGCTTTAATGTAATCAGGTCTTTGCATTAGCGCTTTGTCCAATAATGTTTTTGCTTTTTCCTGTGTGACTGGGTCTTCGAGACACACTGTTGCTAACAGAGTCAGTGTCTGTGCGTTTGCTCCCAGAGTTTTATACACATTATTTGCCATAACCATAGCTTCACGGATACTGTTGGATGCGAGATAACATTCGATGAGACCTGATGGTACAAAAAGAAAAACATTTTTTTGAGTCAGCACTACAGACACTCATACCTCCTCAATTATTCACACTTAGAAGCACTCATACTCCAAGCATTTGACGCTCCAATAAGCAAATGCAATTCATTTAAATACAAAACGAAACTCTCAGTGGAATTAACCAGTCATCATCCAAAAGTGACCTGCTCAGAATGCACAAGTTTGTTTATACCCAAATTAAACAAAACAAAAAAAACAAAACAAACCCTGTCTGAAAATTTTTCTTATAAACACACACATTCTCTAGTATCCCTAATCTGACTGCTTCTACCAGAGCTTTATAAATTCTCAGGTAATAATAATTTACTTATTTAACGTCATAACTTAACGTAACATCACTTGAAAGTCAGCAGGAGAAAAGAACTGTCTATTCCCTGGCCTAATCATCACCATCATCATCATGACACCAACTTTCACACCAAACCAACAACGCATGTGTGAGTAGCTTCACTTCACTCACCTTCATAGCAATCCAGCCTGCAAGGTGCAAGACGTATCGCTTCACGGAAGTGTATAATTGCTTCCTGTACTCGGCCCATATTCCTAAGAGCAGCTCCTTTCAGCAGGAGAGCTTGAACACTGTTACTATTAAGCTGGATAGCTTTAGCTCCTAAGTATAAGGCACGAGAGTACCGTTTACTGTAGAAACTATGACACCTATGGAAAGACAAGAGGGACTCTAAACATACACTGCCTGTGGTGCACACACACAGAGGTTTAAAAGAAGCTAAAAAGAGGGGGCAGGGAATGACAGGCAACTGCTGAACTTGCATTTGAAGTTAAGAATATATGTTCAGGAAAAAACTCTTCAGGAGTTTAACAGTTAATATTCACACTGCTTTTTTTTACAGCTATTTAATACATCACTGTTACTGCACAGATGTGGTAACTCTAATAGGTTTAAAAATACAGAAACTGACCAAAATAGATACTGATGGACAGCTAATTTAAGTTACCCCAAGGACAGAACAGATAGGGTAGAAAAGCACCTTCTGAAGAAAAAAGCTGAATCCACTGTATCAAATGTTAAAGCACCACATGCAACAAAATCAAGAGCTGAGATAAGAAATGAAAGAAAACAATTTACCCAGATACCACCCAGGGTTCCGCATGCTGATCAGAAATATTGAAGAGACGGCAGCCCAGGTTCTCAACATCCTCTAGTCGACCTTCACGTGCCAATAAATAGCCATACACATCCATTCCTGAAGAGAAACATTTGAAGATCAATCATCAAGAAATGGGAAGTTCATTCAAACAAGAAAAAACAAAAACAGAACCACAAACACCCACTTTAAGAAAGCTGGGTACAACAATACATAATATTCCACTGCATGCTTGACTGCATGTAGCTGCTACTCTAATGTTACTCATCACATCATTACACTAGGCAAACTTTATTTTAGGAATTACTCACCTTTTATTAGGTAAGGATCCAGCATTTGTGCTTGTTCAAATTTTAGAATAGAGTTTTTATTATCTCCAGCTCTGAAATACAGGTCTGCTAAGCTCCCCAGCAAGTCTACATTATCCCTCAGTAAGGACTTTTTCTCTAAAGAGCTTTAAGAGAAAAAAATGCCTGTCATTTATATAATGCCATTTTAAACATAATTACATATAAGTATTAATATATTATTTGATTACATCATGCTCTTTGAACTCTTACCAAATGGTATTTATTGCTCTTGTGTTATCTCCAGTATGCACAAAAGCATATGCCTTGATCCACACAGAAAGCCAATCCAAGTTAGGAATACTCTGAATTACATTGATTGTCATAGAGGCCACTTCAGCACCTTTCACCGACAGCGAGAGCAAGCCTATTCAGAATGGTATATACATCAATTTCAGCCACCATAAACTGCTTTTAATACAAATTAATTGTCTGAAGACCAGAAATTCCATCCCTTGACACACATAAACAAGCGGCTTGTTACAATGCTTTTTATAATCTGCATAATGTAGGTATTACATCTTACATGCAAACGCAAGACAGTTACCTAGTCCCAAGCATAGTTCACATTATAATACTGTTTAATACTGAAATACTAACAGCGTGCAGACACCTACCTAGTATGGCATCAAGTGCTAAAGGGCACTGTCTCAGTACCTCCTTGTAGCTCGTAACAGATGAGCGTTCTTGACCTGCTTTCTTGTACAGATTTGCCAACATCATATTGATCTACAAGCAATAGAAATGTTAGTAGAGTCAAGTATGAGAAAGAAGAAAGCATCACTAAGAAAGATCACAACTCTGTCTCCAAGCATGCCTGCCTGCCTCCTTCACTCCTCTTCTGGGCAGAAGACAAAAATAAGCCGCTCTTCTTCCAAGATCACTATAACCTAGCACATAGTATAACACTACAATGGTTTCTTCTCTCAGAGTCTTACATCATGTATTTGCAGAGTACATCCTGAATTCTCAAGTGTTCTGCACACAAAAAGTCAAAAGATGGGCAAGTGTTTATACCGGATGCCAAGCCGGACCTGTATATCCATAACATTGGCCTTCTTTCGGTTGATCTCTCCATATCAGTGGAAGCCTTTGAGAGAATTAGCTTAGGAAGGCAGGGAAAGCTTCCATCCAGCTTCTGAACGAAGTCACGATTGACGGAAGAACAGAAATTATTTGAGCTCTACACAATTCAAGTAGCTGGTTTCTGCTACAATACTTTGATTTACTAGTGTGTGTCGGTAAAAAGTTTGCTTTTCTCAATCTCTTCTTCTTTTTCTGTTCTGTAAGTTGGTCTTTAAACAGGACACTTGGACATTACTAAAGTCTAAGCCATGCATGCTGTTAGGACAGCACAGGAATACTGTTAACATGAAACATAGCTGTTTGACCTGATGTGTTAACCTTTTAAGCCCTTATGACTAACAGCCAGCAAGCAAAGACTCAATACATTTGGTACTGCAGAACACAATGGGACCTAAATATTTAACATAAAAAAGGATGAAAACATTTTAGAAGATGGAGCACCATCATTCTTTCTACTTACCAAAATCTTCAGCCTTTCAAGTATCTTACATTGCTCAAACCATACAGTAAGATGTGAATTGCCATCCCATACACATTCTAGGTTCAAGAATAAACTTAAAGACTTGCTCAGTCTGAGCAAGTTACACTGACTAATAGTGAAAGCAGCACAGAACAGAACCTTATGAGACAGCTAGGCTACAAGTCTCTTTCAGCCCTAGCAGGTGACAGTGTGCCTTTCC
The DNA here is from genome assembly GCF_963210335.1 of Falco punctatus. Taxonomy (NCBI): domain Eukaryota; kingdom Metazoa; phylum Chordata; class Aves; order Falconiformes; family Falconidae; genus Falco; species Falco punctatus. The sequence continues at coordinate 95,986,874 of NC_137580.1, forward strand.
TGTCCAGTGATACACAGCTCTTCCACGGAGACCAGACTCTACCTGATGGTTATAGCCAGGCAAAGTATATTAATTTAAACAATTGCTTTGGCTCTCACATTTACATGTTCGATTCAGAACTGCAGAACATTACTCAGTCAGGTATCCAGCAATTGCTTACTAACTTGCAGGAATTCAGCTGTTTGCAATCATGTAAATTCTTCACCTGGTAGATGCTTTTGTTACAACAAGCCATTATTCTTCCCTCTTCGAAAACCATTCATGGTAACATGCAAAGAACGATTGAATAGATGATACGTATTTCAAGCCTTATGTATGGACATACAAATACTTTACAACTTTTGGAAGAAAAAAAGTGTTTCTGCATCCTTGTACACAAGCTAAATTCTGTACCTTCTGTGCGCAGTACTGAAGAGTTAATCAGGTAATTCACACAAATTAATAAAGATGCACACAAACATTTAACTCTTTTCACTTTTTTTGAATTCTAACAAAGGGAATACAAAATTTGTCCGATTTTAAAGAAAAGAGGTCAAATAAACTAAGCTAATTTAAACATTAGGAAATGTTTCCAAACTACATTTAACTAATACAAAAGCAAATACCAAGACACAATGCCATTATACCTATAGGCTACATCCTTTTTTGACCAGATGCTGGCCTACAGATTCAAGATATGCTGATCAAGGACTTGTGACAAAAGTCTGCCAGAACTAACCTTTGGGGTCCTCTGTCTGGAAGGAATCCCATCAAGAATAGCAATGGCATCTTTATCTTGCTTCAGCATTGTATAACATTCAGCCATTTTATATTTCACTTCGATTTCTGATGGTAAACACTGAAATAAAAAAAAGAAAGATTTAAGTACAATGTTGGTTTAGTCAGGTAAAAGAAAGCTGAAAAAGGTTTCCTCATTAAATGCTTAGAGTCTGTTGAAAAAATCTAGTGCAAGAAAGTTAACAATGCAACCTACTGCTAGCTCATATTGCTCATCTTCAAATGAAAAGCATTAATTACACATACAAAATAAAAAAAATAAATCTTATGTTCAAGACCACAATTAAGGTTTGCATTAGAAAATACCACACTGATATTTTCAAAACAAATTAGCCTTAAATGTCAGGTTTATTTGACATGATAAATCCACAATCAAAGGTATTTAAAAGACATGTAGATATAGCGCTTAGGGACATAGTTTAGCGGTGGACTTGGTAGTGTTAGGTTAACGGTTAGACTATGATCTTAAGGGTCTTTTCCAACCTAAATGACTCTATAACTATTGAGTCAGCAACATTAATTGTAAGGTTATAACAATTACATAATTTTATGCAGCACATTAGTCAGTTTTTGAATACCTGGCTTTGGGGAGTTGATGCAGCATTCCCAGTAGAAGGTCTTACTTTTGAAGTTTTACTTAATGCTTTTTTCTGCTGCAAGGCCATTGTATACTTACTTACAGCATTTCTATATTCTTTATCATGGAAGAGAGAGTCTGCATGATATACAAGGAGCTGGTATTTCTGAGACGGTGAAAAGAGTTCCCTGGAAGAAATACACAGAAAGGTTGAGATCACCTGGCTGCCTAAGAACCAAAACCTTACAGATCCAAAGAATTTGTAGCTTTGGTTTGTCTGGCTTCAACTTCCAGCTGTTGCTGCTTCTTCACTACATTGGAAGGACTCTTGAGTAACAGGTACTACCTCCTCACAAGGGATTATCTCACCAATTTCTTTTATCTGTACACAAACAAACATAATAGCCACTCCTGACACCTCATCAGTAACACCACCTTACGTTTAGCTGCTTAGCCACTGCTTCCCATAACAGAGCCGCCCTCACCTTCCCCACAAAAAGCCACGTTACCAATGTCCACTAAAACACTTTGAATAGACTTGAGCTTACAAGGCAACCCAGCTCCTTGTACAGCTATCCCGGTCCTAACTGGCGTATTTCTACATTTGACAACCAACCATTTGACCACCTTCCAGCAGGTTTGCAGAAGCACTGAAGAGTTACGGTTTCAGCAAAGGACTCTGGCTTCAATTAGTACCTCAAAGCCCGTCCAAAATGTAAAACAGTATCTTACAGGGAAGTCCTGAAATATAAAGGGAATCACTTGAGTGGCCTACGCAGGGCACCCTGGGCTGGAGAAAATCACTTCAGCTCTACCAGGACACTCACACTGCACCACGTACCCCAAAGGTTCCCATGCTGAACACCACGGACAGGCGTGATGGCAGAGGGGGGGTTATCTGCTGCAGGGCCGGGGCCAGGGACTAGAGGCCGGGGGCCAGGGGCCTGGAGCTAGGGGCCCGGGGCCCGCATCACGGAGCCCAGCAGGAGGTACAGCTCAAAAAGCCAGCCCGCTTCCCCTCCAGCCCATAAGCCACCCCCCCGCCACCCAGCGAGGTCCCACGCGGCCTCTCCCTCAGTACCACCGGCCACTCACGGGTTATTGCCACTCATCGTTAGGAGAAGCCCACTGAGGAGCCGCACGTTAGAGTGGAGCCCGGCGGCCGCCATCTCTCGTACGTGCTCCACCACGCTCATACTGGCGGCGGGAGGGCGCGGAGCGGCGGGGACAGGCGGCGAAGGGGCAGACAAGGCCAACGCCGCCGCCCGCCGCCACTCCGAAATGGCGCCACCCAGGGGGCCTCGCCCGCCACCGCCCGCGGGCGCCCGCCACGCTGCCTTCGCGGCGGACGCGCGGCCCTACAGGCGTGCGAGGGGCAGCCCCGGCCGCGCGCCTCAGGCCCCCGTCGCGCCTGCGCAGTGGCGGGACAGACGGGGCCGCTCGCCGCGGGGGCTGCCCGGGGGGAGCCGGGGCGTCCTTTCTCGGCTCTGGGCTGTGTTACAGGCGAGGCACGCTCCCCGTGGCCGCACGGCTCTGAGGTTTGGCCCCTTTTTCTGCTGAGAGTGTTACCTGCTGGTTACGGCAGCTAAATGCGTCGGAGGCCTCGCAGGTAATGAAGCTCCTGCCTATAAAAAGGGGTAGCTGAGGAGAAAGGCCCTTCAGAACCTACATTTCTTCTAGGCCACAGCCAGGGTAAAGGCCTCGCTAACGCCACCCTTAACTACAAGGCATAGACTGGAAGGAGAGCTGAATGAGAATATGGTTTTTGCCCTTTATCACAAAAAGAAGGCAAAACATAACTATCCTTGTAATAATATGACTACCAATGAATTCAGTGGGAGCTTTCAAGTTCGGAGATGCCAGCACTGCATGTTTGCTTTTGCCAAGCAGCGAAACATTCCTAGCACTGGGCTTCACATAACCCAAAAAGCATGTTGGTGCGGTACAGTGACAGCAAAATAAGCATTGCCACACAAAGAGACAGCTGAGAATAACCTGAGCTTGGATTTGTAGTTCTTCAAGAAGCCAACTGACCGACCAAAAGTCACAGTTTTTGCCAATGTTGCACAAATGGCTGTGTTTGAACCAAACCCACCACCAGAAAGGCAGTGCCATCCGCCAGCGTCACCCTTCCAGGGTGTTTCAGTACAGTGCAAAGACACACCTCAACAACCAAGCACAGAGCTGCAAGCTACAGCCCCCTCTATTAATCCCATTTTCAGTGGCAATGATTCACTTCCTACTGATTACCATTAAATAATGATGGTCTTTTCACAAAAAAACCCACCCGATTTCTTTGAAGGCTATCTGTATGACATAAATTAGCTACCATGTTAATTACAAGCGAAGTTTATTGAAAACAAGGTAAAAATCACTGCACTTGACAACACAGCATGAGAGGTACATTTTCTGTGGAGATAACAGAGACTCTAGCCAGTAGAGCAATTACACAGCTCCCCCTGCCCCACAGGCAAGCCCATTTCTTCTCTTAAATACAAGCCCTGTTTTAAATGCTAGCTGTAGCCTCCGATAACAAAGCAGCTTGCACCTGAAACAGCATGTTAGAAATCACCTATTAAGCACCAGCTTAATAACATTGGCTTACACTAGTCAAATTACTTTTTGCTCTCCCTCCCTCTATCCCTCATTGACTGGTTTATGGTTTGGTGGTGGGTTTTTTCTTTCGTAAGTACTTAATTCTTCCTTGGTACAAAATGTATCCAAAACAAAGGCAAAATACCTAAAACACCTTGCTGTGAAAATGTTTAATGTTGTTGCTATTTCGCCTCTTCACTGCCCAGGACCTGAAAGACTCTTGTTCATGAACTGCCTCTTCACAAAGCAGATCCACCACTGCAGAAGGAAGTACAAAGTCAAAAAATATGCAACAGTGGTCTCCATACGATAAGCAAAATAGTGACTTTAAAGTATTCAACCTCTGACAAATAACACATGTTAAGGCTCCAGTTTTGCACATACAGTTTTCCACACTGGTTTCTACTGGAATTTAGACAAACAAGAGGGAAGGAAGGAACCCATGAATTTATAAATAGGACTCTGGATTAAACTGGGACATTCCACTTTCTCTTATTTCTATTACTGTATTTTTACCATTTATTCCAATATAAAGATGGGATGCATCAGAAAGCTATGCCTTTTCAACTAAGTTAGCCTACATAATTTCAATATTAAATGCAGTTGCATTTGCAGATGAAACATACAAACAGTCAATTATTATATTCATTCATTGATTGATTAGCTTTTTTTATCTGGATATGAGACAAAATGGTCTACTTCAAAGAAGCCATCAAATCTGCCTGGGAGGCTAAAACAGCATCTCTCATGCCTGTGAATTTCCATTTGAAAACCCAGCCAACAGCAGATGTGCAATACTTCGAAGAGTTGAACCAGACACCACTTATTACTGCCCTGCTTTTTAAAGTAACCCGAATTGGCATTTGCTGTCTCACCACATTACAGATTAAATTTATTGATAACTTGCAGCCTGCTATTTTGCTAGCCTTGTAAAAGGAGGGAAGCTTGCACCAAAGTTGCCCATACCTGATCCCCCACCCCATCATCTCACTTCTCTCCACACATTTCTGAAAAAAACCCACACCAGGCCTTTCATTAAATCTGTGATGATGGCGCTGAACTCTTACCTTACTAGGCTTGTCACTCTGAGGATCAAATACTTTTTCACAAAGACGAAGACCAGTTTCTTGCCTCAGCTGCTGCAGGTAGGCCCTCATTACCTCTGAAATACAGCACAGGAAAAACCAACGTAAACTGAGGCAGCACCAAGTCAAACTAAATTTAACAGGGAAGCATCAGCTATCACTGCTTAAAAGAGTTTTCACATCTGTAGGTACTCGTTGGCTGGCTCAATTTACAGCCATACTTGGCATTTTTATGATACTGCACCAGTAAAAAGGATCATCCAAACTGTTTTCTTCTCTCAGTTACCTTTGCCCATTATTGTGGGCTATTCTGCCAGTGCAGCAGTTGGCTTGCACTCCATTACAGGGTTTAGCTAGTGATTATGTTGGTGCCAAAGACAGATTCAGACCCCTGTTAATCCAGGGGAGTCTCTAGGCCCCTGAGAAAATCCACCTTCTACTGCCCTCAGAAGACAGAACTGCAGACTTAAAAGACTCAGTTTTAAGGGTCATTTTTCTCACTGCAGTCACAGAAATGGAGCTGGTAACATGCAAGCCCAAGGAAGCCTTTTGAGGTCCTGGATTAGCCTTACCTTCCTCCTGCTTGTTGGCAGGTTTGGCATAAATGGCATTAAGCGGAAAGCCAGGCTCCCCGGGGATTGGGAAGTTAGTGATTCCCAGTGTGTACATTTCTTTCTCTCCTTGGCCTTTGGAGTTACACTGGAAGAACCAGGCAAACAATGGATTAACAGTTATAAACAAAAAATGATTGAGCATTAGACCCAAATATTTTACCAATCTGTAACACATAAAAACTCATCAAAAAGAGCAACAGAACATATCTTTGGTGATCCACAGCCTTGGAGTATCTGTGGCTCTGACAGCTGGGACAAACAAGATTAGTTATGCCACTAGAATGAGAGTAAATACTTTGCCCGAGGACAATCCCCAGCACAGAAGTTCACTTTTCTTACCTTCTGCAGCTTTTTCAAGCACTCGGAAATGTAGAGGGTTACGTAGATCAGTGTTCTGTCAGCCTCGTTCTGCAAAACAAGAGCAAGCGTGGAGCCCAGTCACTCTTAGATTAAGGGAGACTTTATGGAACTGATAGAAAAGTCTGAAACAGGAATGAGTTCAAGCCATTCTGGCCTACAATTTCCCCATGAAAGAGGAACTTGCAATTCATGGCATTTACTCAACTTTAAAAATTAAGTGGGAAGAAGGGGAGGTTTTGTTACCTAGTAGAATTACTTAATTTAAAATAAATTTATAGTCACAGCACCAACCCTCCAAAGAACTACTATATGCACCATATCTGAAAAAATTACCTTAATTTCATAATTTTTGAAGAAAACATTAGCTTTGAAGTAGTAGATTGCTTCATCTATTATATCTGTGTCCTTAGCTAACAAAAAAGAAATACAGAGTTAAACAGCGCACTGCATTTGGTCACAAATTCTACTCACTGAAATACATAAATAAGGATTATTGCACCAGCAAAACCCTGGTATTTACAAAAAGCAGAAGACAGCACTATGTAACAGAAAACAGTTGTTGCTGGGTGAAACGCTGGTAAGCTCAGACCACAGTATTTAAGGTTCCTGCTCTAGCAGGAGCTTTAACTCCCTTCTCCTCCTCCCCCCATGATTTCTTCACAAACAGCATCAATTCAGCAGTTCCCCACTTTTCTACCAGTTGAGTAACTCACCAGAGTTCTAACAGCATAAAAGTCTTTTGAGGACACTAAGATATTTTTGGAGAAAGCATAACACCACAAATTTCATTATCCTCTTAAAAAAAAAAAAAAAAAAGGAGGGGCCCAGGACTTTTTTTGCTACCATTCAAGACTGCTTAAAGCCAGAAACATTTCCTTTTTATTTCCTTTCTCAAACTGAACCACCACATTACTGGGGAATGTCACACCTGGGAAGCGCTACTTCCTGTGCTGAAGGGGACTCCATACCAGTCTGCCTGTGGACCCTGTTGGGACGCCCATAACTTCATTTGAATTTTTGAAGCCCCCTAAACTGCTGCCTATCCTACTCCTTGTCCTTCAGAGTAGCGGAGCATCATCAGCCGCAGACCTAAAGCACAAGTTCTCTGCAGCCAAACCTCCACTTCCTCTGACAGCAGAGGGTTTGCGCCGCCACATCCTCCTCAAAACCTGCTGCAGAGCACAGCAAGACCCAGGAGGAAGTGTGAGCACAGTAACCATAGGCTTTAATTACTGAAACAACCAATTCAGCTGGAGCACGGTGCGTCTTTATCTGTGCATAATTATTTTCGATGTTTTGCACAAATTCAGTATTTGAAAACTTTTCTCCTCCTCTATAAACTGCAAAGCACTCCATTTCCAACCCATGACTCCTCTCGTCACTCTTGCTAGGGCAGGCTTGGAGCAAACTGCGAGATGATGAGCTACGTACAGGCAGGTTTTCAGAGATTATTATTATAAACTTACTTTCCCGAGGTGCTGGGCCTTTGAACTGGCTTCTGATGGGTAACAGCGCCATGTTCCCAATTAGCTTGGTGTCAGAATCCATTAAAGTTGAGTGGTAAGCCTACAGACGGGGGAAAGGCTGGTTATTAATGCTACTGAAAATACACATTTCCGTGTCCGATCACATCCCCCCATCTTCATCAACTTGGACTCAGAGTCTAGATCATGAGTGAAGTGATGCTTTCAGCAATTTTTCCTTGCACAAACAATTGCTGTTTTCTAATTAGGCCCAGATCCCATTATTATTTGATACTATTATATCACACATACAGGGAACTGTACAGTTCATTGAAAATTAGCTGGTCACTAAGAAAGACCATATTTTATTTCCACATCTAACTAATAATATTAGACAGCAATAAAGCTAGACTTAATACATACCCACACACTGAAAAAAAGACCTTTCTGTGCCCTGTAAAAGTGGTCAAGTAAATTAAAAAAAAAATCCCAAACCTTACTGCGTATGCCAGGTTCTTCCTGAGGAACCAAATTTTAACAACAATTTAAGTTTTAGGCACTTTCCAAACATTCCCCTGGGAGAAGGCCTGGAGAGGCCTTCGCCTCCTCGCAGCCGGGGGGGGGGGGGGGGGGGGGGGGCAAGGGGGGGGTGCACGTGTGTGTAAAAGCCACCCCCTAGCAAACATGATGTTTATTTGAATCAGAGGCAGACGGCGCGAAGAAAACCAGAGCAAAGCCAAGCTTACCGCCCTCCCCCCCGCTAGAGCCGGGGGCTGCCACCCCCCCGACGGCGGCTAGACCCCCGGGTGGGGGTGTGAGGAAGAGGAGGGTGAGGAAGAGGGGGGCGCTGGCCTTGCCGCTGCCTCCACCCGCAGCAATCCCCTGCCCTCGGCAGGGCTCCCCGCTGCTCTAGCCCCTTCCCTCCTCCGCGCAGACCCCGAAGCCCCGCAGCCCCCCGAGCCCCCAGCCCCAGGCCTGGCGCCTCTCCCCCGAGCCCCCCGCCCGCGCGGCAGCAGCCCCCTCACCGGCATGTCGGAGGGCAGGGCCGAGCCGGCGGCGGAGCGGAGCGCAGCACCAAGGGAGCAGCCAGGCACTGCCGCTTCCGGCTCCGCCCGCGCTGCAGGAAGTGGGGCGGCCCCGGCGGCGCGGCGAGGTCACCGGTTCGCGTCCCGCCCCCGCCAGGGCACTGCCCTTCTGCAGCGGCGGCTCTCGCAGCTCACCCCCGCCGCCGCTTGCTTGCTTTTTCCGCCCCCCCCCCTGCAGCCCCCTGCCCCTCCCCTCTGTGGCCGGCACGGCAGTAACCCCTCCGTGCCACCCTCTTGGTTTGCAGCCCCCCTGGCGTGCGGGTTGCTCGCTGGCAGAGGCAAGCCCCCCAGCGCGGAGGGGGGATGCTCGGCTCGCAGCCCCGTCACTCCCCAGCGCTCGTGGCCATTGCCTGATCTGACCCCCTGCGTGGGGCACTCGGGGCAAGGAAGCACAGAATGGGTCCAGACATGGCATGTTGGGGGGGATGCGGCGGTGATTTGGGGGGATGCGGTGGTGATTTGGGGGGATGCGGCTGTGATTCGGGGGTATGTGGCAGTGATTTGGGGGATGCACTGGTGATTTGGGGGGATGCAGCAGTGATTCAGAGGGATCCGGTGGTGATTTGGGGGGATGCGGCTGTGATTCGGGAGATGTGGCTGTGATTCAGAGGATGTGGCAGTGATTTGGGGGATATGGTGGTGATTCGGGGGGATGCAGCAGTGATTCATGGTTCGGGGGATGTGGCTGTGATTTGGAGGGATGCGGCGGTGATTTGGGGGATGTGGCAGTGATTTTGGGGATGCAGCGTTGATTTGGAGGGATGCGGTGGTGATTTGGGGGGATGCAGCAGTGATTTGGGGGATGTGGCAGTGATTCAGGGGGCTGTGGTGGTGATTCAGGGGATGCAGTGGGGATTTGGGGGATGCAGTGGGAATTTGGGGGGATGTGGTGGTGATTCAGGGGGATAAGGTGGGGATTTGGAGGGATGTGGCAGGGATCTGGGGGGATTCAGAGTGATTTTAAGGTGCATGCTCCTGTTACTATTAAGCCATACCCTTCCCTTCGATCCAGCATGCTGAATTTATCTACTGCTAAATGAGTCACAGCATGAGTCAGGGAGAGGAGATGGAGAGATTTGGAAGGTGAGTCAAAGTAATTTGGCTGCAGCACCGAGGGGTTTGGCCTTTCGACAGGTCACAAGCCTGGCTGGGCCCCAGTATGTGCCAGTCTGGAGGTGAGTTAAAGCCACCAAAGTTTTCCCGTTTGCATGGTTCAGTTCAGCCAGAGGAGGTTCCGCCAACATGCGATTAGCTCCATTTGGGCATAAAGACTTGCTCCATCAGGAGGTTAACCTACACCATAGCTAGTAAACAAATATATTCAGGGCTTTTGGACCCACGTTTCAAAGCTCTGAAGACTTGTTTTCACCTCTTGTGACTGCAATGACTGTCTTGAAATCTCCACATTCACCAATGTCTGGTGCCGGGAGTAAGGTTTTAGAAATGCCAGGTGTCATGAGGCTTGCAGAGGTTGTAAGGCTGGCCATTTTTTGAAATCTGGCTTTGAAAATCCATCTGAATAGCTCTTAGGTGACATCTTATTTCCCAGTTTTTCTTTGTTCCCATTTAACAGATCCCATGCAATCCTCCCTGACCTCCACATACACATTTTGGGGAGTCCTTTTCCTCTAGACATGCAGGATTTACTGGTCTGTTGAACCCCTCTCCCTCTTCTAGCTCTGCTTTGAAAAAAGCAGATCCTTACTTCAGCAGTAAGCACTGTATCAACAGTATGACCATGTAACCATTTATTTAAATAGATATGAAGAACAAATTCTACTGCTGAATAAGAAAAAAAGTATGCCTTCTGGACTAGAAGCAAGAAACTACAGAAGTAAGCCCTGTGCCAAGCTGCTATTGCACCCCAGCTTTAGGTTAAGTGCATTTGCCTCCAAATATTCAATCCTAGATTTTGTTTCCGTTAAGGGGTATCCTTGCACTCAGGTATCTGCTAACTAACCAAACTGCTCCTACAAAATGACATCAGTTGTTCTTATTCTACTGAAATACTCAGCTGCTCATATTTTGTGAGGATGGGGTTAATTTCTAATACATGATGTATATATAGACAGATGATATGCCTATATATATGCATTCACTGATGTTAAGCATTTCACAAGCATGAGGCCCTTTCAGGAAAATATTTTAATTCAAGGATTCCATGAGTAAATCGCTTTCCATAGGATTAAGGAAAGGTTGGGCATAAGCAGCAAAAAAATACATCCTGAAATTCAGCTGAATGTAGCTAATAAATTGGACTCACAGATTTTAGAAGCAGCAGTAAACATGTATTGAAACACTCAAAGCACCCCAGGAACAGTCTGTACATACACAAGAACTGTAAACAGTGAGAGGCAAATTCAGCTGTACCTTTTCCCATAGGGCTTTAATTATTATCTGATATGAAGAGTCTGTTAGCAGTACACCCAATTCCAGAATTGGCGCTACTTGCCTGAAAAATTCCCAAGACCAATTTAGTATGTATTTAGTTACTTCAGTCGAGTATGTTCTTTGGAGGTATAAGTTTTGCTTCTCTGAAAGCACCAGACATTGTACTATAGAGGTAACGTATGTCCATAGTAGGAGTATGAGTTCTTTATTCCAGGGGAAAAAAAAGCTTATGTATTTGTTGCTGAATTCTTCGTTAACTGAGTTTCTAACATGATTGCACAAGACATTGCCGAGTTCTATTTAAACTGGGTTTTATTAAGTATTGTGTTGTGCTTAGGATGTTACTGATGTATGAACAACCACTTAAAGCCATGTGCAAGTTGCACCAAAAGTATCCTTAAGGTGGCTTAAAATCTAGGCTCTTCCAAAGTGAACGTGAAACACTCATGTTCTTCAAGAAGGGTGAGACACCACACACTGACCAGATGTCCATTTGAAGTTGCCAGTCATCTCTTTGCCTAATTCAGGTTCCATTCATGAAGTTCAAATTTCACCCTTTACAACAATTCTTTCATCTAATAACGAAACTAACTACTCAGTACTGGGGATAGAGGTTTATTACAACATACGACGATGGGCTTTTCCTCTTTTGCAAATGATTAGTTTTTTTTCAAGCACTCCCATGCTTAAATGAGACACGTCTATATGTAGGAACTTCTATATGTGTTAATGCTAGCCTATGTATTTTAACACACAAGCACAAGAATAAAAACGGTTTATTAAAATAGTTATGAGGTCATATAGCTCACTTCACTGTAAGGATTAGTTACCTTACAGATAAGACATTAAGGATGTTTGTGCAGGGGTGGATTTTTTTTCTTTTTTCTTTTTTAACACAAGCAAGGTATTTTGCTCCCATTTTTGAGCATCTGTTTTTCACTCATCCGCGCGGTCTTGAAAGTATTCATCCACAAGAGCAGATCTGTCTTCTTCGCATTCCTGCCAAAAAGAAAATGAAAAAGGTAAAAGCTGACTCATTCCTAGTGGCTGTTGCAGGCTGTTTTGTGACATTTTGCAATGTTTTGCTTTAGAAACCACAACAGGAACAATGTCTAATATGGTTCCATAGGACACATAGCAAAACTTTCTGAAAAGCAATTTGTTTCTGGAGCTATTGAAATTGTATAGCTCAAAATCTAGATCCAGCTATTTTGCATACCTGAAGAGTACAAAACAATTAAAAAAATGCAATAGAAGCACTGGACTTATTCCTGAGGATTTATGAGCTGCATAATAAAACTAGACAGGGCTTGGAACAGATTTTAACACAGCGTTCTTCTACCATGTATCTTACATGATAGAATTTATTCCTAATCTGTATCTCGTATGCAACACATGGATTCAACACAGGAATTTTCAAGGGAGTTTGAACAGTCATGGAGGAACAAATCTTAGTAACCTTAATGGTCCTTTGTTACCTTTGAAAGTTTAAAATTCCATTTTTTTAAAAATGAAAGCATTACTTTTAAAACACAACCATTTGATCAGTCTGCATATGCAAGATGATATTAAAGAATTTCACTTTTGTAATTGTAAAAGAAGACAATGTAAGCATTGTCACTGAAAGGCTAAACGTGGCTTATTTTCAACCATACTAAGACAATAATTTATTAGCAAGGCAAAGGATATATTTATCTTACAACTTACATTATGGATCATTATTAATTTTTCATCTTATCAGAAATACCTTACCTTTGGTTCTTTAAATTCAAGATCTTCTCCATACTGAATGGTAAAGTCTATGTGCTGCAGAACTATGTTTATACTTTCCTCATCAGAGCGATCAAAAGGTAGAAATCGAACCATACCGTAGTCATCAATCTAGAGAAAGGATTCCAAGGATGTTAGTAGGAGAATGCAGCAAGTTAGTTCTCAATCACAGCACTCTAAGCCACTTCCTTAAACCACACTTGCTGGACTGCTAAAATACCATGTAAAGCCACACTGCAAACCAATAGCAATTCCCCACTCAGAACACCTGGCTGTCAGTCCTAAGTTCTACACAGCAGAAAAAGCCATTTTCCAAAATTGCTAATAGGATTCACAAAAAATGCACTGGCTATAATCCAAGTAGTATTAAGAATCTTATGCTAATCTGACAAAAAAATCAAAAACTGAGTTTAAGTAGGCAAGAAGTAAAATGCTCAAGTGCCTAAGAATCTTTTAAATCCTGGCTTTGTTAGTAAGTCTGGTAGGTAAATACATAGTTTTGGGGTGAGGGGGGAGAATTATTATACTACGTAAAGTATGTAACAGCAATGAAGTCAAACCCCATACAGTGTGGTTTATAAATACAGGACTGAATGTAAAGGTACCAGTCAAAAAGCAATATACCTACCAATCCACATATAGATTTAGTCAGTTTTTTAAACATTTTGCTTTTCAACATATTTGTAGAATCTTCAATCATAGAATACATATCTGGATCTAAGTACCTGAGAGAAACAAAGTCATCACTAACATCAAAAGAATCCTTGGTCACAGAGCAAATGAGTCATTGTGCTTTTATATAGCTATGAAAACCACCTATTGTTCTTTGATCTGAATGAACTAACTTCCTATCACAAATGTTTAAAAATAGGTTTTGTAAGTATTTGAATAACTCAGACTATGATTGCCAGTAGGAACAACTGAAGTGGTTTGTATTTTCTTTTAGCTAATGTACTTGTATACTCAAGAAAGCTTGAGGAAGGCCACAGGGAAAAACTTTAATTTGGTAATTTTAGCATAAATGCAAAAGGAACATGCAAGTAACTCAGTATGTTCAGTACCAAAAAACCTCACAGTATCACCTCTGGTTTAGGTTTTGAAGCACAGTATCCTGGAACGTCATTCAGAATGACATAAGTTATTCAAGGTAATTATTTACAGAAAAATCCAGAGATAAGTAAAACCACAGAGCCAGCCTTTTGACTCTGGCTAAATTGTAAGCATTCTATCAAGACATTTAAAGACTATGTTCAATGTAAAACAAATGCATCTCTTCCTGTTCCAAAAGAGTACGTTTTAATTGTGAGAAACGTGAGCCTGAATTTTGAGTGAATTTTGCCTCAATATATTACACTACAGAGTAAATAATTTTAACTTACTTTTCTATTTCCTTCTTGGCTTTCTTGCTCAGCAAATCCATTTTGGTCATGATGTTAATCTGTGGAATCTCTAAAGAGATCATTGCACTGAGTGCAGCCAAAATTCCAGAGATAAACTTAAGGAGAATGAAAAATTATGTAGTTAAGTACAGAAAAACAAAACACCAACATTCAGACTATATGAAACATAGACACAAAGATGTGTTCGTATGAGGAGTGCAGCTCTCTGTTGGAAAAGGGAGGTGCCAAATATCCCTCTGTCATCTACTTCCAGAGCTCAAATCTGGATCAGCCACTGAAAAGCGCATTAAGATAACCCAAAGCCCTTCTGGGGATTCTTGCTTGGGGAAAGTGGCTCTCTCCAGATCCGAGAAAGCTCTCACAGAATCACAGAGGAATGTAGGTTGGAAGGGACTTTTAGAAGTTATCTGGTTCATACAGCTGCTCAAACCAGAGCCAGTTTGAAAGTTAGATCAGGTTGCTCAGGGGTTTTGCCCAGTCAAGTTTTGAGTTACTCCATGAATGTACCTAACAAAAACTTTCTGTGCCCCTGTTCTGGCCTGACCGCTCTTGCAGTGCAGCTTTTCTTCACATCCAGCTGGAGTTTTCTTTGCCGCAACCTACATCTGAGGCAGCTGAAGACAGCAATCAGACCTCCCCTGGCTTAGCATGCTTTCCTTCAGGCTAAACAAACCCAGCTCCCTAAATTCCTCAGATTTATTTTTCTTTATCAGTATGAACTTTTACGACAGATTTCAAATGCATACCTTAAAAGATTCCACCATAAACTGAGAATCCACAAGAAAAACTCCACAGACGCGGAATTCCCACTGCTGAAGCTGATCCACCAGCTGTTTCATCACTGGCAGATGTGTATAGAGTTCAATCTGACCTAGGGCACACGTAGGGTATCAGTCTGCAGAAATGTGAAGCTCACAGGAACAGTTCACAGTTAACCATTATACAGATATGGGCACTGCACTTAATATAAATAAAAAACGATAAAGAAAGCATTCTCTTTCTTTTTAGACAGCTCTGTCTTTGGGTGAACTTACGCTGGTGAAATGCAAAAGAAAGAAAAGGGTTTTTCTTTCCCCCCCTTGACCTCCAGTTAGCGTTCGTTAGTGGTTGCCACCAGCGTTCCCACACCATAGGGTGCGATCAAACACCAGTGCGGTCACCCAGGTTGTCACCAAGATTGGGAATCAAACCTCTGAACACCACTGCAGCATTAAGAAGCAGGCGCTCCTTTACTGCAGTGCTGGGTGCTCGGTGGCATCTCCACACACCAAGCCCACCTGTGTAGATTTCACCGTTACATTTACACATGAAATTACAAGGTTGTACTCTCCCAGTTACGATGACTGGTTACTAATTTGTGTATCATTATAATATCTGCTGTGTTGTCCTCTTCTGTTACTACGCTTGCGCAGGGGAAGGGTCTTCACCTGGGCAAGGGTCTTCTTGACCTGTGGGCGTGACTTTTAGTATAAAAGTAAGTTTTGTTGCCAAGTTGGATGGTTAGCTATCGGCCTTGCCAAACTGTCCAATAGCTCATCCTATATACAACAGAACCTAGGTGCTCTTGTTATGGTCTGGAAAGTAAGGTTACTATGGTCTACAGAGTAGGGACTTCAAGTAACACAGTCTCAGATAACAAACAGCACAGCAACTCATATGTCATTGGTTAGTTAAGTGCTAACATAATGCTGACATGGAGGTCAGCTCCTTAAAATCAAAATGCTCCTATAGCTAACTGTTTCACAAACACAAAATATAAAAAGATTCAGCAAAACTTTAAGATAATCTGCAACAAGGTGAGCCTGGGGCCAAGTTCACTCCCGAAACACCTGAAAGTGACCCTGACAGCTGTTATAATGCAAAAAAACCCAACGTGAATGATTATGACCAACAAAAAAGCACTGGGAATTTTATGTGGCACATGAAAAACGATACCAAAACGTCGGCATTTGTTTACCTGGGCAATCAAACAATATGTAGTCATCCTCCACGTGCCCAAGGCTTTCCTCGAGCCAGTTAAAGTTATTGGCAAAGTACTCCATGCAAAACACCAAGCCACCGTTGGGGCCAAACCTTAAGGATTCATCTTCCATGACGTCGTCCACTTCTATTAACTCGCGGATGTCTGGAAGGACAGAGAAGGGAGGCGCTGGGGGGGCCGTTCCCTTAGGGGGGGGTCCCGTTCCTCAGGGGGTGCCGTTCCCTCGGAGGGGGCGGCGGCCCTCACCTCACCTGCCATGACGGGGTAGTTGAAGAGCTCGGCCGCCGGGTCCAGGTTGACCACCTGTACGGCGCGGCCCAGCGCCTCGCAGTGCTGCACCATGGTGGCGCAGTACGTGCTCTGCAAAGCACACACACACAGACGCCGTCAGGAAACGCTGTCGCTACCGCGGCCGACCTCTCCTCCCCGCCGCCCGCTCCCCCCTCACCTTCCCGCTGCCCGCCGGGCCCATCACCAGCTGCGCGTACCGCGGCATGGCGGCGCGCTGGGCC
The DNA here is from genome assembly GCF_963210335.1 of Falco punctatus. NCBI lineage: Eukaryota > Metazoa > Chordata > Aves > Falconiformes > Falconidae > Falco > Falco punctatus. The sequence continues at coordinate 96,003,484 of NC_137580.1, forward strand.
GGCGGCCTCCCAGCAACGCCGAAGAGGAGGCAAAATGGTCGCTCCGGCGGCCCGTAGCTGCTTGGTCACATGGCCCGGGTGGCCCATGGTGCACCTCCCCCCCCAGTACGGAGCGCCGGCGGGCTCAAACCGCGCCCCGTCAGGCCGCGTGGGCTCTCGCGAGACGGCGGCGGCGCTGGCCAGGGCGCACGTGCCGCGCGGTGTGTGGAGCCGCCGCCGGAGGAGGAGGAGCTGCCGCGCCGCCGCGGCCTGAGGGGCCTCCCGGGTAAGGCCACGCCGCTGCCGCCCCTCGGCTCCCCCGCCCCTTTCTGCGTGAGCGGCGCTCCGCCGCTGCCCCGTCCCAGCGGCGGCCGGCCTTGCCCCGGTGTCCTGCCTGCCGGCCGGCCTCCCCCCGCAGCTGCCGGTATTCTTCTCCCGGCACCGGCCCGCTCCCGCTCCTCCGGTACCGCGGCTCCGCCTGCCCTCGCATTCACCCCCCTTCACCGCTCGTACCTCAGCGTCCTTCCCGCTCCGGTGTTCTCCCCTTCGCTTTCCCTCAGCGCTGCCCCCCCCTTTTCTTTCCCTTTCCCCTCAGCGCTGACCCCCCTTTTCTTTCCCTTTCCCCTCAGCGCTGACCCCCCTTTCCCTCTCAGCGCTGCCCTTCTCCCCCCCCCATGTCTGTGCTCCCCAGCATGTCTGGCCCCCCAGCACCCTTCCCCCCGACTTCTACAACCCCCTACTGCCCAGCACCCTCCCCCACTCCCTGATTCGGGATCTCCATGAGTACTCCAGCATCCTTCCCCTCACTGACTGTCTGCGCATTTCCCTGCGGCCCCTGCTCCAAACCCCCCACCCTTGGCACCCTGGTGTGTTCCCTCAGCAGTCTTCACTGCCCAGGCACAGCTTGTGCAGCACCCACTGCCCAGGCACAGCTTGTGCAGCACCCTGGCTCTGAGTCTTCCACGCACGTATCCTGCTTGCTCCCATGATCCTGGGAGACTTCTTGTGCATTGCAAAACCCTTCCCTCTTGACTCCTATTTTTTAAGCCTCTTGCCTGAATGTGTGTGTGTAAACCATTATTAAGTATATTAGTGGGTTGAGTTTGTTTTGTTGGGTTTTTTTGCCAGTGTCCTAGGATCAGCTTGTAACTCAGCTGACACTGATTGAAATGACCCTTTTTCTTTGCTAATACACTGGCAGTGCCTCCCCCCGCTCCCCCAGTGCACCTACTGTCCATATGCCACTGGTTTAACATGATACTTCACGTTTTGCTTAATCCAGTATGTTCTGAATTCCATGTGGTGTTGTCACAGATTGTTCTTCGTTTTACTCTGCATTTTGTGTCACTTTGGGTTTTTTCCCCTTATGCTAGAATTCCATACTGCTTCCTATATTTTGGAGCCATTTCCCCATATTTTTTCATTTATTTCTTGACTCTATTTTTTCCTCCCTCATCTACTCTTTACTATTGTGCCTGTTTTCTCTGGGATTTGTCACTGTCTGCGATTCTTGTTGAGCTGGGAAAGATGTGAATGGCTTTAACCCAGAAATGAGGTCCTGATTCTTTCATTCTGTGACCTCCAGGCTTGTGACATGGCCACAGATGTAGCTGAGCCTGTGGTCCCTGACTGCAGAGGAGACGTAAGGAGCGGTGCCAGGTCAGATGCTGACTATCCTCTTCGGGTTCTCTACTGCGGAGGCAAGTGCTGAAGGGGCAGTTATCCACGATTCTTACAATGTGCTGTTTGTGAGGGCAGCCTAGCAGAAAGCATGAGAGAATCGGAGACTTGGTCAGCTTTTATTGAGAAGCTAGACCACGGTCAGCTTGACCTTTCTGAAATAGCTTGTGTTATGTATTTTATCTAAAGCAATTGTGGAGAAATGTAGGGTACGTAGGGTCTTCCCTCTGAGAGGTGGAGGTACTAACAGCTTTCCATGTGTAAAAGAAGTGGGAGTGGTGCTCAGATTGCAAAATGTCAAGCAGAGATCTCTTCCTGCAGAAAGCCAGTAAAGCCTTCAGCACAGAAAAGGCCTCTAAGCATTAGTATAACAATAAGAAATAAAGTTAGAAGTCATGAAAAGTAATTGTTGTGCTGTGTTTAGAATTATTGTTTACTCATTACATATGTTATGTGGATGAAGTTTAAAAGGAAAGTAAATAATCATGACATATTTTTTTAGATAAATATGTTAGTTTGCTTTTGGCTTGAATACAGAGGATTAGGAAGGAATCCCTGTTGTGTGTGAAAGTCTGCACAATTGGTTCTCAGTCCCCTCTTCTGGTCTTTGACAGCTCTTGGGAAACAGAAAGCTAAGCAAATTATATGGTAATTTATTAGGTATATCTTTCGCCTTAGGTAGAACTGGTGGTTTTTTGTGTAACTTTTTCCAAAGCTGTAGGCATCTCCTTCCTTCGTTGACTGGCTGCTCTTGCTGTGATGGTTTTATCCTAATGCAGACCACGTGAGCAAATGACTAATGAGACAAAAGTTAAAATGTAAAGTTGTATCAATAAAGTAAGCTTTTTAAGTCAATGTGTGGATATAACCAGAAGTTATGATGCAAGAAGTCATCCCTAACTGTAAAACGTAATTTTGAATTTAACTCTTAAGTCTGTAAGTGGAGAAGTTCTTTTTGTAATCTGTTTTTTTCCCCTCCCTTCTTTCTGCAGTCTGTTCATTGCCAACAGAGGTGAGTTAATTTTTTTGTTGTTAGAGTTTCTTCTTTCTGTCCTGTGATTCCTAATTGTGATGATTCTTTCTGATCTTTTCTGGCTTTTCTTAATTGTGGTAGTTCTGTGCTTCAGCCACTGTCATCTTTAGGATTACACGAGGTTTCTTATGTGCTCTGGTATAGTATTTGTATTCAGTTGTCTTAAGGAGAAATGGCTGAGCTGAGTAGCACATGTATTTTGGTGTATTTGTGATGTAGTTTGTACTGTGCTAACAATGTTCATATGACCTTTCTTCTCTAGTACTGCGAGTACATGCCTGATGTGACCAAATGCAGACAATGGTTAGAAAAGAATTTTCCAGATGAGTTTGCAAAACTTACAGTAGGTAAGAATCTTTTCTGTTTTCTAGCTGATACGTGCCCTTAGACATACTCAGAAATCTTTGAGCTTCTCCAATTCTCATCTCTTCCTTTTTCCTGCTGGATCAAGTGTGAAAGTTAATAATTTTCTTAGGTGTCTTCCATGCTTTTGGATGCTGTGAATGTTTGTGGATGTTTGATAATGTCAGAAAACACTGAATAAACAAAGTGTAGTTTCAGTAATAATGTTTGAGCTTTAAGGTTCCTGTTGTAACCAGTTATCCACATACTTGTTTCTCATCTAATTAGTTCACTGGATTTTATGTCTGTCCAATCTACTGTGGGTGGTTGGAGGAAAGGTCATTAAGAATAGGAAACTTGTTGATTTGCATTTGAATTCTTGCACTTCAATTTCAATAAAATTGAAATTTGCATTTCAATATTAACACTGTAATTAATTTCTGTCTCTCTGGAAATTATGTGAATAGGCTGTATTGAAATTGTAACTGTATCTTTGAGTTAAGGCTTTTCTGAAATCTAATTTGCCTAAGTGCTATAATGAAGGTGTAACACTTGTCAGTCAAGGGGCTGCTGCACTTAAGCAAAGAGTTTAGGATTTAGCAAAATATCACTGTACCTTAACTTCCTGTTCCTGTAAGGCTGTGGTGGTCTGATCACTCATTTTGTTCTCTTTCGTCTCCCCATTCCTTTCTGATGTATTTAAGAAAATTCACCTAAACAGGAAGCTGGGGTTGGAGAAGGCCAAGGAACTGCAGGAGAAGAAGAGGAGAAGAAGAAGCAAAAGAGAGGCAAGGTCTAAATAGTTGATTGTGGTACTGATTTATACACAGTTTAGGGCATCCCTTTCTCACCTGCTGGTCTGGACTGTGGCACAAATTTCTTGCATTTTGTTTGTTAGCTACACTTTGACTCTGCGCGGAAGATGTCAAATATCTTTCTTCCAGTGGTAGCAGAGTTAGTGTGGTGATGTATGCTGATGGAAGGATTGGGCAGTAGGAACAGCAAGTGAAAGATGACCCTGCGTCATGTGTCTGATTGCTTCTGTCATTGCTATTGCACTTATTCAGGGAGTAATTCTCAACCTAAAATCAGCTGGCTTGTCTCCCAGAATACTTGTTTCTGCCCTGTTTAACAGCGGTTTATAGGTTGCTTGCAGAGTAAACCAGGACTTCTAGAGGTATTAATAGAGGTATTAATGCTTTGTGACACTGCTTTTGCTTTTTTTCCTTCTACCCCTCCTCTGTATTCATGGAACAGGATTTGGTTTTATGCTTTTAACACTTATCACCTATGTCTTCATTAACAGCTACGTCTCTTCCCGACAATATTAACGAAAAACATTTTTAAAAAACACCTATGGAAGATAGAAAATACATGAAACAACTTAAATACACTTGTATTTTCTGTCATTGGAGTTCTTTCTCTTTAATTAATTAACATACTTTCCACTATAAATTAGAATACTGGGGTTGTTAATATGCATTTTCCTATTAATGCATATTAATATAAATAAATATTTATTAATAAATTATTATTTTTATAATGTACATAATAATACATAAAAGGAGTGTCGGTTGTTTCTGTAGTGTGTCAGAAATTATGGCTAATAGCCAAATAAGATTTGGATTTTAAGTCATGTATAGCTGCAGATGTTTTATTTTTGTGTCTTGGTAACCAGTTATGTTTACCTTGTCAGTAGGTTACATGTAGTGACAACAGTAATTTATGTTCTGTAGCTTGGATGCTTTTCCCAGAGACTTCAGGACATTTTCTTTCAACATGAATTTATCGTGTGGTGTGGTGCAGTTAGTTTTTAGTTTGATTCTGAAATAATAGTGTATAAAATATTTAGGGATTTTCTCCTAGAATCTAAAATTTTATGAAAACGTATGGTATGGTGTTATGTATGATGGTAGGAGATTGTTAAAGAGGGAGAGGAAAAACAAACATTTACAAAGACTCTGCAGAAATTTACTGAGGAAATTTTAAGACAGTTTACTGTCTTAAATTATCAGATAGCAATTTATAGTAATGTAGAATGGAAAGTGCTGCATGTTAGGAAAAGGAGTTTAGTTTCCTAAAAGGGGTGGTTAGTTTGCTTGTCAGAAATTCTTTAGGTTTTCATGCTGAGAAGGCTCAAGAACATGAGACTTTAGTTACCCTGGAGTAACTTGATGAGTGTATGCAAAGTTAGCTCAGATCTTAATCTGACTTGCAGAATCCTAATGAGTGGAATATATCTTTTGCAAACTTTACTGGGGCTAATAAATGTCTGATATGGGAAATGTTGCCTCAGGTTGGCCTAGAAACAGACAGTAAGAAAGAAGATGTTAAATCATGTGGAAGTTTGGCAGTCAACTACTGTAGTTGGCTTCTGTTTCAGAGGCGTGGTGTTTTGTGCTGGCTCGTATAAAGATACATGGTTTGGACTGGGTTGTGCAGCGTATCTAGAACTTAATCTGCTGTTTAACCCAGCGGCCCAAGTAGACGTCTCCTTGTGTCCTCGGTAAATGGTCATAGGTTGCTTTGCCTCAGTCACAAACCCTAAGGATCTTAATCTTATGATAAACATGAAAGTAACAATTTTTTCCTAGGATTGCAACTACAGCACAATTCCTGGAAGAGGGGTGAAGTGTAGTACAGTGATCAGTAAAGTGTGGGGAAAAACCCTTTTCTGATAATGGTAGCAGGGTTCTGCTGTGCAAGCTGCACTTGAACACACATTGACACGCATATATTGTTATTGCTTGTAATATTGAAGTATGACTGCGTGAGACCTTTAACAATAAAAAAACCTGAAGTGGCAGTTCTTGTTTATAGGGATGAAATCTGATGTTACATGCTTTTTCTTTGATGAAGTGTGACATCATTTAACTAATTATGTAACCTTATGCTCTGTTTTACAGGTGGAAGAGGTCAGATAAAACAGAAAAAGAAGACTGTACCACAGAAAGTTACAATAGCTAAAATTCCTAGAGCGAAGAAAAAATATGTCACGAGAGTATGTGGCCTTGCAACGTTTGGTGAGTTGACTTTTGTTACGTGGGTTTTGTTGGGTTTAGATGTGCTTGTCTTTAACCTCACGAGATTTCTTCTGATTGTATTATATTGAGTGATCTGCTTCCATCTGTGCAAGGTGAGAGTCCCAAAGTGCTTTTAGCAGTTCCAAAGCATGCCAAAGGTACATTCACTTCCCTCTGTGATAATTAAAGTCCTTATTTCCATGGTGTTTTCAAACAAACAGGGTTACAGGTATTATTATTTTGAAACAGGGCTTCCCATAGCAGTCCACTTGTTAGACATTGGAGCAGTCTTACTGTCTTTAATTATAAAAACGTTTATTTTCAGCAAACCAGTAACATATTTACTGACAATTAATTTTACATCTTCTCAAGACTGATGAAGTAAGGCTTTAACTGCCTTTCTAGTAACGCAGTTGAATTATTGCCAAAGTAATTATATACCAATATGATTGGTATGTATAATATAACCAATACATAATTATACCAAATTAGTACACTAATAATGCTGTCCTACATAGCTTCGGGTCAGCGGCAAACAGCCGCTTGGTGTATATAACAATATCTTACTTCACACGTTGATCATGAATTCTGTTAAAGAGGCAAGTTTTAACCTTGGTTGTATTAACAAGATATTTACACGTTTCCTGCATGAGAGTATCGTTGGTTTTCTTGTGGGATCAGTAATATGCACTAGCTTGATCTGAACTGGATACGTATCTTCGTGCTGGAAGTCAATCTTAATTGTTCGGACGTGTTTCTGAAAAGAATGAAACACTTCTATGGAAAAACTTGTTCAATAACTATGGAAGTGATGCAGACCTGAGGTGCTTTTTAAACAGCTCTGCATGCACTTTTCTGGTGAGTGCATGTAGCACACACCTGCATAAGCAGGATGTGCAGAGGACATTCGGCAATTTTTACCTTGAGAAGTTTGCTAGGTTTGTAGAGTCAGTTGTTTTGTATGTAAACAGGCTTCTGCTTTCAACAGAAACTGTAGCAACTGTAAACTGCCACTGGTTTTTCAACCATTAAAACAAGATTTTGGTTTTAAACTTGAGAAAATTCTTTTATGACAGTGACTGTACTTAAAACTGTCCATTTTCCTGTTAACAGAAATTGATCTTAAGGAAGCACAAAGGTTTTTTGCTCAGAAGTTTTCCTGTGGTGCCTCAGTAACAGGAGAAGACGAAATCATCATTCAGGGGGATTTTACAGATGACATTATCGATGTAATCCAGGAGAAGTGGCCAGAGGTAATAAACCCTTTCTTCTGTCAGAACTCTGGTTTTCCACAATAACCTGTGACTTTCCAATGGTTTTGAAAAAGCATTTCACCTTTGGCAGCACAGATTGTTGCACAGATATAAGACTAGTTGTTGCATTCCCGCCTACGAATAAGTTAAGGGGTGATAAAACTTGAAGTCAAATGTTGGTTCCATTGTCCAAGAAACAGTAACTCCTAAACATGTAGTGCTGCTATTGTGGGTACTACAGCGAGGAAGGCATGTCGGGATATGTCCAGCTGTCAAATCTCTCTGGTTTCTTTGTGACACTTTCTTAACAGTGAATGCCTATATATTCTTATATTGCCACCCTATTTTTCAGAATCTCTTAAAATATTGAAAATTAATTAAAAATTACAACAAACAAAACATGCTTGTGCTTCAGAAGAAAACGTTAGCTACTGTTGGGTTGAACTGAAATGTTGATGGCTGAGAGGTTTGGTTGCGCTGCTGTAATTGCAAGCGCTTGCTGTGACTCTCCCTTGTGGCGGTGTTTCCTGAGGTGAGTTCTTTCCGAGAGAGCTCTGGGGGCCTGTCTTTACTGAGAGCCCATGGGCTCAGCTGTGTCCCATGTCCTGTGTTACTCACGTAGGATTTACAGCAGGGAATCTAGGATGGTGCTGCATGCTTCTCCCGCACTGACATGTACAGTGGTGAATGCTGAGTGAGACATGTCAGGAGAAAATGTACTTAATATGCTGTGTTTTGGCTTTTTTTTTTCCCCTAGGTGGATGATGATAGCATTGAAGATCTTGGCGAAGTCAAGAAGTGATCATTAAAGACTAACTTTATTTAATCATATGGTTATAAATGATGTAGCCCAAGTGAGGCTTCTAAATCCATTTGCTCTGCAGTGAAACTGTAGAGAGCCCGTATCCTTGGCATTTTCACTGTTCTGTATAGGCTGCTTGTTTGGGTTTTTTTGTTGTGATATTTGCCAAAGTTAAACTGGGGTTCTATCATGCTTACGCATGAAGTAGATTTAAATAAAATTGCTGTTCCTCACTGAATACAGTTTCTGTTTTCTTGACAGTTCCCTCTAGCAATTTTACAGGAAAATCATAATTGAAATCATTAAAAGCTTATTTTTCATCTGCTCACATTTCTGCTGAACTGAAGTTAATAAGGCATATAGCTAATGTACAGAAACTTGTACGTCTGATTTCCTGGTGTAAAATTTGAGAAATCAGAGTGGAATAAACATTCTAAAGGTTTGTTAACAATTAAAAGCAAAATGAATCCTGAAGGGGTCAGGCAGCTGGGCTAGGTGATGGTTATAGGTTCCTGCCAGCTGAACTGTTTTATTCTATGAAGTGGAAACACTGAGGAACATGTGAGCATGTCGGAAACATGTAACCTATTTTCATAATAAACACTCTCCTTTAACAGCCCTGCTCTTCTAGGCGAGGCTGTTCTCATGGCTTCATGCCTTCAGCACGCTGCCAGCCCAGGAATGGCGGTAACGAACCGGACGGCTGGTTTCCAAAGCCTGGGAAGGCAGCCGGCAGGTGCTGGGCACTCTGGGATTTGGGGCTTTTCATTTCTCTGCTCCCTTAATACCATTCAGGGCTCCCAGGCAGCAGACTGCTGGCACTGACAGGCTGTTGTCACCTTGCTGGGATGAAACCCAGGGGGGTGACCCGCCGTGCACCGGACCTACCTCTGCCCGTAAAGTTCCTTTGTCCTGTGATTTTTGTTGGTAAGTCGATGGATTGAGTTGAGGATGGTGTTAACTCAAGAGACGGCTGTATCTCTGGAGTAATTCCGCGGAGAAGCTGAGCAGGGTGGTTAACGGCCGTGCTGGGCGCCCAGGCGCGTTCTCGCTCGCCTCTCGTTACCAAGGTAATTAACGCTCCCGTTACCCGAGCGGCTCCAGCCGCAACGCGGCAGGGGGCGGGGCCGCCCGGCAGGGGGCGGGGCCTGCGGCAGCTGCTCTACGGCGGGAACGGGCGGGAGCGACGGGGCTGAGGGGGCGACCCGGGCGGGAGCTGGGGCTCGGCCTGGCGCTGCGGGAGGGCCAAGGCGGGGCGCGGACCCGGCCCGGGCGCGGACCCGGCCCAGGAGCAGCCGGCGCAGGGGTCTGCCGGCCCCAGCTGGCGGCACCTCAGGGCCGCCCTCACAGCCCCCCTCAGGGTCCTCCTCAGGCCTCGGTGGCGGGGGAGGCCGCAGGGCTGCGCTGCCCCCTCGGCCCGGTCGCAGCGGCTGGCGTTTGCCGTTCCCGCAGGGCTGCCGGCTGAGCCGCGCTCTGGGCCGGTAACCGGGTACTTTAGGCCGAGGCAGCCCCCGTGCGGAACGGGACAGCCCCGGGCGGGCACCGGTACCGCTCATGTCTGGCAGCGCTGCGTCCCCGCCCGCTATGAACCCGTCAGCGCCGCCTTCTGCTTCGCCCCAGGTAAAAAAAAAGCAAATTTAACGATCGGAGTGCTCGATTTTTAACATGAATTTACTCATTGTGCTGCTGGTGAGCTGTCAGGGACCGCGGGTGGTCCCGTCAGCTTTTTGGCATGGCCTCCCTTAATAACATAAAAAGCTTTTTAACTTCGACCCTCCAGTTTAGTAGAGAATTTGTCACTGCTGCTTCATGTTGAAAGGTGCTCCGTGTATTTTACATATTTTACATAGAAACTTCTCCCGAGCCTTGAGAACTGCACCATTCTGAAAGAGAGGCCAGAACTCAGGCTTTTAATTGCAGAACTGAAAGATCGTGTTAAGGAACTCACACTGCAACCACGTCGCTATCAGAGACAGCTGCTAGCCTGGGAAGATGATTGGCAAGAAATACTCACCTTAGCAGAACGATGCAGCTTACTCAATAGTAAGTCTTGTGCATGTACAGAATAAGACCCTGGTCTTTTAAGTATTTTCAGATGCTTAGACCCCTCACTAACAGTTTTGCGTCATATAAGGAATCATTTCCTACCCTTCACCCTTAGATTTGGTTGCCTTCTTTCTGAAATCAGAGCTTTCACAATGGTAGTAAAAGCAGTCTGACCTTGAAGGGAGTATGATAATTGGATAGCTCTTTCTCATTGGAATATGTACATTCTTTCTGTGGATTCTTTAAAAAAACCCATCTGATTAAATAAATGGGTGGGACAAGAACAATTTGCAAACATACTGGTGTACTGCAGAGCCCTGTGCCTTGAGGTTTTGGTGCACAGCTCTGACATCATCCTTGAGCCACCCAGCTTGTCACCTGGCAGCTTTGCACAGTCTTGTTTGCTTGTTTGACAGCCGTAGTACAGAGGTCACCACGAAATTCCTATTTCATCTGACCTGAGCAGCTAGGAAAGCCTGCTTTGGAGTATGCAATGTAGGCATCTATTTCTGAATGGCGTGATTTTAAGACACGGGATTAAATTATTTCTGATATTTTTAAAATTGCATGACAGTATCTGAGCTGTCTTCTCAGAGACACCTTGTCTCCTTCCTTTTCAGATGAGCTGAACAAGGGAAATGAAATAAAATCACCGACCAAAAGGTTAAAGTTCTTAGAATCTCAGCAGAATGACAGGAAGACAATACTTGAAAATACACAACAGAATTTTAAGAAGATGTCTCAAAAAGGGACAGATGCAATTGTTCACTGTCAGGCTCTGGAGGTAGGAGTTGAGTAATGGTCTGATTTTGCAGTCTGCACGTGTACAGAATGTCAGCAGCGTTTGTGAGTTTCACTAGTGAGTAAATCCTGTTAAGGTTCCTGAGTTGCATTTGTCTTTTAGTACAGTAACAGATTAAGGTCTGGCTCTGATTTGCTGGAGGGGAAAAACAAAAAAAAAGGCTTTCCTAAGCTAGCATTTGGAGTTTGCTGTTTGTCTGCTTAGTTTTGGGGAGCACTGCTCAGAACCACCCATGCCTCCAAAAATGTCGGGCACTATGATTGCAAAAGGCAGTTCGGCCCCCAGAGCAGTCCTGGTACTTGGTTAGGAAGATCCAGAAGGTTTTACTTACAGCTTTGGTTACTGTGGTGAACTGTAACATTCTGAAACTGGTTTAAGGATATGAAAATAATTGGTGTTCAAGGGTTCTAGATATTTTTTGAATGTGATTTGGCAATGATGTGTTTATCAGGATAATTCTTCCTCTCTATGCAATACAGCAAAGCAGTATTCTGCGTTTTCATCTGTCTAATTGGCTTGACCTAAGCCATGCAAGATATGAAGACCCTTGATTGCAAGCAAGTTTCGTTGTAACAAATTGAGGAACAGTTTTTACTCCAGTCCTCTTTTCTCCAGATCCTCACAGCTTGCTCGGAATCCCTCATTGCTATTCATGATGTTTAAATAACGTTGCGCACACACTTACTGGAGAAGTAGTAGCTTTGAATCACTGAAGTAATAGCTGACGCTTATTTCTGTTCACTAGGAGAAAAATAAAAGTCTCTGCTGCTCAGTTTTGGAACTGTCTGCTAAAATGGGCCAGCTGCAGGCGAGAGAACAGGAGCTTCTTACTATGCTTAAGCTGAAGGTAACATCTGTTGTCTCATCAGGCGCTAAATGGGGTGCAACTGCCGTGTGGTTATTGATGACTGTACTGCAGTGGTTTAGTCACCGTTGATCTCACTGCTGTCTAATTCCTAGGCTTGTTTGAGAAGGAAAAGTGATCAACAAACAATAAACTGGTTTATTGTCATAAACAAGCTTGTTTCTTTGATACATAAACTGCTTTTATTTTTACATTGTCTCCTCAAGAGCTCAAGAAGAAAATCTGTGAAGTAGCTGTAACTACTGTGGTAAGATCTACTGTTGTTTCATAAAAATCCATACATAGGATGTATTCCTGATTATTGTTTTATTTTCTTTCATATTTCAGGACAAGGCTATACTTGAAGCAACTGATGACATAACTGAGTTTACATCTAAATTCAGAGAGCTGGAAAGTGCATTGCGTGCAGCAAAGACAGAGGAATTCCATCTCAACAAAGAAAAGCAAGACCTCAAAATGAGTCTGAAAGAACTAATACTTGAAACAAATAAGCTGAAAGGTAAATGTTTATACTGGACACCTAATTTAGTGTAGACCAGCATGTTTCCTTTTCATTCTGGGAAATACTACATTTTGTTTTAAAGATGACCTCTGTGAAAAGGTGAAAGAAAATAATAAGCAGCAGGAAGAAATAATTCACCTCAAACAAGAAAATGTCTGCTTGAGGACCGAGCTCGCACTTCTTGGTAAGTGTGGGCAGCTGGCTTTTCATGCCTTACTTTCAACAGCTCAGAGACTTCTAGACAAGAGTTCACTAATACCTGTGAAGGAGGCAGCTTCTTACCTAGCTTTCTTGTAGTTTAATAAAGGTATATACCTTTGTGTGTTATTCTTCTGTGAAAGCAGTATCTAGGGCTTCTGCAGGGACAGTTAATAATATCTTGTAAAAGCACAAAGTTCAATATGATTTCGTATGGAGGAGTGAATGGCTCAGGGGATTTTCTCTTGAAGAGTTTTGAGGCTTTCATGTCTCCTGTGGTATTAATTCAATAACTGGGGGTGGCATTCTCTGCTCTGACAGGTTTCATAGAAAATGGTGACCTACTGAAAAAAAGAAGCCACATGCAAACCCAAAAGCTTAGGTTCTATGAAATTACCAGCCCGTCCGCTCCCTCTGGTGTTTGTATGGCAGCAGTATGTTTACAAATTCACTTTTTCTCTTGCATTTCTTTAACTGATAGGTTTGGTTTAGGCTGGTTTAATATTCTGGGCTCAGTAAACTGCACTTTGCTTTCTGTTGGTATCTTCGCTTTGGTTTTGGGTAGAGAGGAACTCTGTGCTGCAGTGGATAGGAAAGGCAGGCTGATGGTTGCTGCAGTACTCTTGCAGACAAGTGATATGTACCTTGAAAGATTAGGTGACCAAAGACGTCCTCTGCTGTGAGATGATTGACTTGCTTATCACCCTTTATCTGCCATTACCTTTGCCAAATATTGATCCCATGTCTCATGATTTTAAAAACAATAGTAATGGGAAGTATTTCCTAGCACTTCCCTGTACAAGGCATGAATTGGAATTACTTACAGAATTTCCTTTCCATGGAACAATGTTAACATGAAAAAGTAAAATAAATTGGTCAATGAAGCAGAATATTGCTGCTAGTAAAATAAAGCTTAGGTGTTGGTGGAAGGTCTGAGGAAAATAATTGATCTGTTTAGTTGCTTTAAGGTTTTTGTGCTCTTTTTATTTGGAGGGGAAACAAATCCAATTGATCTTAAGAAAATGCTTTTGTTTTGGTTAGGTACCCGTTTCTACTGCTACAGACGTATGTGTTAAAAAATGTACTTTTGTATAAAAATAGCTTTGTTTCTATTCACTTTAATTAAAAAATTGTGTCTGTTTTGAAACAGTTGAGAAAGCAAAGAGAAAGGATCAACTTCAGTTTGCCAAGTCTAAAGAAGCATGGACTAACACAGAACTACCAAGTCTGCGACAGGTACAACTCCAGTTGTGTTTGTACTCACAGATTATGAAAGCATTGTCCAATAACATCAGATCTGCATGGAACAGTATAAAAAAAGTTAGATCAAACTACTATTAATTAAGAAAAAAACATCAAATGTACTGTTTCTGCCTTTCTGGGATCTCTATAGAATGCTAAATTTTTTTGTTTGTTACAAGGATTTGTACCATGTGTTTTTAATTTTATTTAAAGGTGCTTTTAGCCTTTTTTGCGTAATTGTATTTACTTGGTCCTGCAATGAGTAAATACCGCCCTCACAGCATGAAAGTGGGGGCACCCCAGTGAGATAAGAGTTCACCAGTGTGTGTGTGTGACCAGAGAGTGCCAGGCTCCAGAAGTCACGTGAAAGGCAGTGGGGAGTAACGCGTACTCACACACGTGCCCAAGGTGAACTTACGCAGCATAAAGGGGCACGGTGTCCTGAAAGATTTGTTTTTCAAGAGAGCTTTAAACCCAGTGTTTTCACCTGGGCTCATTTGAGGTTCTCAAGGCATGGTTTTTTCATTGCAAGTAATTGATCAGTGTGTTATCCTATACATTAGCTTTACAAAAAATCCCCTGCAGTGAAAGCCAAGTACCATAATTGTCGTTCGTGTCCTGTAATTCTGCATAACTTCAAACAACATGATAACAACACGGATTAAATATCAAATAACAGCAATGATATTGTATTTATGGCTCAGTGTGGCTCCATCTTAGAACAACACTGCAGTCATCTTCTAGAAATACTGTTTATTGCTGCAAAACGTTTTTCTAAATACATGCAGAGATGGCCACTTAGATTTGGAAGGCTTGTAAAATAGTTGGACTACAGATACTGTTTATAAAAATGTTTTGAGCTTATTTTTGGAAGGCAGACATGTTAGTACCTGATGACAATGTTCCTGCATTCCAGACTTCCACTAAATGTGCATGACTGTCTTTAAACAGATCTATGTAAAACAGCAGCGTGACTTGCAATTTCTTCATGTCAGTTTGGAGAGCTCTCAGGAATTAAGGCAAAACCATGAAAAGGCAGCACATGAAAGAAGGTAACTTTTTAAAATTTTATTTTATTTTTCTTTTTTTTCCCTTTTTTTTTTTTTGAGTAGTTTATTCTTGGAGAGAGACTTCACTGCTGAGCCACAACTACCATCCTAAAATAGATGTGTGCAGTGTCAAGGTGGCTTTGCTGGACTCAAGCACAATCATCCCAGTGAAGCTGTTAGATACCATTATTTGACTTGGTCAGGAGGCACCATGGGTATCAGGCACAGGATAAAGTGCTGTATGCAGGCCGGACTGTTAATGAGGTGTTTAAAAATGGAATAGTCTGGTGGTAGGGGTCTTAATCTGGCCCGCTACTACTTTTGTTTAAAAATTAAAGGTGGTTTTGCTTTCAGATTAGGAAAATGGTGCACACCCTGGAGGGTCAGACAGAATCACTACACTATTTAAAACGTGAGGGAAGTCTCAGACCGATTTTGGAAAGTAACAGCCAAATCTGGACAGACTTCTGTCAGGTTTTGGCAGGATACAGCTGCCTGTTGGTTTATGAACTACCTCAGAACTGTGGGTACAGCTTCCAGTTAATGCATAGCTTTGACCTTGAGTACAATTGTGTATGCTCTTTAAATGTAGTATTTCTTAGAGTTTTCTTTATCTGGCATCATTGTACCATGGGTATGGGCTTCTCTGCCCCTGAACGTAACAGCAAGACAGACACGGTTAGGACTGAGGGAGCACACGGAATGTGTGAGGAGTGTGGAACTGCCCAAGTTCCAAAACGTAGGGTAAAAACCACCTCTGAGATGTATGAAGTAGATAATAGACTGTTACTGGATGCATCAGACTTGGAGGAAACCTCAGTGCACTTACACCGGTGTCAAAAAGTTGTGAAAGCCTTGGCTGCCTTTATGGAAGAAGAAGAAGAAGAAAAGCAGGATGTTGCATCAAGCTCTGATGAGCTAGGCAGCAAAGTATTTTGTGAGGCAAACAACACAAGGCCATTGAGAAAGAGGGAAATTTTGGAGGATGGAGTGGAAAGCAGAAACCAACAAACATCTGAGTCATCTTTACCTGAATATGAACATTGGCTTAACGTCAGTTCTTGTGTAGATTCACAAAGTACTTTGATCCCGAGCACCATCACAGCTGACAAAACTGATAATAAAAATAAAACACGGGAAGAGAGAAGTGGAATTCTGTTTGGCCAAAAAAGCAGAGACTCCTGCTGCAGTTGACAAGACTGAATCTGATTCCTGTAGTAGTAACTTCACCGTAAAAGAAGAGGCATGGTGGAAGCCAGTATCAGATGCAGGATGGCTGAAGATTTTCTAACCCGTGAAAGGAGATGGAAGTATACGGCATGGAAAAGATTGCAGCTGTCTCATGCACAAGAGGTGAAATGTGCTAGCTCAAAAAGGTTATGTGCTTGTTGTGTTTAAGAAATAGGTACAAGCTGGAGTTCTCCGGAAACCTGGGTGTACAAGCTCTCAGTCATTTGTATTATCTCAAGTGATGTGTAAAGTAACTGCTGTTTTAAGATTAGTCTACCAACCTGAAAAGCAGGAAATGTGAAATAAGTTGAAATAGCTGGTAAGGTATCATGATTGTATTTTTATGCATTTATTTTTTCACTTCTCTTTCCCCAAGAGCTGCGTGGGTAGGAGAAGCTGCAATGCCATGTAACTTGCCAAATAAACTAATTGAGAAAAATGCAGATTTAAAAAATCTTAGGTTGCTTGTAAATCTACTGGGTAAAATACGTTCTGACCAGAGTTGGACTTCTACAGGGATGTTTCTGTAAGGCAAGAAACAAACTTAGATTTTGTGTGATGCTTTAGTGGCTGTGTTATTTCTGTTGAGAAATCACACAGTGGTGTTATTTCTGTTGAGAAATCACACAGTGGCTGGGCAAGAATGTAGGACACAGCTCTTCCGCACAGGCTGCTTTCCCCACTCAGGGCAAGAAAATGAGATGGCAATATTTAAGGACAGCAATCTGTCCACTCTCCAGTGCCTCTTTGATCATGGGATTCACTCCCTGTGTTTATGTTGGGGGAGGAGAAAAGACATTTGGCTGGGGATGAGCAGAATGAGGTTTCCAATCCTGAGAAGTGTCAGAAAACTACTCAGGTGTCTTAGTGGTATTGGAAGGTGTGCGAGATACAAATGCTTCTTTGCTTTTATGGAGGTGGTTTTGTGCCTGCATAAGCAAGGGCATTCAGAGCTGTGACTCTCTGTGCGTTTGTTGTGTTGGTTCCTCTGTTTCCTTTCAAAAAATTGACTGATTTACCGAATCTAGAAGGATTTCTGAAGTTTTACAGATATTTCATAACTGCCTTTTAGACAGACAGGAGGAGCAGCTTTTCAGCTGGTAGTTTGACAAGGACGATAAATGAACAGCTGTTTAAACCTGCTAAGAATTTTAGCCAGCAAGTCTGCCCAATGTCCAAACAAATTAGTGTTATGGAATGGAAATATCTGATGTCCAGACACTTTCATTGTGTGTTCCTTTTAAACCCAAAATATTATAGAAATTGTTACTGCAGTGAGACGGACCTGCTCAGAAACAAGGTGAATGGGCAGCCACTGAAAAAGAATGCTGGCCTGGCACATTCCCACCGCTTAGCTGAGCTTCGTGCTGTGTGTGGACTCTCTAGTTTCCACTGTCCATAAATCATTTAAAAGACTCCATTCCCCTTACATTGACCCTGACCTCTCTTATATACTCCCCTAGCAGCACAAATGACACGCTGCCATCCCTCCAAATCTCTTTTTGAGGCTGAATCACGAAAACTGTTCACTTTTTGTCTTGTCCTTAAGGGGATTTTAGGGGAGAAGGAACAAATTTGACCTGGGCAATGCAGGTAGGGCAGATACCCTTCAGTGGGGGAGGGCTGCTTTTTCCGTTTGGGATTTGCTGCTGGGTTCTCAGGTTCTCTTGATGCCCACATTTGGTCCTAGGGGCCCTGCTAATTGGAGATGGATTGATTAGGTGTGAAACCCAGGCTGCTTTCCAGCCTCTTGCTGACGCTGATCTGCCAGGGAATGAATTCTCACCCCACAAACGGGAGGAAGGCAGTAGCAGTGCAGTCTTCAGGGTGGGCTTCTGTTAAGGCATTAATGGCAGAGACCAAACCCAGCATTCCTTCCGGGACTTGAATCTGGATCCTCCAGTTTTCCATTGCTGTGCTTTGTAGTGCTGATGATGTATCTTGTGTTTAGGGAAGGGTGCTGGCACCTCCCTGTGAGCCCAGCAAATATTTTTGACATGAGTTCTTGAATTCTGGAACAGCCAACAAGAAGGCTATTAAGGCAGTCAAATACCTTATCCAACTGCAAGAGCGATTGTGAAATACCGTAGCACAGGAATAATTTCTGCGTGCTCTTAGTGGCTTCATTTATGTTGGACCAAGATTTGCTGCCTTTGGATTTTTACCTCAATTCTGGTTTTAAAGCTGGAGCGTCAGCAGTTACTTGTTCAGTCTGCTGCTGCTGGACTAAGCCGCCCACCCGTTCCTTGAGCCATCACCCTGCCTCAAAATCAAACCTGAACCTGTGTATTCTTCAAACCTGCTGTGCTCATTGCACCTCCTCACATCCCCTGCTTTAGGCTGCTACCGCTTGTTGCCTCCCATCTCTCCAGCACCTTTCCTTGTCAGAGGCACACAAACATGCGCTTCTCTCTGTTAAAAGAAAGCCTGTTGTATCCCAGCGTTTTGCAAGAGGAGTTCGATGAGACACAGCAGACACTTGTGAGCTGGCATCACTGGCAAGGGCTTTTTCTTAGATTGAATTTCGTTTAAAAATCTTTTTGTAACAGTCTTGCTAAGCATGGAATGTGTTGTTCCACCAAAATAAGTATCTGAAGGCTATGGAATGAAATGTTGTAAATTTGAAGATAATATTTTCTTTAAAATACACTTATTTTTTAATTAGGTTCCCGATCCAAGCAGTGCTAGTGTGTGCTTCTGTTTGGTTCAGAAGTGTGATGAATACGGAAGTGTTTTATTTTGGGGAGGTGGTTGCTCTTTTATTGATTTTTAAAAGCCGTATGAAGTGGAAATTAGCAGTTGGAAATGAACACTGCATAGCTTGCAAGTGCCAGCAGAAACCGGGACACATCTTTGTACAAGACACAGACAGCACTGGGTCTGGGTGAAAGCACGGCACGGGACGGAGGGCAGGCTGAGGGTGCTGCTGGGATCCTGTACTGCTAGAGTAGATTATTGAGATAATTTAAAACAGCTTTTATGATTTTTAGTCTTAATTTGTGATTCATTGGTGCTGGACCTGAGTGAGGGATTTGGTACATTTTGATAAAAAGGTGCTTTAAGGAATTGAGAACTGGTTTTCTCTAGGGTCAGCTATAATAAAGTGAACTTTTAGTGTAGGAAAGGTGTGAGAGACACATTTCAATTATTTGGCACGTGTATTAAGAGCTAAAGACCTTTTGTATTAGGACAAGCTTGGGATGGCTGTGAGTCAAGTGTCTGGACAGTAATAATGTGCAGGGTACAATTTGTTGCTTTAACTGACATTTAAATTGCTTTTCAGATATTCCTAAATACACTCAGCTATACCCAGCGCTAAGTTAATATTTTTTGTTTCGCTTTAAAACCTCAGGGAAGATGTATGGCAACAGGTCATATGCTTCATCTCTGCACTGACACGGTAGTCAGGCAACTGACTTTTTGGTTTAATCATAGTTTGTCTGAACAGCACTTTACCATGTGCTGCTGTCTTTTAAAAATAAATAAAATAAAGCCTTTTGGGGAAAGCGATCCTGTGATCTCTGAGATGAGATGATGACTTCAAAAGGCTCTGAAATTCCCTTGAAAAGTACACCTACAAAATATTAATTTGTCTAACGGTTGATTAAAAAAACCCAAAAGGGAGTAGGGTTGGAGAGCAGAAAGAGTACCAGAGCATTGGGAGGAACTAGATACTGCCTTTCGTGCGCTCTTTGCGAGGTTAAATAGACACTCAAGCACACGGTGACGTAGCTGTTCTTGAAACTGGTTGAATGTCAAACCGTTGCCCTCAGAGGTTGAAACTGATCTATTGAAGCTGTTAAACATGGGAACCACTCTGAGGAACAATGTAATCTCAGGTGCTTGATGGTTTTCTTGGCTCAGGGCCCATAATTATTTATGTTACCTTGTCCCATGATTTTCCTTTGAAAGCTTAAAAAGGATGCTGATACTGTTTCTGGCAATGTCTTAATTTTTTTAACAGCGAAGAAAATATGGATCTGAATTCTTTTCACTCGGATGCTCCCTTTTTGACATCCACTCAGAAAGAAGGCAGGCCTCAAAGATATGAGAAATTCTCTGGTCAAGGCTTCCCACTGAAGATCAATAACCTTTTAGTGCCGGAGCCAGCAAACAGATGTTGCAGTGCTGCCATGGACCAAGTCAGTATTTTATTGCAGAATGTACTTCATTAATTTTAAGGGGAATTGTGACTCGTGGTAGGAAAGCAAATGTCTGCCGGCATGGAAGAGCTAGGGACTCAAATGATGAGACAGCAGGCTTAAAGCAAAGGTGGTAAATCTTTTTTTCAGAAGAATTCCTGGTTGTCTTAATATGTCTAGACAGCATAAGTGAGTTGGGAAAAAATAAAAGAGAGCTTTTGAAATGAAAGGCTTGAGGATAATGGAAGCTGGCTAATTGGTAATTCCAGTAAAGCACAGTATCTGAGTACACTTGGACACAGTTATTAGAAGCTATTGGACACTGTTTCTTTCTTGTTCTGCCTGGTTTTGCCTTTCTCACGTGTTTGTTCGTTCTCCCCTTTATCGCTGAAGTTCTGCTGTTGTGTGTGCTACATGCACATGGATGTGAAGAAGCTCAGTTAAAAAGCTGACACTAGGAAAGACCTCTGTGTTTATTAGAAATATCAGGATTTACACAGTCTGGAGCAGTTAGTATTTGGAATGGAGATATTTCAAAATGAAAGTGATGATTCTTGGTATGTTATAATCCTTTGACATATGCCAAAAAGATAATTTCATAACTTTGGCTCACTTTCTGTCTCCCCCAGGACACCAGTTCCCCCATAAGTAAGCTGCAGCATGTGTTGGCCGAGTCTCGACAGATGGTTGCTGATCTGGAGCTTAGCACTCTCCTCTGCGCGAGCCCTCGCCGCAGTCCAGACAGCGGCAATGATAATACGGTGTGTATCGCTCTGCCATGACTAGATTTAGGTGGCCAGGAATAGGGATTGTGAACATCCTTTCCCTTATGCTTGAGTTGCGCTGGGCCATTATAAACAATATCTTCCTGACGCTTTGCTAAAGAGAAAATTCCTGCCTGCCTTAGCATGAAGTACTGGAATTTTTTATAGGATTCTTTATGGCTCCTCAAGGTCGTGACAGGATTTGAGTTTTGCATGTGTCTAAACAGATGGAAGGAAGAAGTCATTTTGGAGCAAGCTGTAGGAGGTCTAGAAAAAAGTGAACACAAGTATGACTTACATTCAGAACTGGTTTGTTACGCTAGGTATATTTGTGGAAAGGAGGACAGTATAGGAAATAGGTGCTATGTAGGATAGTTTTGTATAGGAATTTAAACCAGACTCTCAGCCTAAATAACTTTATTATAGAATTTTTGTGGGCTTATAGTTTTAATTCCTTCCTTGCAGGGTCAGAAAGCATACTCAATGGTCAAAGAGAATAACCTATCTATAGCTGTCCTGGAATTTATTTTATGAGCGTGAACACTGATAGGAAGTTTCTGTCGTGAGTACATGAGCAATAGGAGTAACTGGAGAAGGGGTCACTGGTTTGTTTTCATCAATATTTTTAAGAATTTCTGCCTTGTTTGACAAGGAGGTTGTACCATTTGTCACTAGAAATGAGTAAAGTTTGCTGATCCATATCACAAAGGGAGAATTTAGGCTTTTGGTTGTAAAGCAGACTCCTCATCAGGAGGCTGCCTGCTGAAACCTCAGCTTGCTCCTGAAAGGTATTATTACCTCTCTCTAAAAATGTTGCACCTCTTTTATCATGAGAAGAACTTGAGCAGAGTCATGTTACTGTAAGTAACAGACAAAGCCATTTTTATCACATTCAGAACTATAAACCCTGAGCTGCGCTGGGACTGACTGACAGAGTATAAAGGTTGTGTGCCAGCATAAACTGAAAGGATATTTTGTTGAGCAGTTCATCTGCAGGATTTCATTCAGCGTGAAAGACAGCAGCAGTGTAGTCTTTTGCAAAGACTGTCGTGTAGGAGGGATTCCTGAAAAGCTCTCTCTGAAACAGTGGCTGCTTGTGGCTCTTGCCCAGCCCCATCAGCTGCCTGGCTCCTGCTCACGGGTTGGCACGTCCCAGCTCAGCTAAACCGGCCCTCCTTTAGGAGCGAGCGTGACTCCGCTTTAGAACCTGAGACTGCATTTTGGAGCTTGGAAATTGGCTTCTCCTTCGGAATGCTTGCTTTGGTGGATGGAAAATAAAACGGGCGCGTGTTTATTGAGCTTCAGAACCCATCTGTATAACTTTGATCTCCTTTCAGAGTGGTTCTGGGCAGAAACTTGTCAAGCGTGTTTTCATTAGTCTGTGCAGGCCAACTAATCTACGCTTAAAACCAGGTTTACCTGAGGCTGTTTTAAACTGCGCTTTAAAACATCATCTGTATCAAATATAACCCTGAAAATTTCACCAGTAAGCATTTGTATGTGTTGGATTTTGTGCCCTGCTTGGGAGAGGGAGAAGAGGCAATGAAAAGGTGTATCCCTGCTGCTCACCGGTTTGAAGCCGGCAGCTCTGTAACTTGTATTATCTGGGTTCTTTGATTTCCACTTAGTGTTTTTGCATTACAATACAGACAACAGAACTTGCAGAAGCTCTTCAAAGAACCCAGTTGTCTGCTGCAGAAGAAAGAGGTGCTGAGCTTCCATTCTTTTCACTGTGATGTTCCCTGAGGATGGAGGTGTTTACAATATTTTTTTTGTTGGTTGGTTGGTTTGTTTCCTTCTTCATCAATGCATCTGCGGTATTAATAGAAGTTACAGACTCCTGAGGTGAGCCTGGCGCAAGATTCTGCTCTGAGTGCACTTCCAGTAAAACTCTAATGAGTACTGTAATGGCAAACAGATACTAAGGCAGCAAGTAATTCCTTTAGTCAAATAATTAAACTTTTCTCAAGCTTGTTCCTCATCCTCTCGGCGGTCAGATCTCACAGCTCCGTTCCTGAGTACCTGCACACCGCTTATTGTAGTGAAAATCCTTCTCTGGGTTACAAATAACAGGATCACAGATAGGAACATTGTTGAATAAGAGATTGGGAAGTGTTTTTCCGTGCCATGGCTGAGGGCTTTTTTTAGCATATTGTTCCTGGGCTCCAAGCTCCAAAAGCAGAATGCGCTGAATTGAGCTGTTTCAAGCAGCCTTGCCCATAGCAGATTGTTTTTTCTTTTTGAATCAGGAAATTTCTCACTCTCTGATTATTTGTTCTACTAATATGACTTGGATGCTTGCAATAAGCACAATGTTGTCTGGTTCTGAGGACAAAAGAGTAACCAGATACGGTTAAAATACTGACCAGCACATGAAACCGAATGAGAAGTAGCAACAGTGGGGGAAAAAAACGACAAAAAAAGCAAGCTCCCCGTGCTGACCCAACCCAAGCACATGTCTGCAAAGGGAAATGATTACACAGCAAGCTGGAGCGTGAAGCTGTGTGGCACTGGATTTCTCATACCGATCAGCTTAAATCGGGTGGGGGGCAGCTGGTGCTCGGTGCTTCTCTCTCCATCCCTGAACTACTGTTCCCCTGTGGAGCCAAACCCTCTGTGCCCCTGGGGAATGGTGTTGGTTTGTGGCACCCTCATGCTCTGCTGTTTCTGCATGGAGTCTGGAGACGCGAAGTCTTCTTTCAAAATAAATTGGGTCTGCTTAGTGCACGCTAATGGGGCTCTCCTAGGAAATGGATGCTGAGTAGCTGGAATGCTGTACCTTACACTGCTTTAATGTTCCTAGGTAGAGAGGGGTTTTTTTTTTCTGAAAAGAGCCCTAAGGTAAAAGAAGCTGGAGGTTTTACAGATTGAAGCCAGCACTGTGACTTGCCTCCTGAAACTACTGCTGTTAAAAAGTTGCAGGAGCAAATCCCCCAAATTGCTGAGCACCATGCTGATGCAGCAAAGTGGTAAGCATATGCTTAGCCTACAGAAATAATCTCGTTGAGCTTCAAGTGAGAAAGAGCTGGTGGAACAAACATACCCACAATTTCACTGTAGATCCATGACAAGACTTGGTGATTCTGCAAGTCACTGGCTGCTGCATAATTCTTATTTTCTTTGTTAATTAAAAAGGCACTGAATCACTGTGATAAGTTAAATCCAAAGCAGCTTTTGCAGAGGCTAGAAATGTTTGTGCAGTTTCCTATAGAGGAGTGTTTGAACTGATTTTCTTTGGGTTTGGGGTTTTTTTTTTAGTTGCTTTGAAATCGTTGGAGGGCAAGTGCACTGATAAACATGAGGTTAATTTCCTAACTAGCTGATCTAGCCCTTTTCATCAGTCAGTTGTTTTTCCTTTAGAGAGAGATTGGGTGGGGGAGAGTTGAAGAACAAAGGAGGAAAGCAATGAGTAAAAGGATATATTAAGTTTTGGACATAGTAGGCTGTGCCACTGCTCATAAACTGTGACTCAGTGGCTGGCCGAGGGCACAAAGATCACTCCTTTTTGCAAAACAAACTGGAAGGGTTTTATTTCCTAACACTCCAGTGGCGTTCCTGAGACTGTGAAGTGCTTTGTTTACCTTTCTCTTTCTATTTTTATTCTGATGTTTTTATTGTATTTATAATGTGAAAATGCATATAGTAACTCAACATTTATGTGATTGCTTCATATATTTTAGGGGAAGAGTTCCTGCCTTTTAATCAAGATCTTTTAATTTTCTGCAGGGGGTAAGGAGGTCCTATATAGAATGAATTTTGAGAACTGAAGATCATCAACCCGTCAGCTCCAGTGGAAAGTTACCTCATTTTTTTCCCATGGTTCTCTGAGCGTTTGAAAGACAAGTGGCAAAAAAATGTGACGGTGCGGGAATATATTTTATCTTGAAATAAAACGTAGAGTTATGCCAAGACTAACAAAACTATTTTTATAGCTGAGAGCTCAGGTTAAGTACAAGTTTGTTTTTTAAGGATCTTAAGTGTGTAATTGTTACAACATAGGAACTGTTTTTCTTCTTTTTGTTGTTTTTTTTTTTTGTGGTGGCTCAGAAATACGGATAGAGTATGACACAGCCAGGCATTCATGGTTTTTTTTAGTTTATTCTTGTTGTTCTGGACTTGTTGCCATGTAGAGAGAGATGAATAATGTTTATAGGAAGTTCCTAATTAGTCTTGGAAGCGGGAACTGCCTCCTGCATAGCTGTCACCCCCGAGATGGGCAAAACAGCCCTCCCCCGGTCAGGAACTAGTTATTGTAAGAAAAGCTTCTAACGAGCTTGGTTAGTTAGTTAGTGGGCTCTGGAAGTGCTGTATGGCAGCAGCCACCTGTGGTGTGACTGGCTTTTGCGCATTTCAGCTGGTTTTCTCTTTGACTGTTGGGTAAGACATGTTTCGTTATCACAATCGGAACTTCTTTTTTCACTAAAAGATGAAATCAACTGCTAAAGGTGATACTGTTGTGTGTTTCTTACCTGTTTAAGACACTGCCCAACACAGAGTACTTAATTAACGAGGATTCTCTGGGACATAGGATGTGGCAAGCCTGAGACACGAGTGGGCCACTGTGTCGAGAGCCGTTTGGGACACCCATGCCAAGTCCACGCCGCTGAGTGCTGCGCCAGCATTTTTCCTGCGTGGGGGCAGCTCAGGGGTGGGAGGCTCTGGCTGCCAGGGATTCATTGCAGTGAAATACAACACTGGCACTGTGGTTTCCCCTCCTTAACTCTTCCATATAATTTTCTGCTTTCTCTGTAACGACCTAAATGATAGCCTGCGGTCCTGCCTGTACTAATGGCCTCCAAATTAGGCGACTAATTCTGGTCATAGTTGCTGTCCTCCCTGCCCACCCGCGTTACCCACAGAGGGAATCTCAGCTTCACGGCTGTTTTCTACATTTAAAGCATGTTTGGATTCCTCTACCTGCAGAGGAACCTTCCAGGCTCCATCCTCTAAATGTGCTGCTGCGTCTGGGACAGAAATTTTCCTGGAAAAGCCACTGGTAGAGATCCCCCGATCACCCCGCAGCTCTCCGGCAGCCGTACCCCGCGTCAGGCCCTGGTGGCATCGGTGCGGCTCCACGGCGTGAGCTGCAGCGTGTTTGGCGTCGGTGGGTGCAGGCGCTGAATCCCCTCGTGAGCTGAAAATTATGCTTTTCAAGTCGTTATAGAAACCTGAGCTCCAGCCAGGCAGGGGGGAGCCGCGGAGCCCCGGGATTTTGGGTTGGGGCTGCCCTGGATTTGCGGAGTGGGAAGAAGGGGAATATTGGGGTGAATGTGTTCGGGCAGGGGGTGACTCGCTCCCCGGCTGTGTCACCCAGCGCTGGGAGGCTCCTAGCGAGGCTCCAGCCGCCCCGGGCTCGGCTGCCTTCTGCCTGGCGGTGTCACGGATGCTCCCGGGAGCGCCTTTGCGCTACCGCAGGGAACGATCCCGCAAACCGAGCTGCTGCGGGCGCTCGGCGGCGGCCGGGCCGCGGGAGGCGCCCGCCGGGTCTCCGGGCGGGGCCGAGTCGCTGTTCCCCGTGCACGGCGCGTCCCGCCGGGCTCTCGCTGCGGCGGCGGCGGCCCCGGCTGCTCCCGGCTGCAGGCGGGGCCGCCAGGGGGCGCCCTGGGGCGCGGGCGGGCGGGCGCGGCGCAGTGCGCGGCCGGGAGGAGCCGGCGGGGCGGCGCCGGTCGCTGCCTGCCCCGGTGCGCGGTGCGCGGGGCCGGGTGCGCGGGGCCGGCCCGCCATGAACAGCATCAAGAGCGTGCCGGCGCGGGTGCTGAGCCGCCGCGGCGGGCACAGCCTGGAGGCGGAGCGGGAGCAGTTCGACAAGAGCCAGGCAAGGGCGGCGGGAGGGGGTGGCGGTGCCCCGGTCCCGGCTCCGGTCCCGGCTCGGGGCGGGGGTGCTGCGGGACTGGCCCGCTCCGCAGGGCACGGCCTCGGGGCGCGCAACGCGGGGGCTTCCCGGGGTGGGGGGAGCGGGAGGGGGTTCTCTCCCCGCCGGGGTCCCCCGGTCCGCCCGGCCCCGCTGCCGCCCGCCGCTTCCTCCCGGGCCGGTCCCGCTGGCCGCCACCGGGGCCGCGTCCCCGCCGTGCGCAGCAGAGCCCCGGGCAGGCGGCGTGTCCCTCCCCACCCCCCCCCACCACCCGGGCCTTCCCGGCAGGTAACCGCGGCCGGGAGCCAGCGGGGAAAGTTGAAGGGCCCCGGCGGGAGCGCGGCCGAGCCCCGGAGCCCGTCCCGCGCCGCCCTGCGCCCCTGTCCCGCGCCCCAGCCCCCGGGGGTGGGTCAGCCCCGCGGCTGCGGGGCACACGTGGTGGCACCCCCGGGTCGCGGTGCCCGGCCCCGCAGAGGGTGGCAGGGCGAGAGCGGAGCCCAAAGGCGTGGGTGTCCGGCTCGGACGGGGCGTCCGGATGTGGCCCCGCACGCTCGGCCGGGTGGGCGATGCTGGGTGCCGGCCTTGGCGCAGGCTGGTGGGGAACGGGCCGGGATGGACAGAGGGACCCCTGGCACGCGTCCTCTGCCCCTCTGGTTTTCCAGGCTGCAAATTCACGGCTGATCCCTTTTCCCGTTTCCTTTCCTCGGCCCCTGGGTGGGTTTGGTCCACGCCAGCCCGGCCAGGGGGCAGTTTCGGGTCTGGCAGGGTCACGGTGCCGCTGGGTCATGCTGGATAGGAAACGGAGCATGTTGGGTTTGGGGAGCAACACGAGAAAACCGGCAATTCCGGTTTCTTCTGGCCTCATCTCCTTCCATCGTCCCGCTGGGCACCGCTGCGAAATAATGGTGGTGGCAGCGCTGCCTCGTGTGCCCAAGGGCAGCCGGGGCCGGCCGGGAGCCTGTCCCCCCTCTCCCCAGCACTTCCACGGCTCTTTGGGCTTTTGGGGGGGTTTGTGTCCTGAGCGAGTGCAACTTTGCAGCCACAGGGATGCCACGGGCTGAGCTACGTGTGGGGTGAGCAAGCGGTTGCTCGCTGCTCAAACTGAACCCCAGGCCCGCTGGCTGACAGTGACGGTCACCACCCCAAACTGACCTTCTTTCCCAGCAACTGCTGGAAAACTGTCCTGCAGGAGCTTTATTCTAACATGGTTTCCCGTAGCAGCACTTCAGGTGAGAGCAAAACAGTTCCGATGTCGGTGTGTGGGTATCGATCTGCCTTTTACGCCTAATTATAGTGGCTATGGAGACAGCCACTGGTCGCCTTTGTGTTGTGGGGACACCGGTAGCATGTCCCCTCCCTGTGCCATGGCTGAGGGTGTCACACCACCCTGGAGAGTGCTGCTGCTGGAACTGAGCACCCCAGCTCCTTCCCCCCACCGAAGGCTGGGGTGGTGCCAGTGGGGGCAGACGGGGTCGCTGGCCCCGGTGTGATCCCGTGTGCTGTGAAGGTCACCTGCTTTCCCTGCAAATGCTTTTTGAGGTCTTCTGGTGGGGTGATGCAGATGTCCCCCTCGGAGTGGCTGCCTGTGGCAGGTGGGAAGCCTCTGTCCTTCAGCGGGCACTTGCTTTCAAAACTTGGCCCTTTCCTGTGGCCAATTTTTTGCTTTTCTTAAATGAGAAGGTGAAAAATCCAACAAGCTCTGGAGCTGCCAGGTGCGCAGCATGTGTGACTGCCGAGGGCTGGACTTTTGGTGTGATTTGGGAAGGAGAAGCGTTCGGAAGGGAACTCCTCTGGAGCAGCCGTTTGCAGTTCAGCTGCTCCGGCCAGCCCTCGTGCTGCATGGCCAGGGAGGTTTCCAGCTCGACGTCCTGCTGCCAAAAAATCTCTCCCTCCCGTGGCGTCGCACCGGGCTCCGGCATCCACCTGCCGGGTGGGGATTGCGGCCCCGCGGGATGCCAGGGCTCCGGGGAGCTGTGGGCGGGGAGGATCACGCTGTAATTAAAAGCAGCCTGGAAAGCAAGGGTGGATGTCAGCCGTGCTCCTTCATTTGGGCGCTTTGATCCCAGCTTTAGTCACTGGCTTGGTACGTGCGGGCTGTGAGTAAGGCGTGCGGGCTGCACTTCTCGGGGCTCCTGGGGCTGGGCAGGTTTTGGGGTCAGACCCCCCCTCTGTCGGGGCCGGGGCTGCACCGCTCCCGGGTGGCGATGGGGAACCGTCTGCAGGTTTCGTGAAGGTTTTGGCCAGGCTGGTTGTGACCTGCAGTGACACCTAGGACCTGCCCATCTCCAGAGGTGCCGGTGATGAGGTCCCAGGAGGCCGGTTTGAGGGTGAATCTCCCCATTGTGGAGCTGTCCTTTGCTTTGCCGGGCAGCTGGTAGGGACATCTTGAAGTCACTGGTGTCCAAGGTCACAGCATCCCACTGGTGTCCAAGGTCACAGCATCCCACCGGTGTCCCAGGTCACAGCATCCCCCTGTGCCCACGCCTGGTCCCACCATCCCCTTTTTATGGACCTCCTGGGGTTTGGAGCTAGCGCAAGCACACCTGAGCTGGCAGCCCGAGGGACTGGCGTTGGGTCAGTGCCACCGTGGTTGATTTGGGACGGTGCTGGACACCGTGTCTCCATTACGGTGGTGCTATGGGTGGGCTGGGAGTGCCCCTGCACGGGTCCGCTCCTCTGTGCTGAACGTGCGGTGGCTCAGCTGAAACCTCTGCGCTGAATCACTGAGGATGAAACCAGCCTCTCCCAGAGCTCCCGGGCTGAATTTTGGCTGGTCAGGCTGGAAATGAGATTATGGGCAATAAACACAATAAAACCACCAGCACTTACGGTGGTTTTGGGATGGGCCAGCTGGGTCCCAGCCCTGGTCCCGTCCTGCTGGGTGGCTGAACTCCTGTCCCTGGGGATTTGGGACAGCATTTCCATCCCCAGGGGTCTGCCCTCGTCTCATGCATTGGCCCTTTCATGTGCCTGCTCCCGGCTCTGCAGCTCGATGCTGAGCCCAGCACCCACTGATGCATTGGGATGAGTGTGACAGGTTGGGATGAGCATGTCGGGCTGCTCCCGCACGCTGTGGGGGGCAAAAATCCGGGCTTGGAAGATGTCTGCCCTGCTCCCCGCCATGCAAAGCACCTCAGTACGATGCAACAACCCCTTTAGCAGCTCTTCGCTGCAAGATGTGTTTCCAAGCCCTGCCTCACAGAACCGTCGGCTTATCGCTCTCCGGCGTGTGATAAACCTTGCTTTGTGTCGGTAAACCATTGCTTTGGTTGTGCCGGCAGCGCTGAGGACCCCTGGCACGTCTCCTCGCTGGCTGAGCCGTGGTCACGGGCGCAGGCTCTCGGCTGGCTCCGGGCTTTCCGGTGGCTGCGAAGGTGCTGGGTGCTCTCGGAGAGGCAGCCACGCTGCAGGTGCCTGTTCCTGGGCGCTCCAGGCTCATTAACCTCGGAGGATAAGAGGATTACAGCAAGTCGCCAGCTTAACTCCACTGCTGCTTTATGGCCCCACATGGCGGGGTAACGCCAGGGCTTCCCTGGTGCAGGAAAGGCAAATCCAGCCCCTTTTCCCAGCGGCTGGGCTCAGGGTTTTGGGACAGGCTCGCTTTTGGGGATGCATTCACAGTCGTTTTGTTGCTGTTGTGCCCGGCTCACGGTTGCAGCTGTTTCGGGCTCTTTTGAGGTGGATTTGGTGCATCAACACCTTTGGTGTCACCTCTTCGGCATGGTGTCAGGTTCCTCCTGCATCAGTCAGGAGCACTCAATAACTCAGCGTCGGGTTCCTCCTCACACAGGAAAGCACCTCGAGTCAGAGATGTCCCCTGGGCTAGCAGCTGTGTTGAAGCAGGTGCTTTCCCCAGGAGGGGAAATAAGATTTTTATAAGGTTTTATGGCTGGTGGGGCTGCAGGGAGGGACTCTTCCGGCATAAGCAGCGGTGGCGGGGATGTTTCCTGCCTTCCTGGCTTGGATGTTTTTCCCCTGTGGTGACCAAGGGCTTGTGCGAGGATGTAGTAGCTCCATTGAGTCTGCCTGCAGGGATCCAGTGAGGAGGAAGATCCTCATCGATCACAGCAACTCAGTTTTGCAGTCCGTCATCAGGCGGGAGATGCAACTGCCCCTGTCTGGGGTCATCTTTTGGAATAGACTCATAATTTAAAGTGTGCTGTGATCAAACACATTAAAATATAGGTAATCCTCCTCTGATAATCACATTGCTCTGGATTTTTGCTCTGTCAAAATGGGCATTGTGGCCGCCACTCCCTCCTTGCTTGGGGGCTGTGTTTTCCCCACGTGTTGTTTGCACGCAGCAACGTCATAAAATAAAACACAACCCCCACAACCCCCAGTTCAAAGGCTCCTTGTGATTAGACAAACAACCCTGGAATTTGGCATCTTGCTGTCGTGCTTTAATGCTCCCTGGGCACGGCGCTGAGTTCAGGCTACAAAAATGCAAAAATTTGTTTCCTAGGATGTGGGCAGCAGGGAGCATCGGTAGGGGCCCAGCTCTGACCAGTCATGCTGGGGATGGGGGGGTTTAACGTGCCACTTGTTTGGAGATAAAAAGCCTATTTTGATGTGTCACAAATGGCTTTGAGGTGACAGATGTTATAAAATTCAGGGTATTTCCCAAAAGCGCCAGCGCTTCACTTTCAGGGGGGACGGGGTAGCTGCAAGGGTCACGCTGCGCTCTCCTTCCCTTGCAGGCCATCAGCATCAGCAAAGCCATAAATACCCAAGAAGCGCCAGTGAAGGAGAAACATGCCCGCCGTATCCTTTCCCTTGGCTCGCCTGGAGGAGATCCAGCGCTGAGGCAGGAGGGGTTTCACCCCACAGGGCCAGAGCAGCAGGAGATCTGGGAGACGGGAACCCCTTGCAGAGCTTGGCTGGGCGATGGCGTCACGTGGGTTCATGCAGCAGGGAAAATGCAAACAAGAGCAGCGCAATAAAATTGCGTTTCTTTGGCAATAAAATGCAAAGGGCCCCGATGTGCCCTGCAGCAGGGAGAGGTGCACCAGGGAAAAATAAATGGGTGTTTTATCTGTGGGTGCAGCATCGCACCGGTGAGCTCTGTGCCTGCCGTACGCTCGGTGCACGTCCCATTTTTAATGGAAGTTGAACGGGAATAGAACCCAGCCCAGCCTGTCCCCTGCTGCCCCGTGTATCTGGTTGGCCTTGACTTCAGGTTTTGAAGGAATCATCCTGGGGACCCACCACGAGAAGGGAGCATTCACCTTCTGGTCCTATGCCATCGGGCTGCCCCTGCCCAGCAGCGCCATCCTCAGCTGGAAGTTCTGCCATGTCCTGCACAAGGTCCTGCGCGATGGCCACCCCAACGTGAGTGACCCCTCCCAAACGTCCCTCCGGCTTTGCTGGGGGTGGGGGGAGTTTTTTGCCTCTTGCCGATGTCCCTCTGCGCAGCGGGTGGGTTTCTTGCCCTACCCCAGCCACCTTTCCCAGGCGGTGGGGCTATGGAGCCCGCTGTTATCCTGCATCTTGGAAACATCCCTGTGCACAGCCCCGACCTCTGGTTGCCACTTCAGCTTGAACTTCTCCCAAAGCTGGAGTGGTGTAAGGGGCCAAATCCATCCTCATCCTCAGCTTCAGGGCAGCTCCATGCCAGCCCCACCATGCCACATCCCTTCCGTTTTTGTCCCCAGGTCCTCCAGGACTGCCAGAGGTACCGCAGCAACATCCGAGAGACAGGGGACCTGTGGGTGAGTGGGGGGAAGCAGAGGTTTGAGCCTTACGGCGTGTTTGGAGGTGGATGCTGAAAAACATCGTGGGTATGGGGGGGGCAAAGCACCACCTGAAATAACCTGTGGTCTCCACCCCTGCTGGGTGATGGTTACGTGCATGGTGAAGGGCAAGAGGGTGAGAGCAAGTTCCGCAGCGTGCGTGGGCTTTGCTCATTGCTCTGGATTTGCCATTTTTCCCCTCCTGTCCCTGGCAGGGCCATTTGCACGACAGGTATGGGCAGCTGGTGAGCATCTATACGCGGCTGCTCCTCACCAAGATCTCCTTCCACATCAAGGTGAGACCCGCTGCCACTCCCACACCCTGCCACGCCGGGGGGACGGGGCTTCACCAGGGGATGGTCACACCAGCAAAAATGTTAGCAGCAACTGCTTTTTTTTTTTTTCTTTTTTTGTTTTTTCCTCTCCTTTTCCAAAGCATCCAGAGTTCCCCCCGGGCCTCGAAGTGTCGGATGAGGTGCTGGAAAAGACTGCGGGGGCAGATGTGAACAACATGTGAGTGTCCCGGAGGAGCGCAGCACCCCGCACACAGTCGCCGGCTCCTGCCTGGCAGCATCCTGCTAACAGAACGGCTCCCGTTTGGGGCGGCCGTCGGTCCTTCATAAATTGGTTGGATGGTGCCGGGTTCCTCCTGCACCCGCAGAGCGGTGAGGAGTGTAAATGCAGGGAGCAAACCCACCAGATGCTCAGTCGGAGCCCTTGCCACCATGAGGACCTGCAGTGAACATGAGCAGCCGGAGCAGGAATGTCTCAACCACTGGGTGATGGGGGTTTGGATATATATATTTTTTCTTTTTTGGCAGCTTCCAGCTGACGGTTGAGCTGTTCGACTACC
Organism: Falco punctatus; assembly: GCF_963210335.1. Taxonomy (NCBI): domain Eukaryota; kingdom Metazoa; phylum Chordata; class Aves; order Falconiformes; family Falconidae; genus Falco; species Falco punctatus. The sequence continues at coordinate 96,036,872 of NC_137580.1, forward strand.
TGGACTGTGAGCTGAAGCTGTCAGAGTCAGGTGAGGAGGCAGGTCCCTCCCGCTAGCCCCAGGGCTCTTGAGCAATAGTTTCACTCTGGTCAGGAAAGGAATTCCAGCTTGGGAGGCTGAGGTGGGAGGCTCAGGTCCTTCCTCCTCCTCCTCCGAAGGGATTTCTGAGGTTGTTTCTAGCTGGATTCCCCTGTTGATGCTCTGTAGAGGTGGTTGTAGGAAAATATTTGAGGAACGTGGCTGGTTTTAGCCCACCTGAGCAATGCAGAATGTTGTTTTCAGAGCAGCGCTGCTCTGAAATCTGTTTTTATTGCTTTTTTGGTACAACCACATTCATCATATGCGTTACTGGAATCCTTTCCATCCCCTCAAAGCAGAGGATGGGGCCGTACCTCTTTCTAAATACTCAGTTCCCCTCCCTGAAATACCTCCAGGGAGGGCTGGAGGCCCCTGCCTGTGTTTGCTTCTCTTGTCTCCTCCAGGAATTTTTAGACGGCTTAAAAATGTGGCGGTTTCTTCCTCTGTCGCAAGTCAGGAACACAGAATTGCCCTGGAAAGCAGGGCACAGCGGGAGAGACCATGCTCCCGGCTCCTGGCAGCCTCCTGCTTCTCCTCCTGACCCAGTTATACAGAGAATTTATATTCATAAATACTTTAAAGCTGAGCGGGGAAGAAGCCAGAGTGGATATGCTGGCTGGACTTCTGCCAAGGGAAGGGATCTGTTTCCGAGCCGGGGGAGACGAGGCTGCGATGCCGGCAGGCCCGTCCCCTGCCCTGGGATCCTCTCCCAGCTCCTTGCATGATTAAATAGGGGAGCAGAACCCCACGCCTTCCGTGGCCGCATCGTGCAGCGGCAGCTCCTGAGGGCAGCTGTCCTGCCTTTGCATCGTCCTGGGGTTAAATCCCTCCTTTTTGGGGTCGGGGTGTCTGGGGCAGAGCTGAGCACCCCTTCCCTCTGCCACCGTGGTCCCTTTGGGTGTTTTTCTGGCTTGGAGCAGGGTTCTTCCCAGCTCAGCGGGATGGGATGGGACGGGCAGCAACCCTGGTATTTACCCCATGTCCCGGCAAAGCCACGTCCGTTGTGGTTAATGATCAAGCTGAGTCGCCTGGAGCAGGACGGCTCCGCAAACACGGCGCGGGCACCTCACTGCACTCAACCCTCCAGTTTTCAGGCAGCTCAACACCTCGATGGCAGTGTCGCAGATGTCGGCGGTGCAGTGCCGCCTGGCCCCCCTCATCCAGGTCATCCAGGACTGCAGCCACCTCTACCACTACGCTGTCAAGTTAATGTTCAAGCTGCACTCCTGTGAGTCCCTGGGGATGTGCCCTGCACTGATCTTCTCCTGGGTCGGGCTTCTGGCTGTAGTTGGGGACCAGGCTTGTGTGGATGGAGGCATCCGTTGCCATGTCCCTGTATCCGAGCCGGGCTCTAAGGACCTGCTTCATCCCACGTAGACATCCCAGATGAAGGAATTAGAAGGACTTGTCCTTGATTAATTCAAGCAGATGTGCCTTGGCCTCCCAGCCCCCTGCATGGGATTGCTGGGCAGCACAGCACCAGGGGCCTCGTGCGGGTATTTCAGGGTTCCCACACCCGCCTCCCTGCACCGCATCCCTATGCCAGGGATGGGGAATCCCCACTCCTGTCCTGACGCCTCGCATCCTGCTCCCATCTGGCCTTTACCCCGCTGCCTTTCGCAGCTGGAGGGATCCGGGCACGTGTAACTAGATTTGCAGCCCTGGATCAGTCACAGCTGTCTCGTCATTGCTGCAGGTCTGCCGGCTGACACGCTGCAGGGCCACCGAGACCGTTTCCATGAGCAGTTTCGCAGGTAACCTGGGGCCGAGGTGGGGCGGTGGGGTCCCCTCCCTCCCGCCGAGCTCCCTCCCGCCAAGCTCCCTCCCCACCTCCCCTGTGAGCGGTTTTTCTTTCTCCCCTCTCCAGCCTCAAAAACTTCTTTAAGAAAGCATCAGACATGCTGTATTTCAAGCGGCTCATCCAGATCCCTCGGCTGCCGGAGGTACGGCAGGATTGCAGTGTGGTGCTTGTGTGCGATGCTTTGGAGAGCTTGTGGGTGTAGGGTGCACAGGGGTGTCCCCATGGGTGGGTTCAGGTTCTAGGGACACTGCAGAGAGACCCACTGGCACATCTCAGTGGTGTAGGGATGACTGCCTCCCTGCCCTCAGCGATCTGCCTGCAGCGGTTCCCAAAACCGCAGGCAATGCCACCACAACTTCTTGTCTGCACAGAGTCCTCCAAACTTCTTGCGGGCATCTGCGCTGGCGGAGCACGTGAAGCCAGTGGTTGTCATCCCTGAGGAAGCCCCTGAGGATGAGGAGCCAGAGAACCTCATCGAGATCAGCACAGCTACCACGACAGAGCCGCAGGTGGGGGCATGGGGGTGGGATGGGGACCCTGGGGTTGGGGGGACAGGCACCTGCAGCCCAGCTCAGCTCGGCACTCTCTGTCTTCTCCAGATCACCTCAGATATATTTGAGCAAACCTTTGGGCCACCCAATGGCATTCGGGATGACAGGTATGGGGGGCCAGCAGTGGGAGTGGTGGGGTGGCCGCCGGCATGTGGGACTGACCTGCCTTTGTCCACAGGGATGCACAGATTGACAGCCTGAAGAAGGAGGTGGACATGCTCCGTGCAGAGATGGAGAAGATTAAACTGGAGGTAAAGCTTGGCCAGGGAGCAGCCAGCGTGCGAGAGCGGGGTGTTTTTTGGTGCTGCGGTGTGGAAACCCTGATAGGATGCAGCAGGAACAGGGTCCGGCCACCCAGCGCTGTGTTTTGGGGCCTCTCCCAGTGCTGGGACCTGACTCCTGGTGGAGGTTGGGTGAAGGCATGTGAGGGCTGTCCCTTGCTGTCCTGACTGCTGTTAGCAGTGGGACCGAGCAGCAGCGACGGCTGAGGGGAGAGCTTTCCTGTGCATCTCACAGCTGCTTTGCCCAGTCTGCAGCTGAGTGCCCGAATAAGGATGTTGGGGAGGGCAGAGGCGTTATTGGCATCGGCGCAGGGCAGTGCCTGAGTGCCTGACGGTGTCCCGCAGGCACAGCGGTACATCACGCAGCTCAAGGCGCAGGTGAACAGCCTGGAGGGTGAAGTGGAGGAGCAGCGCAAGCAGAAGCAGAAGGCGCTGGTGGACAATGAGCAGCTGCGGGATGAGCTGGAGAGGCTGCAGAGGGCGAAGCAGGACAGCGACAGGTCCCAGCGGCTTTGTGCGGAAGCAGAAAGTAGGTGCCCTACAGCACCCGTCAGCCGCGGGACACCCGTGCTGCGGTTGCTGACGCTTTCTCGCCCCATTCAGAGAAAGCCAACGCCACCGAGATCCGCTATACGAAGCTGAAGGAGAAGCACAGCGAGCTCATCAACACACATGCCGAGCTCCTGAGGAAGGTAATTCTGCTGCCCGTGCCAGGTAGGGACTGACTGCTGCCTTCATCCCACTGCCACCACCGGTATGGCTCCTGCGTGCCCAGCCCCATCGGTATTTGGCCCATCATCCTGCACCCAGGGACCTCTGCGCGCCAGGTGGGGGGCACCCCTTGAATTCATGTCCCCTGGCAGTCAGCATTTTCGATGCCGTGTGAAAGGCATCTTGGAGTTATCCCAAGCCAGAATTTGGTCAGGATGAGTCAGCGAAGGTGAGGGTCCCCTGTGGGAATGCCCAGTAAGCCCCCTGTCCCCACACAGAACGCCGACACTGCCAAGCAGCTGACAGTCACGCAGCAGAGCCAGGAGGAGGTGGCACGTGTCAAGGAGCAGCTGGCGTTTCAGGTGGAGCAGGTCAAGCGAGAGGCTGAGATGAAGGTGAGCCAGCACAGCCCCGGATCCTGCCCAGCCACCGGGCTTCGCTGGCCGGCCCTGAGCCCCTTCCAGCCCAGGAAGCAGTGGCTGTGCACAGCTTGGGTGCAAGGGGTCAGGATGGTTGTTGATGTCGGTTTCTGATCAGGAAAGCATTGCCCTGGCTCCTGGGGAAGATGCTAATGCATGCTTTGGTCCCTCTTGCCCATATCACCCTCTTCTTTGCCCAAGAAAATGGCACAATGCAAATTGATGGGTTTGGGTGCTTTTGTTCTCTGGGCCCCAAGTGGGGGCTGCTCTCAAAATTCCTGCCCTGGGGAAAAGAGGCCTTTCAGGAGACCCCCGACAAGACCCTGAAAACCCCTCCTGCAAAACGTGGCCGGATTTGTTCCTGCCATCCTGGCTGTGTGCCGGTGCCAAGTGGGGCTGGAGCATGTTTGCAGCAGCTGAGCCGCTGGCGCGGGCATGTGTTTGCAGCTGGAGGACCAGAGCGTACAGATGGAGCAGCTGCGGCAGGAGCTGGACGCCCGGCGGGATGAGCTGGACCAGGCACAGCGCTCGCTGAGCCACGCCAAGCAGGTACGAGGCTGGCAGCACAGGATGCGCCCAAATCCCCATCCCAAATCCCCGTCACGCAAGATGGCACAGCTGCCACCACTGCCAAGCCAGTGGCACAAACAGCCGTCTGAGGAGCCGTCGTGGGGCTGAACATGGGTCTGCTCCATCGGGGTCATGAGCAGGGCATGTCCTGCTCCCTCTGCGGAACTGTTGGGCTCACAGGCAGGTGGCAGGTTGAGTGACAGGGGTCTCCTGGCCCTGCTGGCAGGCAGGTGTGGAGCTCAGCGCCCAGGTGGAGGCCCTGCACGCTGAGAAGGAGGTGCTGAGGCGGTCAGTGAGTGAGAAGGAGTGTGAGCTGCTCTCTGTGCGTGGCCTCGTTGAGGAGAAGGAGCTGCAGCTGAGCCAGGAGGCAGACAAGGCCACGAGGGAGATCCGAGAGCTGCAGGGCAGGCTCCTGGATAAGGTATGGTGTGGAGAGCCCACTGCCCCTCTACTCGCTGGGGCGAGATGTGTTTGGGGGTGCTGAGCAGTCAGGTGGCTCAGCTGAGCCATCATCAGTGTAGGCAGAGGGATGTGACTTGCTCTAGCGATATTGGGATGCTTGGGTCTAATCCTGCAAAGGGGTTCTCGAGGGATATGCTGGTGATGGGCCACGGTGACAGGGGTCTTGTGTCCAAGTTGTGTCACTCGCTTGTTCCTCCCACCCCACAGAGCAACCAGGAGCAGAGCCTGCAGCAGAAGCTGCTGGACCAGCAGTTTGGCATCCTGCAGGAGGCGGTGCGGGAAGCAGAGGACATCCTTCGTGACGCGGTGGCCAAGCTGGATGACCCTCTGCACGTGCGCTGCACCAGCTCCCCAGGTATGTCCCCCTTGACCACGGGGGTTGCAACCTGCAGCCCCTTCTCCCTCCAAGATGGATAATGTTGCATCTCAGCTTCCCCCAGGCATTTTTTCCTACCAAACATCATGCCCAAGGAGGTGGGGGTCAGGCTTTCCAGGAGTGAATTTTTAGCTCTCATCTCAGTGCTCTTTTGCTCAGATTTTAGTGCTGTTCCTCAGCCAGGGCTTTGAGGACCTGAGCTATTCTGGCTTCTGCTCAGTGGTGCCTCGTGGAGTCAGTACTCCTCGTGGAATCAGTCCTTGTGCTTATTCAGTCCCTCAGCAGCCTGACCGTGCTAATGAAGCTAAATTTGTTGCAGATTACCTGCTCAGCCGGGCGCAGGCAGCGCTGGAGTCCACAGATGCCCTGGAGAATGGGCACGCGCAGTACGTGGCCTCCATGGCAGGTACCTGGGGCTGGGGACCGGTGGCATTGCTTGCATCTTGCTTTTATTTTTATACATCCAGCAGCCCCCAGCTGCTTCAGGGCCGTTGGCAAGCGTGCAATGCCCTGGTGATGGAGGGACATGGTGGGTGGAGTTGGTGGGTTCCCGTGTGCTCGTTCAGGGAGCAGCCGGCAAACTAGAGGGGTCAATGCCGACTTCTCCAAGCTTTTGTGCTGATCCTGGGGTGCCTTTGAGGGCGGGCTGCAGCTCCCAGGACATGGCACGGGGTGCCCTGGGTTGGCAGCACCTGACCGCATCCCCTTGCCAGCAGATGCTGCAGGGCTGGTGGGGGCTCTGGCCCTCTTCGCACACCTGACGGCTGACACCATCGTGAATGGCAGCGCCACATCCCACCTGGCTCCCACTGACCATGCCGACCGTGAGTGCTGGGCATGGAACACAGCAGGCGTTGGGTGGGATTTTTGGCTTATGAGGCTTCTTTTTTGGGGCGGCCATGCCAAAGCCCCTGCCACCAGGGGTTGGATATGGGACAGATCTTCCCTCGGGGCAGCACATGCTCCCCGTGCTCCTCTTCCCAACATTCTGTCCCGTCTGGTGCCCCTTCCTGGGTCAGGAACATCGCTTTGCTCCTGGAAACTGATTTATGGTCTTCTGCAACAGATTTTCCAGATGCCGCTGCTGCTTGGCATCATCTCTGTGGCTGAGGGGAGGAGGAAGAAGAGGGTGGGAGGGCTGGGAAGGAGGGACCTCTTGCCCAGCGAGGGGCCCAGCACCAACTCTCTCCCCAGGGTTGACAGAGACGTGCCGGGACTGCGGGCAGCGGAGCCTGAACTACCTGGGCAAGCTGAAGGACAAGCAGATGCTGGGGTGTGCTGAGCTGGGGGATGTGCGGCGGGCATTGCGGGGGGTCCTGCAGCTGGCCCAGGTAGGAGATGGAGCCCAGCGCACCCACCCACCTTCCCCGCCGTGGCTGCCAGGGTGGGTGATTTGTTGGCACTGGTATTTCCTAAAGGAAAAATCGAAGCAGGCAGTTAGTGCAGTAGGACGTTGCTTTCATTTGTTGAGGTGGGAGGTTTGCTCGCAGCCTCCTGGCTGCACCTTGGTGAACTTTTTTCATTTGTTTGTTTGTTTGTTTGTTAAAAATAATCAAACCCTGGCTTTCCCCATTGTCCAGAACTGCAATTGAACACGCTGGGTTGGAATGAGCACTTTGAGGTGCCTTGTCCCCCATACCCACAGGTTCTGGTGCTTTCCTTGAGCCATCTTAGCTTCTGAGCGCTGAGACCCTTCCTAGTGTTGCACAGAGACAGCCACCCTCAGATAACTGAAATCTCAGCCCAGCAATCCCTGCGGAATAAAGCTTCCCAGCTTTCAGATAATTCTTCTCGTGAAGCCCCCATTAGTCTTTTCTATTAAACTGCTCTTGATTCAAAGGCTGTCAGCTCTCCACACCCCTCTGGAGCCCTGCCCTGCCGAAACTGTTCCTGGGACTGAGTTTGTCACCTTGATTTGGGGCATTTCTTACCTTTGAGGTCCCTGTGCTCTGTTTGCTACAAGTTGGTGGCACATGTGCCTTCATCCTTGCAGTCTGCAGAATGCTGCTCCTGCAGCTTTATTTAAGGGTGGGGGGGAAGAAGTTAGATGCTCTGGTTTGGTGTTATTTCTTACAAGTATTCCCTTCTCTCCCTCTGCCTAAACCCCCCTGGCGACTCCTGCCTCCCCTGGCAGGAGCTGAGGCCCAAGAGCTTAGATATCAAGCAAGAAGAGCTGGGGGACATGGTTGAGAAGGAGATGGCCTCCACCTCAGCGGCGATTGAGGATGCTGTCAGGCGAATAGAGGTGAGACAAAGCTGCAGGACGGCCCATTCTGGTGCCTTCCCCACCCTGCTCACCCTTGCAGCAACGTGGTGTCCAACCCTTTTCCTCTTGTGTTTCCCAACAGGAGATGATGAGCCAGGCCAGAAACAAGAGCTCTGGTGTTAAGCTCGAAGTGAACGAGCGGTGAGTTGTGAGGGGCGGCATGCGACAGCCGCAGGCAGGTTTCTGTCCCGTGCCCATACCTGCCGTGCTGTGCTCTGCTCCAAAGCCCCACGTGCAACCCAGTGCTGCATCGTCCTGAGGCTGAGCGCGGAATTATCTTTCGAAGGGTGGACCTTCATCTTGCACATCTAAGCCAATTGTTCACAGCTGCATTGGGGGCTGCTTAGAAGTAACCTGCTGGCTGGCTGGTCTCCAAAAAAGACCCCTTTTCTAACTGAGGCCAAAGCCTGCTTCCCTGGACGTGCTGTCGGAGGATGCTGAACACTTTTCTCTTGTTTCCCTACAGGATTCTGAACTCCTGCACGGAGCTAATGAAGGTCAGTACTGCAGAAACCTATCAGGGGCATCAAAGACTGCACAAAACTGTAACTTCCCACCACCGGCAGCATCAGTCCTTCTCTATAAAATCCCCAGTAAACACCAAAACCTGTTTTTCTTCGTTCCAGGCTATTAGACTTCTTGTAATGACATCTACGAACCTACAGAAGGAGATAGTAGAAAGTGGCCGGGTAAGTCCTCCCCTACACTCGTCTCTCTGCACCAACATGAAATACAGGAGAATTTCCCACAATTTGCAGAAACACAGTGAATTTTGCACTTTTCCATGTTAGCGATACTCTGGCAGCCCCACCTGCTGGGGACAGGCTGCTCAGCACCATGCTCTCTGCACACTTCACTGTTGCTTTTGCAAAGCCCTGTCCATCTGAAGATGATGGCTTAAACGTGTGTGTTTTAAACCCAGCCCAAATCTGCAGGCTTGCAGCTCCAGTGCTAGTTTTCTTGATATGCGTTTAAGCAGGCCAGTAAGAGCAGCCTGAAGGGCATGGAAATGCTGCTAGTCCCTTGATTGATGGCTTTATATTTGAATTTATCTTGTTATATTTCATACGGATATTTTATACGGATTTGTGGATATGTATATTGTTGTATCGAGTTAATACAAGCCATAATATTCTCATAACAACAGGGGGCAGCAACAACTCAGGAGTTTTATGCCAAGAACTCACGCTGGACTGAAGGGCTGATCTCTGCCTCCAAGGCTGTGGGTTGGGGAGCCACGCAGCTCGTGTAGGTACCCCCGGGATCTGTCCCACAGCCGCTGCGGGAGGCTCCTGGCATGGCGTGGCTCCACGTCCTGCACCCGGAGCCAGCCCCTGCTTCTCCATCGCCCAATAACCCAAACCGCCCCACCGCTGAGTCTGCATGGATATTATTCCTAATTCCTTACAGATCATCGTAGCCTGGGTTGGACCGCATGGTCACTGAAGCAGGGATTGCCAGTTCCTCCCTGTTTGCAAAATGTGAAAGTTGCTGCAGTCAAATACTCTGTGTCCTGGTTCCTGCTCAGATGGTTGTGGATGAGGTGGTTGGGATGGAGGCAGGGTGCAGGAAACGTGGGGGCTTTTTCGGACAAAGCTTTAAAAATCTTATCCGCTTCATTACAGATACACAGTCCTGCCTCTTGATATTTTATACCCATCCAAAACTTCTGGGTCTGGGCGTTGAGTAATTGCTTTGTAAATGAGCTTTAAATAATTACAGGCAAAGCTGCTGGTTCAAGGTCTGATGCTGCTTTGTAAGGGTATAGCAGGAGATAAATAATCTAGACATGCTCCGTGGTGCATGGCAAGTATCTCTCATATGATCTCCCTTCTGACCTGTAACGCAGGGAGTCAGCAGACAGAGTTGTCCTGCATACGGGCAAATATGAAGAACTGATAGTCTGCTCCCATGAAATTGCTGCCAGCACGGCCCAGCTGGTGGCTGCCTCCAAGGTGGGTATCCCAGCGAGGTCATCTGCGTGTAGCTTTGTCACGTGAAGTCATTTTGTTCCCACAGTGTTGTCCCACAGATGGTTTTGGGCAGTGGTGCGCGGCCATCCTGCCAGCCCAGAGCAGGGAGGAGGGGAATCTCCGAGTATTTTCAAGTCAGTCTGTGATTTTAATCCCTGTGTCTTCACCTGCATTAATATTCCACACCTAGCAGGGCTTACCGCGGAAATGGAGATGTCTAAAACCTCCCGTCTTCCTCCTGTCAAGCTGATCATGTAAAGAAAATGTTAATAACTAACGAGAAACCCCAAATAAGCAACTGCAGCAGCCAGCATTAAGAATGGTGGATTTTGGTCCTTGCCACCTTTTGTGTGGGTGAAGGCGATGGGGAGAGGTTTCAAGGAGCAAACGGGGATGCAGTTTGCGGGGAGGAGGACCCATACGGCTTTTTACAGCGGATAGTTTTAAAATTAAGAGCCTGGTTAAAAGAAAAAAAAAAAAAAAAAAAAGCTCTGTCTTCACTGATGCTGCTTATCCGTGTGTGCTCAGTGAGAGCAGAGCTGGTTTAGTGCCCTGAGGCTGCAGGGCCTTGTGGGGTCACCTTGTCTGGCCGTGATGGGATCATCAAGATCCCAACATGTCCATCTGTCCATCCTTCCCACCCCCAGATTTTCACGCCCAAGGGCTGTTCTGACATGATGTCTCTAAGGCAGAACATGGCTGCCTGGGGCTGCCCTGGGGGGTCCCACAGCCATCCCCCTGTTCTTTGCAGGTGAAAGCCGACAAGAGTAGCAGGAACCTGGGCAGGCTCCAGGAGTGCTCACGCAATGTCAACGAGATGGCGGCCAACGTTGTGGCTTCCACCAAGTCGGGGCAGGAGCAGATTGAGGAGAAAGGTGAGGGTTTTGTGAAGAAAGGTGAGAAGGAACCACCCCATGGCTCTTTGTGGCCTTGTGAACACCCCGAGGTGGCTGGCCTCCTCCGCTTCGGTGTGTAGGGGCTGCGCTCAGTGAGGACCCTCTGTCTCCACAGACACCATGGACTTTTCAGGCATGTCCCTCATCAAGCTGAAGAAGGAAGAGATGGAAACACAGGTAGGGCCACGAAGGTGGCTCCAGTGCTGCCCACCCCGAGCCAGGCTGAGCTCCATGCAAGGGGGGGGATCCCTGCTGCCCCGCAGCGTGGCGCTGGGGACAGGAGGGACGCACCCCTGGGTGCTCAGGGTGGCTCTTTGGGTGCAGGTGAAGGTGCTGGAGCTGGAGAAGCGCCTGGAGGGTGAGAGGGTGCGCCTGGGCGAGCTGAGGAAGCAGCACTACGCCCTGGCCGGCACCTACGACGCGGTGGAGGACGACGGGGAGGCCAAGCCGGCGCCAGCCCCCCGGCGAGGCATCCTCAAGAAGCCACCCTTGGCTCAAAAACCCAGCCTGGGGGAGGTAGGGTCCCTGGGGGGTAAGGGTAGGGGGTGGGGGGGCGGTCACAGCAGTGGGGACTGATGGTTGGCTTTGTCCCCACTCTCGTTGCAGCCCCAGCGAGATGCCGGCCCGTGCCCACCTCACAGGGCCAACGTCTAGTGGGGGCCGCCGGCCTCCCCCAGACCACGTTGCCTTCGCGCTGGTGTGCCTTCGTGCGCGGGGCTCTCCTCACCGCCTGGCCTGGAAAACTGGATGTTTTTTATAAAAAAAAAAAATATTTTTTTTTTCCTCTTCATTTGATTTCTAGCTGTAGAGCAGGGGGGCTTCTCCCAGCTCCCCAGGCGGCAGGAGATGCCCTCTTCCTCCTGGCCTGCCAACAGGTTTAATTTAATTTGGGGTTTGTTTGGGTTAAATTAAAAAAAGAAAGAAACCAAAAACTTTTATCAGCACTAGAAGTTTTCAGTAAATGTAGCTTTCTACTGTACTGCTCAGACCCTTTCAAAGAACTGTGAACTGCTGGAGACCGCTGGGCTTTTCTTGCAACCCTTTTTTAAAATCCCCCTTTTTCAGCCTGAAGAATAATTTGACTTTCGGCGTGGGATCAGCCCTCGGCGGAGAGGGAGGCGGCAGCCTTCACTGGCACAAGGAGCGGGGCTTTTTGTAAGGGAAAAAGCAGTTACTGGCACACACTGGCAATAAGGATACAAACATATTTTTTTTTCCTTTTCTATTTTTTATTACTGCGGCAACGTCAAGGGATCAGTTGCGTTTATGTTTTATATTTAAGATAATTAGCAGAATTAAATCTAACCGTGGCCTATGGGAGCTGGGGGATAGAGAAGTCTGCATCAAGAAGGAATTACCAATGTGGAAAGACACGGGGGCAGAAGAAAAATGTTGTCAGCTGTATCTTCCCTTAGAGCTACTACCACGACGTAGATTATTAAAGAAGCAATATTTAAAAGAAATGTTGTGCCTGGTCAGCTCATCGGTGGGGAGGGGGCTGATGCCAGGGCTGGTTGAAGCAAGCTGGCCCTGAACTGGGGCAGAGAAAGGCAATGAAGTGCCTGGAAGGAATTGGATAAAGCGCAGGGGCAGGGTGGGGGGTGTCAGATGCCACTGTGTGGACCCACCACCCCTATCTATCTAGGTCTGTGTGTGCATAAACATATCTATAAATATATAGTCATGTGTCTCTAGATATATGTAGCTATCTGTATTTGTGTGAATGGCTCTGTGTGTGCCTACATATATATGGATGTATTTTTATATATATGCATGTTTGCATATTTCTGTATATATATATATACACACATTTATGCACATGTGTGTGTATAGGACATATTTATGCACCTCTGTTGGTACAGCTGTAGCACTAAGGCATGCCCAGCGTCAGCAGCTCACCAGGGCAGAGTAGCACATGATTTTCATGGCTGTCAGCGGCAGCCAGGGTGACTGGCAGCCTTACTGAAAATAAGTAGCTTAAATAAATAAAAAGCAATCCAGCCACAGCGGCGTGGGTGCAGGATCAATGCTGCTTTCCAGCCAGGGCAGCTGTTAACCTGCAGCCTTGCAGCTGCTCAGCAGGACCACTGGCACACGCCTGCGAGAAATGCAGATTTTTTTTACTCTATGATTAACTGGGAGTATCTGCAGGGCCAAATGTCACTGCACCTCATGGTGCAAGGTGGAGGTACCTGTGAAATGGTAAGACAAGCATTTGGAGCTCACCAAGAATGACCATGACAGGGTGAACACAGGTCCCTTAAGAAGGTATTTGTAAGGGTCCTTTTGGAAAAGTCTAGAATCAACATTGTCATCCAATCCATCATGACACCACTCCCCCCCAAAAAAAAACAATTACAATCAGATTTCACACAACCACAGACAAAACCATGACTTTTCATTCCTATCACATAACATTCCTATTATGTTATAGCCTATTGTTAAAGCAGTTCACTAGAATTACAGTTGCTGTATCTCAAGAAAACAAATTTCTAAGGCATTTTATTATGTTATATATCATATTTATATATTATTTTAGTTATGTAGCAATCTCGTGACAAGATTTCTGAGAGTACTTGTCACGAAACAGACTTTACACTTTTATGAACAACTACTACAGGCAGCATAGCAAGTGACAATTCTCATTTCCCAACCAATTCTACGTAGAAAGTGTGTTCCACATTAAAAGGCTTTGGTGTGGATACTGGTGTTACTGGGCAACACAAACAGCTGGTTTAACACTGCAAGTTACTTTGAGATCATCTCCAACCCAAAAATTTATGTTCTCCTTAGCCTTTCCATGAAGCTATGGAGAACCTCTTATCTACAGCAGTGGTGGAAGAGAGCTGAGAGAGGGTTACCCAGCCATGTCCTTCGGGTGACTGCTGTCACATCAAGGACAATGTCTTATCAGGATCCAGCAGTGACTGCTGAGTTTCATTTCTTTGAGAAACCTTTTCTCTCGGTACAAGGAAGCACTTTCTGCAATAGCTTCCGATCTATTTATAGACGGTGATGAACATGCATTTGCTGGGAGACTGACATCACCCTAACCACTCACAATGTTACATTTCGTAATGGAAATATTGATCAATCAAGAATGCTAACTTTTAAAATCTCCCTACCGTCAGTCTAGCCACAGCTATATTTAAAGAATTCAAAAATAAAGTAAAATGCAGCTTTAAGAATGATGCTATGGGTAAATGTAAATTATTTAACACCACTGCTGTTTCACTATGACTGACTTAAATGGATACTTTGTCAGAGGCTGCCAGTAAAATACCCAGGCCAGCACATACAAAATCTCAAAAATCATCAGCAAAACCAAAATCTCCACAGGCCACTTAAAAGTGTAATCTATGTGCTAGAGTAATTTTTATATCAAAATCAAGCTTACTGTCCAGTCTAAGATTTTCTTGACTCCTATACTTTTTGAAAGTATTTGCTATTTGTAGCAGACAAAAAAAACCAATCACAACTGTAAACTGTATGCAAAGGTTTATTTTGAGACTCCATCAAGACATCCTGCTGAACAGGATCCAATTTGCTAATGACTTTTAAATACCATTATTCTATCTGCAGAGAGAGGATGTTTAACTTGATGTGCTAAGGAGAACAAATTTTACGCAGTACCCATGACAAAAGCAATGGAAAATAACCAATAAAAAGTTGTGAAATGCTGCATTGTGCTCCCTTCCACCAAGGTTAGTACAGTCCAATTTGTTTTTCTTCAAGCAGCTTTCAAACAGCCGGTTATCAAAGCCCTCCCTTCCCCACCCTTTGGCTCCCTCAGCAGCCAAATCGCCACTTAACCACAAATTAGTTAGAACACGAGCACACAAAGCAGCTGAAGTTCAGCAACAGCATTGCTACAGAGAGCAAAGTTTACAAAACACAAGCGTCTTAGATCAAAAAAGCCCACTGAAATCAAGCATACAAACAGAAAAGCTGCTGTCCTGTGCTCTAGGAAGTCAGGTAAAAAAAGCTTCTGTAAAAGAACATTGAAGAACCCTTAATTAAAGCCATGAGCAGCTGCCACCCATTTGCAAGGCAGGTTTTTTCCCTTCGGTGCCTAACCTGCCAGTAGCAATGACTAAGGCACAAGTTCCATGCATCTGGGCAGCACTATTTTTAGTGACAGTATTTCCTGAATGACCCAATCAGAGAAATGACTCAGGAAAGAGAAATATCAGCGAATACAGTAATTTCATAAATGCCTCACAGGTATGCAAGTTTAAATCAAAACAGAAAAATACAAAGACGGTCTGTATTCCACTTACAAACCATCTATTGCGTCTGGTACCATCAGACAATTAATACACGCACCAACCCAAAGGACATTAGTACATCTCCACGTTTCTCCACCATCAGCATTTTCTCCTCAACCAGGCAGTCTCATTCCAGTGCCAAAAACTGCAGCCACCTTGTCACCTCCCGTCTTCTACGGGATACAGCCAGCTTCTTTCAAAACTAATGAACCCCTCAGAAACTGGTCCATCCTGACCAGTGGTTGCTTGAATCATGTGTAACTTTAAGGGCACATAGCAAGGTATGGAATTAGCTTATGTGGTGAAACATCTTTAGCTTTGAAGGAAAAACTAATTCCTACTCATCATCTGCGAAAGTGAAGAAAAAGGACCCTTGAACAGGTTGGAGATAATAAGTATTATTAAAAGATAGCCTTTTGCTTACGGCAGGATCCAGGGTTCAGGCATGCGCTAGCAAGTCTTCCAGCCTCAGCAGTATGTGATTTGTCCTGTAGGTCAGGAGAAAAACAGGGATTTGGCTCCAGGCGAGGCTGAGAGCCCACCACAGGCTGCCCAGGGACAGCCTGCTCTAGGGACAAGGTACCAGCTGGCGCACCAGAGCCTCAATAAGGCTTCTCCAACACCTGAGACAAAGTATCTCTCAACTCAAAGCAAGATGTGCCTTGTTTCTAAAGACAAAGTCTCGGAGAGGTCAACAGACATACCTGTAAAAGACTTGTATCAGGGTTCATATACAACCAGAAGACGACTCAAATTACAGTAACAAGTGCTACTGAAGGATCTGCGGAGGCTTGGATGGCCTCTGAAGACAGCTTCTTCAGAGAAAGGGACAAGCGAAGATGACGTGTCACTGACTCACCACTCACCTTTTTTGTTACTTTGCTTTTTTATTTGTTTCCCATTACACAACTGCCACATGAGTCCCCTACCAAGCAGGGTCTGGCCATAACGGGTTCTCTCTCCTTTGCACAGGGAATGATCCCACCCAGAACGATCTCCTGGTGCACGGGAGCCACAGGAACGGGCCCTCCAAACCCCACTTTTAGAATAGGTGCTTGCAGAAGGTGCACACAAAACTTCAAGCTGCAAAACACAGGCGTTGCTGCAAATTCTGAGAAGAGCCAAGTTAAGGAGCAGCAGGTTTTACATAACACCGTCTCCTTCCCTCGCCCACCTGCACTGAGTCAGCACAGCAAGTTTTCCTCGTCTGTACTTTCCTATTTCTGCATCAACAGAAGGTTATCAAATCTCTGCAGCCACCGCAAACAGAATGTATCAAGAAACAACTGAAAAATGGATTTTCTTCCACATACTATCAGTGCTTCTGCAGTGGGACTTGTATTTCACATTGCTATTAAAGTGTTATAGATAGAAAATTACATCAGGTCTTTTCTGCCCTCTGACTCATATTCCTAAATAACTTTGGTTGACTCATTTCTCCTAACTCATCTTGGCTGAAATCGAAGTTTTTCCTTTTAACAAATGAAAGTGGCTTTCCCCCTTCCTTCAGCTTTTCCAGGGGAAAATCCTGAATGCTTCCACTATTCCAGCCAATTGTAGGAAAGCAAAACAAAAGCGAAAGGATTCACCTGGCAAGACAGCCCACCCACCTCGATGCCACGATTACAATGTGCAGGGTCTGCTCTGAGCACACCTACCCTGTATCAGCTACATTCTCCAGTCACCAAAAGCATCGCCAACAGATTCCCCATGAATAAAAATAGTTATCTTCTCGCAAATTTATGTTTTACGATCACCTACAGCATTTTATGTTGCCACATAAAACCCCACCATTAGTACGGAAAAACAGTAACACAGCTCCACCATAATTAAATGAAGCCACAACGGGGACACAACACCAAGAGAGATATGCTATTTTATTTAAAATCAGACCACAGTAGATTACAGAAAGACTTATGCAAACAAATCCACTGTATGTTTCACAACTTGCTAGGCATATAAAATTGCCCCTTTATTAGACTGTCCAGGATTACACAGAGGAACCATTCAGGTGCAGGACAACTCTACCTCCTCTGAACTCAACATTTGCCAAGTAGCTCTATATTCAGGCTAAAGGAATTGTCGGTTTGAGCTCTGTATCTAAATCATTATTCCAGTATGAGAGGGCAGAGAAGTCCCCAAAGAGGTCAAGCCTGAGGTTGAAGAAGTTGGGGCACTAAACATAACGGTTACCCATGACAGGACTGTGCCCAGGACCACCTCCTGGCATCACACGAAAGCTTATCTTCTATATAGTCCCTCCAGGGTCACTGGTGGAAAGGTGACCTGTGTGGATCAGCTGGGCTAGAACAACCAACTCTGCTTCCTCTAGGAGACAGCACTGAAGTGCAGTGAAACTCATCCTTGACTTATACTGCTCCATGCTGATCATCAAACCAACCACCTAACCACATACAACTGAGTTAGTCATAACTTACAAAACCGTGTACAAAAGACTGGCAAAAGTAACGCCATCCAAAGAGAGCATTTTCAATGCTACCAACACTCTAAAAGCCATGTTACACATCATATTTAAAAGATTTTTCTCCGCTCCAATTGCTTTGGGAAAGTATATGCTATTTGCAGCAGACATTAAAAATCCTCAAGACAACGTTATAATATATATATTTTGGCAAGCATACTTAGCCACCCCCTCTCAAGTCTCAGCTTGCCTATGGCATTTTAATCTCACTATCTTATAAACAGTGCAAATTAGTACGATTCTAAACATCCTAGCCATAGCAGAATTCATTTATTAGCTATAACAGAACAGGAGAAGCTGCTGAAGGGCAACAGGTTGAAAGCACTGACACACCTCTTGCCCAACTTGTTCAGGTTAGTGTTTTGTAAAGTTTGTTTCTGAAAGGATGTAAACAGCTTTCCACAGTCATCTTTCTCCTTTACACTTAAACATTACCAGCAGTCAAGAATGTATTTACAATTTGTGCGCACACACACACGATTAATGGCAAAACGTTTTCCATGAGCAGCTGGATTTCAGTTATGAGATTGCTATAACTGAAACATCATATTAGTTACATCATCTATGTTCAAACTTCTCCATCAGTGAAGGCAACTATAAGCTTACAAATAGCAGATACAGCCTTTGTTTTTTCTGAAGTATGAGGGTGATTTTTTTTTTCCTAAAACAAAGTGCTCTTGAAGAGCCCTTAGAGTTAAGCAATGGCCATTCAAATGATAAAAATGCTAATATCCTAGTATTAACAATCACAAGTAGTGATCCTAAGGCACATCAGCCACATGCATATGCAATAATGCATTGTTTTGCTTTCAGACAGAAAAATTGCATTAGCTTTGTCTGTATTTAGTTTGCACAAGAGTTTGTTTCTACATAAAGTATCCCTGAAAGGTCATGTTATCACAAAAGTTACCAAAAGACAGAAAATTTAACAAGTAGTAAAAATATTTTTGGACTATGAATACCAATAAAGTTAGATACATAAAATGCAGTGCAAATTCACAATACACTTATCTATCACCTCCATCACTTCTGAGGATTTGCAACCCTCGGAAAAAAAGTTGGCACTTGATAAGTGTAAAATATACCTGGTTGTTTTTATTAAACATTAGCAAAACTGATTTGAGAGTGTTTTAGAGTTTTTGTGTAGCAGGCTCAAAGTACAAATTTCTGTACTCAGTCACCAACCTCTGTACTCTGGTAGCCCCCAACCACTTTAATTCTTTCTAGGACACAAATCATTTCTACAGCAGACTTATGTTTAGCATTCAGGTACAACAGCTGCCATCCAAATACCAGCACTAACAGCACAGCAAAATTACTTTGAAACTAATAATTAACCATGCTTATACAAAGCTTCAGTGAGAAAATAATACCAAGAAAAGATATTACACTATTAAAAAAAAAAACCATCCTGTACCATCACTAGATTACAGAAAAAACACACTTTGCAAACAAATCCAATGCACATTGCTTCACAAAATACCCCATCTATAGAAACTTTCCAGACTTACACAGGGAGATTGGTTCAGACACCAGTAACGCTGACCAACCTTCTGCCCTTTGTCTTCAGAAGGCAAAACAAGCCAAATAACTCTATTTTCAGAATAGAGAGCTTCCTGTTACGAGCATAATTTGAGATTAGTATTTGCTAGCAACCATCACACTCCAGAGGAAATGATTAAGGGACAGTCAAGGGCCTTACGTAAACATAAAAATAAATATTCTATTCTGACTGATGCTGTTTGTAGTACAGACTTCCAAACAATGCAGTGCATTCCAGGACAATGATATGAAAATGTTTTGAAATAATGCAGGGGCTATGACAGATTCTGGACTGATCAATAATAAATTGATGGACACATTCTGCTCAAGCAAAAATTGTTAAGATTTGCCTCCCCCAATGCTAGGTTAAAACACCAGCACGTGTCTGCACCTTCGGCCTCAAGAATCATACTAAGAATGAAGTCTGAGCTCCCCTAAAAAGCCTCCCGCTCCAGTGGCATAAGTCAATAATGGATTATGTAAGATGCAAACAGCCACCCTGGAGCTGAAAAAGCTTTTCTGTTTTGCCTGCTTGCAGAGAAATGTTAACTGCAAATTCCACAAAGATACGCATGCCAAAAACTGCAAAACTAAAGGAAATGGGGAAGTTAAAAATAGTTCTGCCAAGCAAGAGATTGAGTTTGAGGCATAAAATGAAATTGTGGAGCTTCAAGTGGGCAATTACATGATGTGAAAACCCCAGTATTTGATTAAGAAAATACCCTGGCTAGATTCCTTGAATCACATGATATCAAAAGCTAAGCACCTGTGTAAAAAAAAAACCAAAAAGAGACTTCTGTATCCAAGGTGTGGAAAAGGAAAAAAACCCAAACTGTAAGAAAGAATCTTAATAGGCAAGAAAATAAAAATGCCTGGTAGTTTCTATAAAACTCTAAACTGGCTCTATAAACAGTTTAGTTTAATTTCAAGAGACCAGGACTTTCAGGGTATCAAGCTATTTAGGAGTGGAAAGAGTGTATACTTTTATTACGAAAAGTCCGTGGAAACAACTGAAATGTAGAAATGAAACTCTTGTAACTTTTACTGTCTAAAAACCATACAACATTTTCTGACAAGAGTTTCAGCTCAGCTAGCTCTGAAAATGTTGTGCACCTGGCCACGAATGCCATTGTCTGGGCATGCTGTAAAGGATGCTGATGCCGTCCATTGCAACCTTTGCCCAGTATTCAAATATGGTTGTTACTACCCTACCACCGGCACCAATAGAGAATTCTTTAGAGACACAAATAGTTCCCCGTTTGCCACACACACATCCAGCTGCGATGGGAATACATCAAAACAGACAAGGATGCTGATTTGCCATCACTAAAGAATTCGGTCTGATTCAATTTTTAATGTCAGGAAATCCACTGTACGTTGTTTCACAATTTGATGGATTTACAAAATCTAGACCCTATCACCTTCCTAGAAAAACCTTGTTGTCACTGATATTTGAAAACAAAAATAATCACATTTACCAAACACAATGGCAAACCTCTGTGCCACAGCCCGAATTTTGTACTCTGTTGTGCAAAAAACAGAGGCTTTCCATTGCCTACATTAAGTCTCTGATGGGGAGAGAAAGGAAACAGAAGCACCAATACATGTTAGGCGCACCAAAATATTCACTGGAGGATAAAGCCAGGATGTGGTGGAAGGCGAGGTGGTCTTTGGGGAAGAGCTGGAGGATACTGTGGTACAAACTGAGATGAGTATCCTGGCTGTGGCATTTGACTTGCAGACTGAACTCCCGGTCGAGGTGGGAGAGGAGGATACGGAGCACCTGGATAAGAAAGAGCTGGTCCTGAACTCATGGCTGCAGTAAACGGAGTAGGAAAGCGTCCTGCTGGGACTGAAGAAGGTGGAGGGGGTGGTATTCGTCGGGGCACGACTGAAGGAGGAGTGTTTGCATCTGAAGTGTAGGAATCTTGAGGTGCTGGTGTTGTCTCAGGTGCTCTCAGCTGAGCCTGTGGCTGAACCTGTGGAAGTCTCTGTCCCTTCAGCACCATTTCTTGGAGCTTCTCAATCTTTACGCGTCGCAGGTGAGCCAGTTTACGCTTGCTCTGGTACTCGTCAATGAAGGAATCCAGTGGTATTTCACCATCAAGAAATTTTTCTGCCATATTCTGTCAAATATGGAACAATCTCTTAGAAAATGGCATACTGCAAGAGAATCTAAATGGCTTATATCCTAAAAATAGCATAATTTTGCCTGTGATTTTCCGGCTTGCATACGGAAGATGACTGGCATGCTAAGAATTCTGAGCAGCATTTTGAGTTAGTTATTACTCAGAAGCACTGGGAGTTAAATATCATTTTTGCTTAAATTTATACTGAAAAAAACAGCAGTAAGAACATCTGAGTCCAGCTCTGAACATTCCCCTGATCGTCAGAGATGGGAACAAATGAAGTTTAACAGCTTTCCAGATTGCCAGCTAAGCTGAATTACAGCTCAGTACTGCTTGCAGTGCCAACACTGAGAACTCTGCAAGGCTCAGTAGAGGCAGATTATTGCTAAGCCAGGTTTAATACTCACGCTTACTTGTGGCTGTGGGTAAATGGTGTTTAATAATTAAGAGAGATGACCATACATATAATCACAAAATTCAACCTGTCCTGGGAATGTCTTTTTGTGATCACAACTCAAGGCCAATAAGCAGATTTTTTCCCTTGATACAGTTATAGAAAATGTCCTAGAGGGAAATCAGCAAACAAAACCAAACATCTCCATTATTCTGAAAACAGACCAACCCATCAAGCACTGGTATGACAGTGAGTGGTGACCACTGGCACCTAGACAGATATGTTGACATCATAGTGGAATATTTCACTAGAAATGCTGGGAGAAAAAACAGCGCAGGCAGTTTTTCATTAGGTTACTAATTAACATTTGTAATGGATTCATACGTATACCAGGCAAACACCATTAAAAAAAAATAATTCCACATTTGTGCACTGTGAGTTTGAAGGCAATGGCAAGGAACTGAAAGGATTTGGCTTTCTTTTCTGAAAAAGAGCATCTTCTCTCAAACTTCAAAGATGTTAAGAGCAAAAAATCACTCAGATAAAAAAAAATGAAACCAAATGGCTGTTCATTGAAGTTCGCAGCAAAGACCAGATATATTCTTAAAAATATTCCTTTAATCTATTACATGTTCAACACTGCACTGCAGCTATGTACACGGGAAGTCTTTGGTAAAGAGTGTAAGTGCCAAAATTGAAGTGTACTATGATTACCTCCGTGTCTTCCTCAATTTTAGCCCCCTCTGTCTGAAGCAGCGCTAGCAGTGTCTCCAGTGAAGCATTACTGGATTGTCTGTCTGTAATGGCATGAAAAGAACAGTAAATGACAGCCAGCTGTAAGTGACTTTAACTGAAGCTACACAAAAAATACTACAGCAAGCACAAAAATTTCTTAAGGCACGTATGTACAACTAGCATACTCCATTGATCTAGACAGGATGATCTACAGTAAGAAAATATATTAAGCAGTTCAGGAATATTGCCAGCGTGCTAAAAGCTGAAATTTAATTACAATGATGTATTTATAATACTGAAAGACAAAGCATTTCAGCAAGTGCAGTATCAGATGTACAGTACTGCATGATTCAGTATGAAATCAGAAATTTAAACGCAATAGTCTGTTTATGATTAACCACTGAAAATGGAAATTATGTTTTGGTTTTTAGCAAGGTAAATGAATGTGATCATTTAGAGAAGAGTAGGTCAACAACAGGTAGGTAACCACACAGTAACAGAAAGAACCCACCGTATCTGTTACTAGGTCTAACAGACATTTATTCATTAGAATAAGTATCATAACTATAGAATAAGAACAGGTACTAAACCATTAGAAGAACGATCTACTTCAGAACTACACTAAAACGAAATGTCATTTTGTACACTAATTCACACAGCTAACATGAGACACCAAAACCCATGCAACAGATTTACATTCACTTAGGAAACAGCAAATTGTAACTGTCAACAGAAAATGTTACCTAGTTTTGTTTTCTTTATCTGGTATGCTTCAAAAAGAACTTGCAGCTCTCTATATTTTTCAGTCAAATTTGATTTCAAAGATTCCAACTTTGGCTGGTACAAAAGATTGCCTTCTGCCAGACTGCGGTTGCTGGCAAGAGTCATGTCCTTGATGTGTTGAACATTCTGGGCCTTGGGAAAGAAGAAAAAAAAAAAAAGTAAAATAAGTGAAATGACAGTGAAAATATTAAGCAAGATGAACAGTTATTTAGACCATATGAAAATGTCAAAACTTCTAAATAAACAACAAAAGTAAGCTCTCTGTAAGAATTAGCACTATGGTAATGGACCTGCAGCTAGTAACAATACTTTTGGAGTTTTTATGAACAGTGGGAATGTCTACTGTGCTGGTGGGTATGGTCAGCTTCAGCTGAGCTCGTTTCCCCATGATCTCTATTTTCTGCTACACAAAATCCTTTCTCACAACCTGTATTTTTACTGCTCTACTAATACGCTATTTTACTAGTGTATAATCTAGAAGGAATAAGGTCTATGCTGCAAACAGCATGCTGAAATAATCTAAAATGACAACAGATTATTGCAGCTCATGAGGGAAAGACTTTCAGAAGAATTGCACTGAGAATAAGGATCTCTTCTTTTAGTTTCGAGCACCTGCGAATGAATCACTTTCTAAACAGGAATTAATACTGACCTGAAGTCACTTTCCTGCACGTTCTTCCCCACATGCTGCACAGAGCTCATGAAACCATTTCCTTCTCCAAGCTGGAAATTATAATTACTTGAAGATTTTGTGATGTGGGTGAGGACTCCTAAGAATCCCTCTCCTTTGAGCCGGGGCAGAGGTGCCTGTGAATGCTCCTACTGGCAGAATAGCTTTTGTCCGACCAGAACTGGGTCACTGCTGCACCCAACTGCCTGCAAGAGGCAGATTGCGGGGCACAGCAGCAGTTACTGTGTAGGAACCAGCCTCTGGGCATTCAGGAATTCCTGCTAAGTGGCAGAGGAGTGCAGTTTATGTCACCCAAGCTTCTTCTAATTCTTGTCGCAAATTTACGTGAAGTCTGACCTGCTGGCTGTCACAGCTTTGTGAGATCAGATTTTTGCATTCACGCCCTGCTACCTGAAGGTGCTTTGTATGAATTTTTACTCATTATTTAACATACAGATGCTTCTTCATCCCCACCTCACACACTACCCTTACCATTCACCCATGATGAGCACTGACAGATAACGCAACAGTTGTTCTTAAAAAAATAACATCTTCGAATCCCAGCAGTAAGATGCAATAAGACTGCAGGAGAATGTCATCCCTTATTAAAATGCAAAACCCAAGGACTGCATCATTACTGTTTCTTCTCCAGAATATTCTTCTCCAATTATGTTAAATCAATCCTGGATCAATGCCAAAAGCTTGATTTCCATTTTAGTCCTCCTGCTTAACACACCCTAGCCTGAAGACACTGTTCCTAAAGAACAAATGACAATTCTCACAAAACCATGATACAGCAAGATTCTAAGTTTGCTCATACACACACACGCATGTGATTTTATCAAGACAGTCTTCACGAGCTTTGGGAAAGCTGAGCATTTGGGGAAGTCCACCCTGGCTGTCACATTAAATTCATTAAAATATTCAGACATCAAAAGGGAAAAAACCCAAAACCAAGGGATCTGATTTCAAGATTTTCAGTCTGAATCAACAAGTGGGATAGTTTTCCCATGGCACAACAGCCTGATTCGATTAAGCTGACTTCAAAAATCAACGAAACATTTGGTACGCTTTTTGTCACCGCCTACCTTAACATGCCCCTTCCAGCCCGTATCATCCCTGTTTAGCCAGAACAGACCTTTTTTACGGACAGTTGCACTGAATCCAGTGCAAACACAGAGTACAGGGCTTTCTTCCTTTCCCACTCACGGGTGGATATGGGAGAGCCACACCTCAAAAACAGGAAAAGACAAAACCCAAACGAGCTATTTAAAAGCCCCAGAAAAGGACAGGATCAGAATTCAGGTGTTCTTGGCAGTCTGAGCACAAAACTGGGTGCATCTGGTAAAAATATTTTCCAAGGGTAGTAACAGTGTCTTTGAAAGAGATTACTTCATTCTGAAATATTTATACACTAATACGCTAAATTCAAAATTGGTTCAAGGTTAAACACATCTTTGTCCCCAGCTATTTGCTCTTCAAATACCAAAGTTTTACTCTCCTTCACCCTGTTCTTGCTAAAACAATTTAAAAAAATCAAGTCAAGGATAAAGCTGAATCCTAAATCCTGTATCAATCAAAATAAAATTCTATTCCAAACTGTGCAAATCAGAGAAACTGTACTTGCAAGACTGTTTTGTCTTCAAGATTTTCACATCAAGCCTAAACAAGCTTCCAGCCCTGTGCCTGTGTTCAACTTGAATCCTTTCCAAGAACAAAAAGAAAATCCTCTCTTCTCACTTTTGAATCCAATGCAAAATCATTTAAACTGGTTCCTTCCATTTGATTCTTCTCATATGATCCAAAGCTGTTAAGAATGTTGCTTTCAGAAAGCCTAAGTCCCCCTATTTCACATTTTTTCTCCCCCAACAATTAACGGAACTAAAATACACAGGATTTAACAGCTTAATTACTGGCATCCAGCTTCTTACTGAATCACCTGCCATCACCACAAGCTTTGTTAACTAGCTGTCTTCTGAACTGCCAGCCAAAGAAGATTGTGTGCAAAAAGATTCGTGGTTTCTGATGCCTCTCCTCTTTCACCATTTTAATGAGCAAACTCCCTCCTTCAAGCGACTTCAATTTGACCTGGTGATTGTATTTTCACTGCTTGTAAGGCTGATATTCTCATTTCAAAGCAGTTGCGCAGTCACTCTAGGAAGACCAGTTTTATGAGTGAACTTTGATCTTTCTCCAGGATGAAGAACGCGTACATTTCCTCTAGAGAGCAAAAAGCCAGGGGACAGGACACACAAACTTTTCAAGAGCACAAATCCCAGGAAAAGGAACCTTTTACTGAGATCATATATAATAAAGAGGAGAAGCAAGAACTCCAGGTAAACAGATGGAATAACAGAAAAAGCTTCCTTAAGTCAGATGAAGCTTTTGTGGTGTTTTTAAATGCCATTTTTAAATAACTTTCTTGCCTCAAGTATCATAATGTCTCTCAACAGGACTAGGGAGGGGAAGTAGGAAGCAAATGCATAACTTTCTACAATCATTTTCTGAATAACTTTACTTTTACATCATTTCAAATGTGGAAAGATGAATCAATATTAGCATGACATGTGTGCCTGATTCGTAAAAATAAGAAAAAGAGATCAGTATCATGAACTACCTACATCTAATGCTGAGTGACATCCTTTCCCGTCCTTAGCATCTGATATCTAGCAAGTATGGACTAATCTAAACTTAAGCAAAAGCTTTAAAAATACTTCTTTTAATACTGAAAAAAGTTATCGTGATCGCACTTCAAGTTATAGTGCCTGAAATAACCAAGATTTAGTGACTCAACTTTTTCCATGTTATAGCACTTCTAAGAAGGGCACATTTCTTCTACAGAAGTTGAAAAAACACGATTGACACTTGAATTGACCAATAAATGTCACTTGTGAAGTCTTCACTTCCAGCATTAGTCTATGCCGAATTTCTTTAAAAAAAGGACACTTGAAGAGATGAGAAACTGAAATTGAATCTTACTCAAACCCATGAGAAGAATCAGTTCCTCAAATACAAACTAAACGCAGGAATCACGTTTAATGAAACTTGAGCTGGTGAAGATCCATCCACCTGTTCAGGACATTTAAGTGCTTCATGTATCTGAAAAAGGTTTGAAGTCTACAGAATGAGTGAATTCTATTTCACAATAAACAGAACAGATATAATCCCAAAGCAACGCAGCTTGAATACAGTCACGATTTTACAAACCAGAATAATTTCTGGCACTGATGTTAAGGTCCACATAATACACTTCTACAGCTGCTCCATTGCACTTGGAAGTTCATTCAATTAATCAGAAAAGCAAACACTGTGAAGTTAGCCTAAAAAGCCCTACAGAAAAACCTTTCAAAAAACATTGACTAATTTAAAGCAAAAAAAAAAGTTACAAAATCATCCAAGGGTCAAAGACACAGTACAGCATGACGAGTCTATTAAGATTACCAATGCAGCACAAAGCATGCTTTCAGCATCCATTCACAGCTTTCCACAAACGCAAGACAACATCCAAGAAAGGAATAAATGCAACAGAAGTGATTTTATTGTCAGATGTGTTATGCGACAAAAATGTGTATTAGCAGGGAAGTGCCACCGCATCAGATGTTCACCTGCCTACTGGAAGTGCAATGACAAAAAGTTAAGAGACAGAAGCAAACAGCATGCGACGAGCAGAACTGCCAACAAGACTATTGAGGTCATGAACACTTCAACAAGCAGGAAACATTAATCTGAAAACAGATGAGAAATACCAGTCAGAATCACAAGACATAATGAGACACGACAATATTAAAGAGAACATAAGCTTTTTTTTTTTTTTTTTCTTTTAAACTGCTAAGCTCTCGCTATGCATTCTGATCGGGACAAACGAGGCAACAATACTGAGCTGCTTATAAAGGGATTTGAATGGCAGGAGGACTGCTCACCACGGAGTTGACACTCAAACCAAATTGTGCCAAGAAAATGAAGCCATGGACACACAGAAGTTATTACAGACAAGAATCGTGCTTTATGCAGCACTTCAGAACTTAAGATACTTAAAAGTGGGTTTAACAGAAATAAATTTAATCATTTTACTCAAGGATTTATTTAATAAGCACTTTTAAGAACAGGCAGCAAGAACTGCTTTGGGAATTGAGATTCTACTACTTTTATCAGCTACAGCTTCATTTCATCCGACTTTCAAAAAAGGAAGAAAAATGCTGGATAAAATTAAACCAGAAGCTAGTGCTAGCTTAGCAGCATTTCCACTGTTTATCATTTACTCCACAATAATGGTTTGCAGCAAGAGTTATTTGCGCAAAATGTCTGAGAAGCGTCACTCCTGTTCATGCAAAAGCACATCCCCAGAACTGCCTCCTGAGATGCAGTCTGAGTGACTGAAATCCCAACTACCCACAAAGTCCATCACAAGCTGCTATAATTATAAGCTTGCTTTGGCAAGCACCATGGCAAGTAGTCTCTCAGTACTTTCAAGAAAAAGTCTCTTAAGGAGCTATAAATAAAAAGAAGTTTTATGTGGCACCGTTTTAATTGCTTTATACATAGCGTACATCCATGTTAGTTTTAGGTTTCTCTGGTTTTGCTCTAGCCTTTAGCATTCCCGCATTTTCTCTTTCACTTACACATAACTTGCAAATTAGGAATAAAATATGCAGTCACACTGCAGAAGTATAACGACACACATTTGGAGTGTCAAATTAACCCCTGAAACAGGAGCTGACAGGTGCAGAGTGGGAGAATAGAGACTCCTTTTACAGAAGCAGATTTAAGAGTGCTTTTCATCAAGTACTGGTGAATGATAATACACCCTCTCTAACAACATCTGTTCGGTAATAAATAATAATACATATTGCAAAGTAATTAGATTTGCTAAATTTAGGTCTTCTGATTACATAAGTATTAGATTTATAAATGACAAAGGTTGAAAGGTAAGCTGCAATTCCTGAACGTTTACTGCAGAGGGAAGAGACACCCAGAACTGCAATTTGCACTCATCAGATACAAGCAGGTTACTCATTTGATGCTTAGCTGGATAGGGAAAAAAACCTACAGTTGTCACCAAGTCTAATGCCTACCTTTGTAACTAAATTTCATGTTTGGCAGACAAGAACATAACCACTTGCACAATGTGGTTTTAGGACAGGAGTGGGAATCCAAGAAAACTGGGCATGCATTCACAGTGTTTTAACTTGGACTTCCTGCACTGCCCGATCTTTTCAATTGGCTTTTGAGAAAAGGACAAGGCTCGAAAGCCTCTTCTGTGCATGCCAGTGTACTCCAAAATCCTGGAATGAGAGGAAGGCAATACATTTCTGACTTCTTGATTTCATATAATTAAGGTCTTGAACAGCAAATAATTTTTGGCAGTAGAACCTTAGCGGTCAGTAACACAATGTTGCACTGTTACTAAAGTGATGTTCCAGTACATAAAAAGAAAACTCATTTTCACAGACGAAATTCATTGAGCTACTACCAGTGTCGGGTCACAAGTTCTCTCATCTGTGCTGCTTAGAGTTATCACACCAAGATTGACTTTTACAAACAACGTACTTTTATTTCATGAAGATGAATACTGTAGATGTACTACAGAGATTAACCTCAAAGGATAATTAAAAAAACCCTCCTCAATTTTAAAAGACTGGGAGTACCAGACAACTGGCTTCCTTCCTCTTTCTATCAGACAAGACGTTGTTCAAGCGCTAAAAGCCCAGAGGCTTTGAAAACAACCTTACGGACAAAAAGCAGTATCTGAGCTCTTTGACGGCACTGTCACCACTGTCACATACCTGGGGATACAGTGTGAAGGACACTGTATATGCCCATTACCCCAGAAAAATATGAACATGCACGTGAGCACATACAGAGAGAGATATATACACATCCACCCATGGCCATAGTGACATATACAAATCCTGCCCCAATGCCGCACAGGAATACATTCCCTTTAAGGCTGGAAGGTGCCTATTTTTAGCTATTAGCAAGGAAGCCAAGTTGTTTTCCAAATCCTCCTCTTTGTGAACAAAACATTGGGTTTTGAGCTGGGTTTCCCTTGCAACAAGGGGAACAAAGGTTTTTTTGATTATGGAATCATCAGCTTTAGCCAACTTTACAACTGAAAATACAAGTGACCTCTGAGAAGTGACTCAGGAATCGTGATGTAGTTGGCATACCACAACAATAGTACAAATGTAAGGACTTTGGAATAACCTAGATACGTACGGACTGACGACAGAAGACCTACAGAAGGAGCACGGAAGTCACCATGGTTCCTCCTTAAGGTTCAGGATTTCCCTCTCTCCCTCTCTTCCTGCCACATGCTTCAGAGCCAAAAATCGGGTCCCGGTAGCACAAACTCAAGCAGTAAACAATTCAGCGAAGGCAAAAACCCAACGAGGAAGAAGTATTCAAGCATGGCCAATTCCTTCCAAGGTGGGTAAATGCATTTCTAGTCAAACAGACTCTAGTAAAAGCCTCCACACGCAATAAAAGAGGATTATACCAGACAGTAGCATAGCCGTATTTCCACACAGCTTGAATACCTTCAAACCTAGCCACACTTTCCAAATACCACAAAATACTCCCTCAGGCCCAGAGAACTTTACTCTACAATTTAAAAGCCTTCTGTTGCCAACTAAAGAGGAAAACCGGAGGGTCAAATTGAGAATATGGTCTAGCTCTGCAGTGAGAGAGAATCTTTTCTACTAAGGTCATGAGGTTTTCTGTCACTTCTGACCTACAGTCTTAAACACGTATTGGCAAATAAGTAATAAAAAAGAGCCCTTCTGCTCATGTACCTTGCAAGAGGTCACACTGAAACCACCAGCAATATTGCACCCATTTATATCTTTACAAAGTTAAGCCCTTAAATACTTAGTTTTTATACTGAAGGGTACTCCGGCCCCCCAGCAAACCACAGTGCCTCTAAGATCTCGGCATGTTTTACTTATCGCAGCAGTATCTGTTTCTTCAGGAGTTTAAGTTCTCAAAATATAAGCTCATATGAAAAACTATTATGAACGCGCCCCCCTCTCGCAAATTTATTGACACAAGGTTCAAAATACAAATTTCTGCATAATGCAGCAAGCAAATTCCCTAAGATGCCTTACTGTCTCAGGCTTCAGTGGGCCTCTTCATCTATAATACTTTGACAATTAGGTTTGAGGTGATCCACAACAATTTCCTTGGAAGTACCAAAAGGGCAGGAATCTTAGTTTGAGGGAAACCAATTACAATTGATTTTGCTTAATAAACTAAGCTTCCTTGTCAAGAATATATTGCCACATTTTTCCCCTGAAGCTTTTGTCCTCTTATTTAAAAACAAAACCAAACTCAAGAAATACAAGATCCAGACAAGTCCAGCACATTTCTTTCCTTTAAAGTTTTCATGTAAATGATTTTAAAACAAATTTAAAACCAAAACCAACCAAACTCCATAAATACAAGATCCAGACAAGTCCAGCACATTTTTTTCTTTAAAGTTTTCATGTAAATGGTTTCATCATCTTTCTTGTTAGCTGACTACTCAATTCAGAGTCTTTCAGGCCCATTTGTGGTCAAATAAACCCAGAACAGTCTTGTATCAGAACTGTAACACAGTGTCCACTGGTATATAGAAAAACCAGTAAAGACAACCACAGCAGCAGGAAGAAAACAGGCTTCTATTTTGTTTTAATAAGCATAGGTCCAAGAGGAAGGCTTAAGAGTCTGATACACTGACAAAGGCATTTCAACTCGGCAGAACAAGCGTCAGAGAGCCTGAGAGCCTTCACTGCACCCAGCACACCAACCCGGGCACACAGACATCGCTTTCATAATGCTTTGAATTAAAGTTGAGCTGAGATCGAGACCGCAAACAGGATCGACTTCACCCTGACAAAATCCTTCGTCGTGGCCAAGGCACAAAACAAGGGCTGTATTAAGGGAAAAACCGAGCCCACCTCCGGCCTGTCAGTGTCTCCTAAGTGAGGACAAACGGAGCATTTTCAGCACGGCGAGCCCTCAGCCCCCCCTGGGAAGTGCCCGGGCACAGACCCCCTGCTTGCCCAGGGCCAGCAACTAAAGGCAGAGGGGCAGGCACGGGGACAGGCAGAGGGGCAGGCAGAGGGGCACCAGCGATTCCCGCAGCACAGGGGCTCCTTATTCACCGGTCATTCCATGGCGGAGCCGTGGCCGCCGAGCGGCTTAAGCAAGGCCGGGAGAAGGGAGCCACCTGCGCCGGGGGGCGGCGGGGGGGCCGAGGCGCTCATTAACACCCCCCAAACAGGCAGCGGTAATGGAGGCGGCGGGACAACGAGCCCCGAGGACCCGCGGGGAGCCGCGGGCAGCGCCCCGGCGGGCTGAGGGGGGCGGCCCGAGGGGGGCGGCCCGAGGGGAGGCCGTGGCCCGGGCGCGGGGCTGGGCGGGCGCCCCTCACCTCTTCCATCTCGCGGGCCATGTCCTGTAGCTGCTCCTCGTCGTCCAGCAGCGCGCTGAGCTCCTGCAGGCTCAGCGCCTCCAGGCGCCGCACGTCCAGCGCCATCGCGGCGCGGCGCGACCCGGCCCGGCTCCCCCCGGCCCCGGCCCCGCTCGCCTCCCGCCGCCGCCGCCGCCGCCAACCGGAAGTGCCGCGGCCGTGTCGCCCCAGCCCGGGGTGGGCACCGCCCTCGGCGCCCCCTGCTGGGGGGGCGGGGCGGCAGCGCAGGGCGGGGCGTACCAAGGGGGCTGGGCGGCGAGGGGGGCGCTGGGGTGGTGGGCGGTACCAAAGGGCGCTGGGAGTGATGGGGGGGGGGTCCCGCGCCTGAGAGGAGGAGGGTGCCCGAGGTGGTGGTGGGGTGCTCCGGTGGGTGAGCCCGAGGTGGTCTGGGAGGGGCTGGGGCTGCCCACGGCGAGGCGGCCCTGGGGAGGGGAGGAGGCAGGGGGGCTATAAGGGAGCCCACCGTGAGGGCCCCTCGGGCTATAGGGGAGCCCGTGTGGGGGTCTCTGTGAAGCCCACCGTGGGGTTACAGCGTACCGGCCCCCAGGCCTGAGGCAGGGCAGGAGAAGGGCCGGGGCCGCAGTCCCCAGCCTGGGGGCAGGGGGTCGCGGGGTGCTTCCTAAAGGCGCAGGGCCTTCATCAGCCACGGGGCCCCTCACAGAGCGTGCTTGGTCTGCCTCGCTCGTGTGACGGTGCCCGGTGCTCCAGGCCCTCCGTGTCCCGAGGGATGGCGGCTGCGGGAATAGCCGGGAGGTCAGACGGCTCGCTGGGATGGCTGGGGCTCGGCCGTTTTGTTTCATAATTAATGCTGCAGGCGTCGGACCCGCACGGTGAGCGGACGCTGTCCTGTGCCCTGCAAGACGTGGCGAGCTGCGCTCTGAGCCCTCAGTCAGCACCCAGGTACAACCGCTTACAGTGCTCCTGCCTGGAAGTGTCGTAGGCACTCTTGTTCTCCTTTTGTTTGCAACCGCACAGCTGTAAATTAGGAAGGAAAATCAGTAGAATTATTTAACTCACGCTTCCTTACCAGGTTGGGACTTGGCTACAGTAAATCTCAAAAGGGTGACTGCATTATTGTTCTCAAGCCTAGGCTGAGTGCCTCCTTAGGTTAAAAATAGCTAAAAATCACATCTTGCCAAGCTTAGGTGCTAGGTCTTTTTGTCCATCTTAAGCACTTTCTTTTTCAAGAGTGATGATCAAGAAATGATCTTTCTATCGAAGATGTATTTTATAGTAAACTTAAATACTTTTTAAATGTATCAAAATGCTACAATTCAAACATAGTTACATTTTGTTCTGATTTATATCTGTTTAAAGTCACCAACACTTTACTAGGCGCTCTGTGGTAACACTTTGGAATGGTAGCTCCCCAAATATACTGTTAGCATAGCTGATAAAGACAATTATGCCTGGGAACATTTAATTGTGTTAACGTGGCCTAAGTTGTATTCATCTCTAGGCATGCACCACTTTCCCGGGCTGCTTTTGTACCTAAGGGATAGTGGGCATGGGTGTGCTTGTTTCCGTGTGTGTAACACCAGAGAGACAACCAGAACAAACACATGAGCGAAAGGAACAGGGCAGGGAACTGCCATATGGCCATTGTCCTTTGTAGCTGACATTTCTGATCTAACTGGGGGGGGGGGGGGGGGGGGGAAAGCAATATAGTGAGCTGAATCGATGTCTGATGTAATGCTATTAAAATGTAATGGTGTTACAGTCACGTTCAGGAAGTGACACAGTACTTCTTGGCAGAACTGAATGAAGACATGACAGCTCTATGTTTGTTCTTTTGTCCTATAACTAAGCTCAGCTCTCCATGACTCTCACCCCACCAAAAGCCCCCTCTGTCATTATTATCCACAGGTAATAAAGACCAACAATGAGACACTGCTAGGGGAAGTCTTCCTGGTTGCTTAGTGCAGAGCTGCTGTACAGCCAGGGTGCAAACTGAGTGTATTCAGAGGCAGGTAAGAGCGAGGTGTTTATGCAGCAGGAAGCTGAGCTGAGCTTGCTTAGGGTGGGGAGGTGATTACTGATACGGGCATGTGTCCACTCATCCACCTCAACGCACCCGCCTGTTGCTGTGGTATGTGCTGAACTCCTCCTTGTGTGGGGTGCTTGGCTCGGAGCACAGGTAGGTAAGCATCTGTACCCCCTGACAGTGACATGGGTTTGCACAGCCACTACAGCCCAATCTTGTTATTTAAAACCAGTAGATAGTTGCCATGCCAACACAATATTGTATACCGTATTTGCACATGCCCTTCAAACAGACAGTTACAGCCTTGTGTTAAACCAGATTTTAAAACTGCACATGCAAACATACACACACAGAGGAATTAGTTGAGGGATTAAATGAAGTCCTTTCTTCCCAAGAATGTCAGTGATTTCAACTTCATAGCATAGCTAAATAATTGGTATGGGGGGAGTGTGGTTGAGAACAGTGTGACTCAGCTTCATGTTGTAAATCTAGTTTTACCACTGCCCTTCTGCGTGATCCTGAGTGGAGTCCTCCGCTTCCATCAACCATAGTACCTTCTGCTTACAGAGAGGAATAATAGTAAGTGCTCAGTCCCAGGTGAGAGTGGAGAAAAAAAGTTCACACTGAATAATGCTTGTAGATGTGCTCTGGATGAATTATCTCTGTTGAAGGGCATTACAGTGTGATAATAATTGTATTGTTAATATGCTATCAGGCAAAATGGTTTAGAGCGACCTAAGGAGATTTTCTGTAACTGTCTAATTTTTATTTATTTTGTATGGGGTTGGTGGATGTTCACTGCTCTAGACATCAAGGAATGGATTATTTGAATTAGTCAATGGTAATCTGTATTAAAGTTAGAAGCTGCATAATGCAGAACCATGAAGTCCTCACAGAATGCACAAGGAGAACATAACTCATTTGTGCTCACGTACAAGATATATTGAATATAGCACTTCTGCCTGTGTAGATATGTTTGGATTCTAGTGATGTTGGAGAGAAGTGTCTATGCTAAACATCTGGTCTGTTTTTTAGTACTTTGATGAACATCTGCGTGTGATTTGAGTTCTCAGGTTGGCCAGAAAAGTAGCTGAGGCTAAGAGACAAGTTAGGGGTCAACTGCTTTTGTATAATTAAATTTTCTATTTGGACAGGTAGGGAGGTGCCTTTCCATTCAGCAGTCTTCATGAAAGATAAAGGTTTTATGACAGCACATCACTTGGACAGAATATGAAGGATTGCAGATATACTAGGATTTTAGGCTACAGGGATTATCAAATATTGCAATGCTGCAGGCTGAGATTTATGAACTACCCAGCCCTGGTTCCTATTTGCCTTTGCTGAAATCCTTTTGAAAGGTGACAGTGTTCATGAACGTTAAAACTGTAAGCAGGCAAAGTACAGAAGTCAGGATTTCTTACTACAGGAGAAATAGAACAAAAAAATTGGGAAGATTACAGTGGTGACCCTGTCATGGTGAATAAGGAGTCAAGCTTCAGCCTTGGGGAGAACTGGTATCCAGACTAGTTTAAATTAGATGTTAGATTATTTTTTTTTCCTTTCTTAAACTCGATCTTGGATTTCCCTCTGTCACCTCATATCCTTTTACAGTCAGTAGCGCTGGAACCATGCATATTTATTAGATTTAGACATACTTTGCAAGTCACCTTCACAACAACTTATTTTCTTTTTCTGGAAAAACTGGTTGGTTATGTAGAGACTGAATTTACAAGTCTAATCTTTGGCTTTATTAACCCTTATTAGCCTGGTTGCTCAATAGACAGATAAGTTTTCAGGCTTACTTACAATTTAATTTCCTTCTATATATTAATCACAGGCCATACTTCTGTTTAGATTTCATAATCCAGATTCCTTCACACGTGAAAATGACCTGCATATTCAGCATCCTGGGAGAGAAACAGCGGTCCTGTTTGAGAGGGAACAGCAGTCCTGCTGTCTGAGACAGAGCAAGAATTGTTAGTTACTCCTTCCTTGCAGGGAGCCACAGGTGTGATAAGAGGAGCAGGTTTATATACCTGCAAATAACTTCCTTTGCCTTAAGCTTACAGTGAAGCTAGAGTACGAAAGGCAGATACTGTTTTTCCTCCCCAGACTAAGACACATCTCTGAACCTGAGCTAGAAGCACTCTGTCTATTTGCTTGTGGTTATTTCCAGACCTGCTGAAGGCCTAGAAAGTGCAGCTACTGAAACACACAGTTGCTGATTGAGGCAGAGGTTGGTGCACCAGGAGACAAGTTGTTGGAATAAACACAGCTGTGTTTTTTTCCATTACAGTGTTCTCATTTACTGGGTCAGTCAGCCACATACCTTGTCTGTGCAGAGGTACAGGGTAAATATGTGTCCTTGGGGAATTCCTAGGACTGTAAGATCTACTCTTGAATTCATCTTGGATAGGGTTCTCCAACATTTAAATCAAATAAAGCTGTGGTTATACCTTTTACAGGGAATGGTTAGAGCTTATTAATAGTGAGGAAAACAACCTGCTGTGGAATATACAGTCAACCTTTGTAATCAATGGTGCTTTCAAATGCCTAATTGCTTCCAATTCTGCCGTGACAAGTCTTCAAGTTGTGCTCCCCAAGTTAAGGTTTCGGATAAACCCCTGAGTTCCCTGTAAAGACTTTTCCCTTTGAGGAGAAGAAATTTTTTATCTGCATTGCTGTAATTGAGAAGGTCCTGAACAGATTTTTTCATGCTCCCATGTAATTATCAACTCTGGGCAAACCTGCAGCCACAAAATACTACAGTTCAGGGTTTCAGAGGGAACAGTGGCCTTGTTTCCAGGAGAATAGCCTGAAACACAGAGACTGCCCACAGGCAGCGAAACCCAAGGGATGGAGCAGCTCCAGGAGGCAGCTTGTGTTCCAGCACTGGAGCAATTTCCACTGCTGCACTGAGTTAAGCTCATCTTCACTGCTAGGCTTAGGTTGGCTAACAGCCATCTCTGACCCTGATTTCACTTCAAAAAGAAGTCATAGTTGGACTGATTTTGAAAGATAGTATTTTCTGTATAGTCATAGGGTTTGTACTGGGCCAGCAGAAATGTCTGCATTAGATTAGTACTGCTGGATCCCTGGTGGTGTGCAGAGCTCCAGGCCAGAAGAACACCCTCCTGGCTTTAGCATACAGGCAGATCTACTTGTCACACACCAACAGCACAATAAAAGGATTTGTTCAAGCCACAAGATGTAAGGCTCAGTGGAAAAGTAGCCTTGAGTTATCTGGATGCAAAAGAGAATTCAGCACCTGTGGCAATGAACAAAGTTGGGCCCTGTTATCAGCTTGGACTGGTGCCACCAGAGACAATCTGCCCATTTCCAATGTGCCATTTCAGTTGAAGCTGTTTGGACCTGACCTGGGAGTGCAATGCTGGGATTACCATCACAACAGGCTTGGGAAGCAGGGCTCCCTTCCTGAAATTCACTGTAGTCTTTGCAATAAAACTAATCCGATTGTATCCTCCAATTCCCTTTTTTGCAGCACTGCTTGGGAGACACACACATGACACGATCAAATTCTCTTTTATGGCGTCTTGTGTACTAATGAGCATCGTCCTACTAGCACTTCCCAGGGTGAGGTGGCTTCCCTAGTTCCCAGGTAACCCAATCTTTCTTTCCCCCCCTTTTTTTCAATTAAGCAGAAGTTAATTTCACTTGTATGAACCGCTAGCCACATTCTCCTCCCAGGTACTGATAAAAATGCAGAATTAATCACTTGCCCACAAGTGCTGAGTGGAACCCCCAACTTCTTCATATACAGAGTGCAAATTTTCATCAAGCAAGAATGCATGGCCATTTACTGAAGGGGTGAACTGAGGAGTTCAGAGTGCAACAGAGGTTTCCTAAGTGGAGGGAGATAAGGTAAAAAGAGCTCTCATTCTGCCAAGGCACAGATTTTTATCGTCTTACAAAAGCAAGCAGCTGAAAAGATTCCAGTCACGAAGCATTGTGCTTCTGTGCTTTGAGAACGGGTTAGACTGCCTGCTGATTTGTGCGAGACTGACTACTGGATGGGATCCAGGATGAAAACGAGTTCTTAAACGGGTTATACCTACTGCTATGACTTACAGCCATTAACAGATGTTGTAGTCTTTTACATACCTAATTTTCGGTAGGTTCTTCTTGTCATTCCCTGCAAGGGAGCCAGAACATGTACAGGGTGCAGCCATATTCAGCCATCAGCTCAGATAACATTACCTTGAAAATCCTGAATGCAAAAAAACCACCCCCACTAGATTGGCTCGATGTTGAGTGGCAGAGGTAGTATTTTATTTTTTGAGCATCCCTCCTCAAGGACACTAAAGAGTTTGTAAAACATCACTAAACGAAAACAAAACATTGCCAACAACAAAAATGCAAACCTGCCAAAAAGTAAAACACAGCAGCATTCAAATATTGGAAAACATGAGAGCTAAAGTGCTTGAGATAATTTCTTAACTATGCACAGTCTGAAGTCAATCTTCCCCATATAAATGCTATTTTTCAACAGCACCTGCCTGGCTGCATAGGTTTCTTCACCAATCTATGGCAGGGTAACACTACTAAGCCACAGCCATTACCCGAAAGGGCTAGGAGCAACATATTTCTTTCTATCCCTCATACTAAAAGTAGGTTAATAAATAATATTCAAATAAACACATTTTAAAGTTCAGGCAGCTGAAATCAGACTTCAAGGAAAGTGTATGGATTTCCCATGCAGTGAAGTCACTAGCATGGCCTGAAGCTGAACAAAGCTTTGGTGGGATTTATAAAGTGCTGTCTTCTAGTGTTTTATGCCTGTCTTTAGTGTTGTTTTTTTCAAACCAGCACCGGGGTTGTGAGTTAAAAAAATTCTGAAAGAGCAGTTTTCAGCAGATGCTGGAGCCAGACAGACATTGCACAGTGCACACAGATATATAAAAAAAACAAACCCCAAACCAAATCAAAACAAAGAAAAACCAAACCAAAAACCCCCAAACCCTAACCCAATTATGGCAAAACCTTTCATCCTTAAAAACAAACACCCACCAAGCACCAAGAGCAAATCTGAAAGCAACATCTGCCTCCCAGTCCCCTGACTCAGTCTAGCAAGGATGGTTACTACATGATACAAGCTCAGCAGCAATGGTTGTGAGCCTGAGCCTGCAGGCACTCAGTGCAAAACTCTCCCAGCGTTCAGCCCCATGGGAGTGATCCAGTTTTCACCGAAGCCAAAGGCAGCGCCCTACAGACTTCAGCAGACTTTGGATTGGCCCCATAATTTGAGAGCAGGAGCAGGACCTTGGTTTACAGTCGCTGTTTTTCTATCCAGCCACAACAGCCACCCCCTGAAATTCCTGAAGGGGTTTTCAGTCTTCCCCTCCATGCATGCATTTAACATCCATTACAGTTAATAGCAGTTACACATGCATATCGATGGGAGAAAAGTCCCAGTCGAGAGGAATTACTGGTAGTAAGAAAAGAAACCCAGTAGAAAGGCTGGGAACTGCTAAAGACCCAACTCCCTTGAATAAATCCATTTCCCCGTTTAACCAGCCGGCATCTGCCTGCTGGCCAGTAATGCAGGAAGCTCTATAGTGTGTGTTTGTGTGTGCACAGGTGTGTGACACGCGCGCGTGGGGTGAGCGAACAGGTGGCATTCTGCAGCGCACGAGCCTGTCGGCAAGCCACCTCCTGTCCCAGCATCCCAGCAAGCGTCTTGAGCGCCGGCCGTTGGCGCTCTCACTTGTGAGCTGTGGTGTTGTAATCGTCCTGCGCCATGGCCGGCACGGAATGGTCTATCCTGAACTCTTCCTCCAGCCCGCCGGGTGCCTTCGCTGAATCTCCCCGGGCTGCAGGTTGGTGACTGTCCGCGCCGCCCCCCTCCAGCCCCAGGATCTGTCTCTGCACCAGCTTGGAATAAAGGCCTCCTTCTTCCATCAGCTCCTTGTGCGAGCCCTGCTGCACCACGCGGCCCTTGTCCAGCACAATGATGTTATGTGCCTTCTCGACAGTGCTCAGCCTGTGAGCTATGACAAGCACCGTGTGGTTCTGCAAGTCACCATAAATCGCCTGCTGAATCTGCGCGGGAGGAAAAGACGTTAGTGCCCGAGCGTCACTGGCTCCGCTTTGGAAGGGAGAACAGCAGCTTTGTGGTCTGTGTTAAGAAACCTCTGGACAGGAGATCTGCTCTCCCCGGGCTATACAGAGACACAAGACTCCCTGCAGCGCTACCAGCACTGGCATGTCCGTCCCAGCTGCTGGCTCTGGCTGTGCAGCCCAAAAGCCCATCTTGGGCCAGCCAGCCCACAGGTGTGGTGTGCACACAGGTCTGATCCTGCAGGCTGGGTTCTTGTTATGCTCAGCCCCAGATCTGAAGGCCACACGGTGTTGGCATGGACTGCAGGAAGCCAATACCCAGTAACTGCAGCTGCTCAGAAAAGCAGGGCTATTTCCTGGGTGTAGCAAAGCAAAGCAAGAGAGTGGTTCTCCAGCCACGAGGAACATTAAGGTCTAAAGGCAGGTAGATGGCCACCAGGCACATGGCACATTGAGACCCCTGGCTAGCCAAAACCAGCCCCTGCCTGGCATCAGACACCACACGTGGCTGAGGACCTGCAAACCAGTGAGCTGCTCCAAGATCAGATGCTGGCACTGCCCCACACCATGGACCAACAGCACTTGTCCTCCAGGACCAGGAGACACATCCTTGTACCTCAATCTTGACTTAGCTTTCCCTCACACCATTAAACCAGTGAGGCCAAACTGTTACTGGTAGAGCTGTTTTGTCATCACATCCCAGCTCAGTTCACAGAAACCTCAGGGCCTTTCCTGCAAGCATGGCTTCTGTGATGCCTCAGCTGGCATTTTAGCTCAGGCAGTCCTACTTCCCCTGCCGTAGTACCATTTTTTAGGGTCTTCCTCTGTATCCTGTCCTAAAAGGCTGCACACAGTTGCTGTATGCCAATTAACACTTTCCATGTTTAACAAAGATTGGCAGAGATCCCCATCTCATCAGGTTTGTCAGACTTTGGTGGCTGTGAGCACAGGACTATTCCCTTCTTGGTGGCTACAGCAGTGCTGGAAGCAAATTCCTGCTCAGGAATTAGTGTCCTGCTCAAACCTCTGGTAGCACCATGTCAAGACTAAGCTTGTGCACAGGCTGGAAATTGAAGCTACAATCTTTCCTCCAAACCAACCACCTCTTTGGCCCAAACACTCGAGTCACCCACTCACCGCATGTTCGCTCTCTGCATCCAGTGCGCTCGTGGCTTCATCCAGGATCAGGATGGGGGGGGTTCGGATCAAGGCCCTGGCAATTGCCACTCTCTGCTTCTGGCCACCTGACAGCTGGGCTCCTTTTTCACCTGCCTCTGTTGGGTCAAGGGAGAGAAGAAGGGATCAAAATAAAAATTAAGAGCTGCCGTCAAGTTCAGCTCCCAGCCACAGCATCAGCATGGTGTCATGCTTTGAAGCAAAGACCAGCTGAATGGTTTCTGCTCACTTGGCAGAGCAATTTAAGCGAGTTAAACATCACGGAGGCTGCCGTCCTTCCTTCCAGCAGCAAGTTCTCCACTGTCGTCCCAGCGTCTGAGGGACTGATGCTCATAGAAACAATGCAGAAAAGTCCCTGAGCCTGGGAGAGCATCCAAACGCTGAGCCCCCCTCCCTGCCCATACATCATTGCAATCTCTCCCTGCAAGCTGGGCTCTGGGGGGTGGGCAACCAAGGCAGCAGTGAGGGGAAACAGGGACCTCTCTGCTGGTTCCCATAAACACAAACCATGGTCAGTCTGACCTGCCTCCTCACAAAGTCCCACTTTCACAAACACATCAGCTTTTATTACTATGGATTTATCACAAGTTTATTTTCTTCCTTTGCAGGTGGGGCGGTACACAGCTAACTGCTTGTGTTCTTGGCTTTTCTCCTGATCGCTGCACTGAAAAATGGTGAAACTGCCAGTACCACATCTCCGTAACACTGCCAGGCACCGGGAGCCAGACTGGTCTGGATGGGATGGGGGACAC
Source organism: Falco punctatus (assembly GCF_963210335.1). Classification (NCBI taxonomy): domain Eukaryota; kingdom Metazoa; phylum Chordata; class Aves; order Falconiformes; family Falconidae; genus Falco; species Falco punctatus. Next base: position 96,078,698 of record NC_137580.1, read on the forward strand.
TCACCCCACTGCCATACAGCAGCAGCAGAAACACTGTCCTGGGATGAGCTCAGAATTCTTGCAGCACCTCAGTCACCCCAACAGGCAGCCACAGTGCTGCACCTCTCCACGTAGCTGCCAGTACACCACCATCAAGCTGCCATGGACATGAGGACTTGGGTCCATCACTACCTGCCTGACTTTCCACACAAGGGGAGAGTCTCTGCCTTCCCTGGGCAATGCTTTTCCAAGTGTAATTGGAAGGATTTTGGTACCTGTTTGGTAGCCATCTTGTAACTCCGTGATGAAGGCGTGCGCGTTTGCCTTCTGGGCAGCCTGAACAACCGACTCAAAGGAGGCTGAAGTTAAGCCATAAGAAATATTATCTGCAATAGAGCGGGCAAACAGCACTGGCTCTTGGCTCACCAGGGAGATCTGCAGAAAGGAAGGGAAGAGCAGGGGGTCAGCAGCAGAAGACACCCCAGCTGGCATCTCGGATCATTGGCATGTTACTGCTGGGTAAGGAGTCAAGCAGGCAGAGCCCCACCATTAATCCAAGATATAGAAGGACCTTCGTGTGAACTTCCAGTGAGGATGGGGTGTCTGGTGGCAGCCCCAGCCCAATTTGCATTGTCTGCTGGGGAGCCATTTTGCAGGAAAGAAACCTGATACAATGCTGGTATGTTGGCATCTGGGATGGGCTTTCCCCTCCAAGACCCTGCCATGGTTTTGCTCCAGACCTGTCATTCTCGTCACTGTTTGCTCTTCCCAGAATGGGAAACCAGTTGCTGGGACAAGGCAGGCTGGAGAAACCCTCCCAGGCTCTTGTTGATTTTCTGTTCAAGGCCACTAAACACGCTTGGGCCACATGAATGAGCCCTCCTGCATCTTTTAAACCAAAATTAGCAAGTTAGGGACATAGCTGCCGCAATTCCTTAATTGCTTAGCAACAGCCTCCCTGTCCTACCTTACAGCTGTTGCTGCTCACTCTCGCATTCAGCCTGCTTTGTCAAACCCTCAGGATTTAAATAAATTGAACCCTCCAAATTATTGCTCAGAACCGGCCACAAAGCGAGCCAGCGGGACAGAGTCATATTTTAATTGACTTCTCCCCATGCTCCTAACACCACACCAGGCTTTCTAAACTGAAAGACTAGCTTGTCTTTTAATTTTTGCTCAGTACAGGCAGGGAATGTAAATTATTTCACACTAACTTTGGCTTTCCAGCCTGTCTCTGATCAATTGTTTTCAGGTTTCCCTGCTGACTGGTGAAGCCATTCGCTTTGGGGGCAAACAAAGGCGGCAGTTACTTGCAGAGGAGATGAAGGCTGATCTCTGCTGACACACAGATGAGAGCTGAGGGGCCCGGACCCCTCTCCTAAGCAAACCACTCAGCCCCTCTGGTGCTCCAGCTGCTGCCAGGATCCCGAGGTTTAACTCCCCATTAACTGAGAATTACTTTAAGATCTTAAGGTAGAAAGTGCTAGATGGTAGCAAAACTCTTTTTCCAAATCAAATTTAGATGATAATTAATCCAACAACCAAACTCTTAGCTTCTATTGCATTGGCCAAAAAATACACAGCAAAACATGTTTTTGTTCTGTTTTCAGAAGGCATCCCCCTCCCCATCCCTTCCTCTTCCACCCCCACAAATTATCTGAATTCATTTCCTGGACAATCTCCAGCCTCCAGATTTCTGGACATTTCAAAAGCTGCCAGATCAAAGCAACATGCAGCACTACCATTCATCCCCTCTGATCACAGCAGGCGATAGCTAGAATACACATATCAGTCCTCGTACCACTGAGTGCAGGTACTTGTGATCGTACATGTTAATAGGACGCCCGTCCAGCAGCACCTGCCCGTCTTGCAGAGGGTAGAAGTTCTCCAGGATGTTGACACAGGAGCTCTTCCCGCTCCCTGAAGGACCCACCAGCGCTGTCACTTTGCCGGGGTGCAGGGTGAAGGACACATTCTGCAACATGGATGGGAGAGTGTGCTCAGGTCCTGGCTTTTCCCAGGGTGCTGGAACAGCAGCTTGGGCACTAGGCAAGAAAGGTAGCTAAAATCCAGCCACGGTGACCTGCCACCCTGGTGACGTGCCACATCACCCATCTCTCCTGCCTCTGAGGAAGCAAAAGCCTCCAAAATTGCTTAAAATTTGCCTGCTGGTGTAGCAGGACCTCTAAAAACTGCAAAGCAAACTAAGCTTTTTGCTGCTTCCCCCTGCCTCATGACTCGAGCCCCTCTCCCATGGAAACAGTCCGAGGCAGTTTGGCACAAAGCCACGTACCACGCTGATGTGTTGAATGCCTGAGCAGGGAACAAGGGTTTTATTAATAAATCTCATTCCTTGTAAGGAAGGCCAGCCCTAAACACCCACTGTTCTTTATAATGTTTTCCAGTGTGCTGTTAAGCCTGCCCTGACGCATCTCCAGAAGGGCAGCTGATGTTTCCAGTGGGCTGGGGGTTGGTTATTGCCATGATGGAGAAGCAGCACGTGATACCTCATGGCCAGCAGCACTCTGCACCTGTGGGGCTCACCTGGAGGACCTGTGTTGCAGAGCGAGTGCGGTAGGAAAACGTCACGTTCCTGAACTCCACCTTCCCATCCACGTGGTCTGGAGCCAGGGTCCCATCATTCACCATCGTTGGCTTGCGGTCAATGAACTCAAACACCTTCTCGGCAGCTCCCACTCCCTGCATCAAGCCGCTGTAGACAGAGCCGACAGACTGGAAGGGAAGAGACAATGGTGAGACCCTCACATGCGATGGAGAAGTCAGTCGGTGCCACTCATAAGGAGAATGGCAGAAGCATTCCCAAGTCTAGCATCTGACATTAACTACAGTCATCAGACACAGGAAAAAAGCTCTTCCCCCTCTGCAGGGTGTGGAGGGAACATATGGACGTGGCCAGGGAAAGGGCATCTAAAAAGATCTTGTGTATGGATAGACTCAGAGGGAAACAGAAGAAGGAAACACATGGATTGGGAAAAGAAGACATGTGCCAGGAGATACACGATCCAAACTTCCATCAAAATCCTCCATTCATCTCTTTTTGCTCAAGACCAGAAGCTCCCCAACCCAACGGCTGAGCAGAGTTCATGTGTGGCAGCACATGGCACCAGCCCCTGCGGGTGGCTGGCTTATTCCCTAGCACACCTGGTGGTTTTACCCTGGCAGAGGAACAGGGAATGGGGGTTATGGTCAGTTCATCTCATGTTATCTTTGCTGCTCCTTCCTCCTCGCACTTTTCCCCTGCTCCAGCGTGGGGTCCCTCCCACAGGAGACAGTTCTCCATGAATTTCCCCAATGTGAGTCCTTCCCACAGGCTGCAATTCTTCACACATTGCTCCAGCATGGGTCCCTTCCATGGGGTGCAGCCCTTCAGGAACAGACTGTTCCAAACTGTGTCCCCATGGGGTCACAGGTCCTGCCAGCAAACCTGCTCCAGCCTGGGCTGCTCTCTCCACAGGGCCACAGGTCCCACCAGGAGCCTGCTCCAGCACAGGCTTCCCAGGGCATCCCGGCATCCCCCTGCTCCGGCGTGGGCCCTCCCCAGGCTGCAGGTGGATATCTGCTCTGCCATGGGCTCCATGGGCTGAGGGCACAGCCTGCCTCACCGTGGGCTTCACCACAGGCTGCTGGGGAATCTCTGCTCCGGCGCCTGGAGCCCCTCCTGTCTCTTCCTGCGCTGGCCTAGGGGGCTGCAGAGTTGTTGCTCTCACATAGTTTCATGCCTCTCTCCAGCTGCCATTTGTTGTGCAGCTTTTTTTTTGCCCTTCTTAAATGCATTATCCCACAGGTGCTGCCACCATCGCTGATGGGCTCAGCCTTGGTCAGCGGTGGGTCTGTCTTGGAGCCGGCTGGCACTGGCTCCATTGGACACAGGGGAAGGTTCTGGCATCTTCTCACAGAAGCCACCCCTGCAGCCCCACCTCTACCAAAACCTTGCCACGCAAACCCAATAAACGTGCCTCAAATGCAGAGTAGCTCCAGGCTGGACCCTTCTAGAGAACTGTTTCACAGATGATAAGGCTGTTCCCTGCTGGAATATGGTCGTAGTGGATTTACCAGTGCTGACTGACGCTGGCTTCCCTGGACTAAACCCCCATCACATTGGCTCTTTTCAACACTAAACCCAGAGCTGCAGAACAGCTCATACTGAAACTGCCCCTCTCATCAGGAAGGAAAAAAAACCCAAACCCAACAAAATACACACCAAAACCACAGCCTGGAAACACAACCAGAGCCTGCAGTCATCCAAACAGATGGTGAGAGCTGGGTGAGCTGCCTCCAGCTCCGCTCTGCCACTGCCCAAAGGCTGAAACACTGCCGAAAGCACGCTTGGCTGCGAGGAAACCTCAGCTTGACAATTTCTGCCTTGATTAGCCAAACTTATGCCTTTGCAAGGGGAAAGCAGCCCTGGGTGGGCTCTACCATCCCACCCACAATCCCATCTTGCTAACGCGCTGCCAATGCAGCAGCTTGCAGTCTATTCCAGGGAAAGGGAAAAAAAAAAAAAAGTAATATAATTAAGATTTTAATGAAGCCTGAAATTTAACAGGCAGCTTTGTAATCCCTGCATCCTTCATGCCAGGAAATGTGCTTGGGAGGCAGCCAGGACTCTGCTGTTCAGTGGGGCCAGCCTGACCCCTTTGGTCCCAATTGCCTTTCTGGGGGACGACCTGCTTCACATTCAGGTTGCGAGGCCACAGCAGGAGAGGAGCAGGGAGCAGAGGGGAGGATCAGCCCACCAGTGGGCAAAGCCACGGTGCCAAGGAAATATGTTGTGGGAAAGTCAACACTGGATCTGGCCCTGTGACTGCCCTGTGACCTTCTAGAAGATAAACATTTTCCTGACACGGGGTAGCCCAGAAGGATAAAACACTCACCTCCATGCAGTCTCCTAAGACAAACTCGTAAATGATGAAGGATATCAGGTTTCCACTTGTCATCTGCCCTGAGATCACGAGGTGCCCACCATAGTAAAGGATGCTGACCTGGACCACCAGGAGGGTCAGCTGAAGCAAGAAAACACCCCAAAATCAGCAAGGACAATTGATATTTTGGTACATTTGTGATTACTCACACAATAGCCCACAATTCATGCACTGACATTTCTTCTTTGAGCCCCAAACTGAGCATCCCCAGCAGCGTGCAGCTGACAGCCCTACCAGCGAGCATGGACATGAGAAGGGAAAAGCAACTCAAGTACATGGGCTGATTCGAGGAGCTGGGCTGGCATCTTTCAACAAAACAGAAGTCCAGAGGGGCAACAGCCAAAGAGGGAGAGTTTCTCTGAAATAACAAAGCATCTCATGAACTAACGTCCTCAAGCATAATCATCTACGTTCAAACTATCCAAAGCATGCAGTCACCTCGCCACTAAAATAAACTTTCTGTTATACGTGTGACACATTTTAATTTAGAACACAAAATCAAGCCAAGAGTTAATGCAAAAAATCGTCCTTGCATGTATAAATCCGTGAAGCATAACCTCAACTCTTGCCTGAAATCAGCGTGTGGGGGGTACCACCTACTCTAGAAAGAAGACAGATCAGCTCTGATGTGACAAATACCAGCCCCTGCCTTTATTCAGCTGGTTTTGTTCCATGCTGCCTAGGTGCTCAGAAGAGCAGCGATGCCCTCATGCTCTGTGCGATGTTTGTGGGACAGGCTGTAAATTCACACGGCCAAAAATATCGGGGGAAAAAAAATCTTCCCCTATTGCTCTGTCATGATCTGACCTTAAGATTTTGCGTTCTCTCCAAGAAAAACTCTACTAGGGCTGTGCTGAATCCATCAGCTTCTTTCTGCACGAGCCCTGCAGGAGCAGTTTCTGAGGGGTTGTACCGCCTTTGACTCAGCAGGGTCCGTGCTGACCCAGTTCACACTCCGGCTTCACCTGGGAGACCAGGAATGATGCTAAAAATGCTCCGATTTTGCTTCCAGACTTGGGAAGCCATAAAGTCTCCCACAGCTTCACGAGGGCACCATAACTCACAAGCCCTTCACCAGAGGCTTCCTAGGTCCTTGAATGTGCAGAGATAAGGGCAGCCTCATGGCAGGGTTTTGTACAGCCTGTGTTATCAGTTGGTGCAGGAGAAATCCCAAACTATCTCATCTTAAATGATGAAAAAGCATTTTGGGAAAAAAAACCAACCAAAAAACAAACCAAAAAAACCCCCACCAAAACCCAAACAAACAAACAAAACCCCACCCCAAACACCAGCAGTCTCCCCCTGCCACCACCCACACGCAGAAAATCTTTGTTTCTGAGCAGAAGCTCAACCAACGCCGCGGCTGTTTCCCAGCCGGAGCCCTGGAGATGAGCTGGCACAGGCACGCAATGCAGCAGCCCAGAAGCATGGGGTTTTCCACGACCTTGAGCAGTTATCAATTATATTCTTATTTGCAAGAGAAAATAGACTGTTCAGTGGCATGATGCAGTGCTGCCCTAAGGGGAAATGGAATATATTTTTTGATGGGTGAAAAAAAAAATAATAATCAAGGGACAAAGGAACACTGGCAGTGGACATCAAGGCTGGGCTCACCCTGCAAAGCTCCCTGGAAGTGGAGAAGAAGCATGTGCACAGTGCCACCTGCATTTTTGGATCCGAAGCAATGTCCCCAGCCCCACATAGGGAAGCCCTGGCACCAGCCACCTACCCCACTGGACCAGACATAGTAGGTGTAAGCCATGGCCTCCCGCTTGTTGAGTTTGTACACCTGCTGCAGCTTCTGCCAGTACACGTTCGCCTCCGCCTCCTCATTGGCAAAACTGCGGACAGTCTTCATGGCGGAGATGGTCTCCTCGGCAGTGTTGTTTGCCTTGGCCAGGGCGTTCTGCACATCCTTGGAGAGCTTCTGCAGGGAGTGGGGGGAGGCAGAGGGGGCTCAGCAGGCACTGGGCTGCCCATGGCACATCTCCCCATACACCCTGGGCTCTGCTGGGCTTGGGAAAAGAAGGTACAGTGACATTTTCCAAGGCTATGGGCAACAAGGCTGAGCACTGGGACACCGTGCTGGGAGGAGAATGGATTCATTGTGCTGTCCCCGAGGGACCTGGGTCACAGGAGGTGAAGTGCCATCTCCAGGACCAATTGGGAAGCCTGCAGCAGAGCTGCTGCCCTCGGTCCCGTGATGGGACAGGGTTAGCCTGGCCCAGGAACCCTTCCAGGACTTTCCAAGTCAGGGACAGGTCTGGTGACCAAGGGCAGCTTCACTCCTCCCACAAGTGCCTGACCAGCAGGAGGACCCACAGCTGAGCAAGGACCCTTGTTTTGGCAGCACCTGTGCATGCTGCGCCCCAGGCCCGGTGGAGACCACTCATACCTGACACAGGGACCAGCACTGCGGGACTTGCATGGCCCATGGGATGTGGCATTAGCCACAGGGAACAGCCCTGGGCCCACGCTGACCCCAGACGGAGGCAGGGAGCTTGGCACTGGGTTTAACCCCCACCAAGTCCCTCCAGAGGGAGGGGAGGAATCACAGGAGGACAGGCAGGTGAATATGGGCCACCCCACAGCCAAGCTCCCTCTCCTGTCAGACCCAAGATGCTTCCACTCCTGAGCATGAGGCAAGGTAAGAGCCAAGGCTATGCTCCTCTGCCCATACAGTTTAATGCTGCCTTCCTGCCCCTGCTGTTGGCAGCAAAGCACTGTTGGCAGCATCAGTCCCACCAGCTCCAAGGCCACCCGCAAACTCCACAATAACTTCACCACGGGAACAGCCCAGCATTGTGGCATACCATGGCTGTGCCAGCTGCTACTGCCTACCTTGTAGTACTTCCCATAGACATCAGACACCAGCATGATGATGGGGAAACCCATGAAGGTGACGAGCGAGAGCTTCCAGGAGAGGCTGAACATGAAGAAGATCACGCCCGTGGCTTTCACCACATTACGCAGGAAGATGTTGATGTTCTGGGAGACCAGGTCGCTCACAATGGTCGTGTCCGATGTCAGGCGGGAGATGACATCCCCTGCAGCAACAAGGGGTTGGGGAAAGGGAGAGTGGGGACATGTCACTATGGTAGGTCCCATGTCCTGTGCCAGGAGACAGACAGAGCTCCCCATTCAACCCAGCCCCTTGCTGGGGGTCTGAAAGGTTACATGGAAGGGGGGTGACTCTCCACTGCTGTGGATGTGAAGCAAAAAGAGGAACCTGAATTGCTGCATGCACAAGGGACACGAAATGCACCTGAAGGCATGAGCTACATCCCTGGGTCACCATGGATGCTACAGGACAACAAAGGGGATGGCAGCAGCACCGTGCACCAGAGGGCACCCCGTGGGCACACAGATGGGCAGCAAGTGCATGGGTGGAGCATTTGCTGGGCTGCTGAAGACAAAGCTGTCAACCCAACTCTGAGTTCATTTCTAAACGGTGTCAGGAGCCCTCCAGGAGCTCACCAGGGCCTGCTGGCACCTTGTCCCACCATCCCAGCAGGACCAGCCAGGGCCAGACACAGCATGCCCTGTGGAGCATGAGATGGCTTTGGAGAGGAATGTTAGGGTTTGGAGAGGGCTGTTAGGGTTTAGTCATGTGCTCCAAAGCCTGGAGCTGATCCAAGTGACCCTGAGGACATGGGTCCAGCTACTAAGGGGTAAAGCTCCTGGGGTACCCTTTGGTGGAGCTGAACATTATAGCCAGCAAAAATCACCCTAAATTCCTAAATACTTGGCCTGTATTTTTTATACTTTGATATAAATATATTTTATACATATATATATATATATAAACAAAAAATACTTAGAGTCCAGCTGAATTCCCACGCTTTTGTGTAAGGCCAGGGTTACCCATATCCCACTTACAATAACATGTCTGCTGTCCTCAGCTACCAGGGCACTGTGCAGCGATTGCTAAATACGGCAACAGCCTCAAAACTAAAAATACCACCAAGATGAGATTAAATGTGTGAAGAGTTACAGTGGGCTGGGACCACACCGGAGCGGCACAGACCGGGACAGGACTGAACTGCAAGCAGGGGAAGTGATAAGCACACCCAGCAAGCTTCACGCATCTGAGATCTCCAATGCCTGGAGCAGAGCCGGAGAGCAGCTGACCAGCAGGCACTGACGGGAGGTATAGGAGGAGGAAAGTAGGTGTTTTGGGGATGAACGGAGATGAGCATGTCAGTCCTGGGACTGCTGGATGTCAGGCTGATTGGTGGCAATGGGACATCCTCGGGGTTGGG